>NC_042617.1:228009597-228350993 GCF_901001135.1 Rhinatrema bivittatum | reverse complement strand
GAAAGTTTACATTCTGATATTTAAAATACAGCCTAAGGGGGGCGCTCGCGAGCAGCGCTACAAGATGGCCGCCTAGTAGCCGGGCTCCCTTCGCATGCTCTCAAATTAGCATTTCGAAAGATACCAAACTGCATTTTTCAGCCTCCAGATATCTGTTTTCTGTAGCGCTCTGAGCAGGGATGGCTGCGAAAAAGAAACCGGCTGACCTAAAACGGTTTTCATTCAGTAAAATCGCCGGTGAACTGCCGGCGGACGATGGCGACGCACAGGCCTCGCAGCCACGAGACGAGACAGGCGAGGCTGGCGAATCGGACTCCGGACCCGAGCCTTTGGCGGAGCGGGTGACTGGGGGATTACATCCCGACATCCCTACCAGGTCTGAGATTCGCTCGTGGTTTTGCGAAATCCGCACGGATCTAAAAAGTTATAAGGCGGATTTGCAAGCTAGCATGACCGAACTGCGGGAAGACTTTAATACATTGGGGCGCCGCGTGGTCGATATGGACACTAGACTCGACGGACAAAGTGCGCATTTGGACTCCCTCTCCGATCAAACGAAGCAGACGGCACTCACTACAGATGCCCTGCAAGAGAAAATCGAGGACCTTGAGAATCGGGCGCGCCGCTCTAATCTGCGCATCCGTGGGGTTCCTGAAACCGATCTATTCCAAGACTGCATGAAGACGGCGGTGACCATATGCAGGGACATCATCCTCGAGCATAGAGCGCCGGAGATGGAGTCCCAGCCTGATCCGCAGATAGTGCTAGAGCGCGCCCATCGAGCCCTGGGACCGCGGAGAGACAATCAGCCCCGTGATATTGTTCTAAAGTTTCTTAATTTTCAGCAAAAGGAAGAAGTGTTTGCTTTAGCGCGGGCTCACCCCGGCTGGACTTGGCAGGCTTGCGCCCTCGGATTTTATCATGATCTAGCACCCTCCACGCTTCAGAAAAGATATAATTTGCGAGAGGTTACCACAGCCCTTCGGCAGGAAGAAATCAAATACCGGTGGGCTTTTCCATTTGCCCTTATGTTTCAATACAAGGGGGTTTCGTATAAAATTAAATCTTTGACGGAAGCGGCGCATGTTTTTCAAGAAGCTGGGCTTTCCCATACTTTTGCTATCGACACTTCGGCTCCCAGAACGACCCGGGCGGACGCAACTCCAAGATGGCGGAGACCGGGAGCTGGTAAAGGCCGCTTGAGACGTCAGCCTACGCCCAGCGCATTGCCGCCCTTGGACCAGGGCTGAACAGTTGACCTTTACAGCATGTGTTTTCTCTACTGGTTGCCTTGTGCTGCGGCAAATATTTGTGTTTTCTGACTAGATTGTTGCCTATACTAGGTTGTCCGGTTGGCCTGGTTTGATATTTTTTCTTTGTAGTAACTTTCGATTTTCCAGTTCAGGACTGAGGCGGGTTTGTCTCACTATTACGTTATGCAGTTTCTTGTTGAAACCTTTCCATGTACCTGATTATTATATAGAGCATGTGGGGGGGGGAGGGGGGTTGAGGGGCGGCTGTTGGTGCTGTGTCACTGTACCCCCCAGGGTTGAGGTCCGTGAGACACAAGCGGACTCTCATTTTTGTGAACCCACTTGTCACAGAGTATCTTTTTTCTCCCATGCGGGTTCCAATGGTTTTTGCACACCCTAACTGGGACACAAGGCTCCCTAGTGGCCGTCCCATTCTTGGGTTTTGGTTTATAGGCCGGGTGGTATCTTTGAGTATCTTTTCTAGCGTTTTTATCCCCTTTTTGGTCTCTCATGATTAGAATTGTCTCTCTCAATGTAAGGGGGCTCAATACCTATAGGAAGCGCTTCCTCCTCCGGCAGGAACTCCAACTTCAACACGCTGATATAGTTTATGTACAGGAAACACACCTTAAGCCCAAACATGGGCGCCTCTTGGAATTTAAATCCTACCCTCATGTTTATCATGCTGGTTGCGGCAGGGGAGCTAAATATACAGGTACGGGAATTCTGCTCTCGGCTTCTCTAGTCCATGATTATATCTCTCACATTGCAGACCCGGCGGGCCGGTACCTTTTGCTGAAAATAAGGGTGGACCTTCAGGTTTACACCCTGGTTTCGGTTTACGCACCCAACAAAGCAGGTGGTCCTTTTTAGTCCGACTTGAAGAATTTACTTTTGAACCATGCCGAGGGCTCCATTATTTTAGGGGGAGATTTTAACACCTCGATACAGCAGAGTTTGGATAACTCCACGTTAGCCTCTCATGCCCCTTCATCCTCACGCAAACAACTGAAGTCCATCATGACAGAATGGTCTCTTTTAGATATCTGGCGAGTACGTTATCCTCACTCTAGATCCTACTCTTTCTACTCTCACCCTCACAATAGTTACTCCAGAATTGATTATTTCCTGGTGGATAAGCAGTTGGGCAATAGGGTTCAAAAAGTGGATATTGACGCGATATCTTGGTCTGATCATGCTCCCATTACTTTGGATCTGGACATGAGTGTTGAGGATCGGGGTGACAGTTTCTGGAGATTAAATGAGTCTCTTCTCCAGGACAACTCATTTGTCCAGAGGCTTGAACCTCAGATTTCTGAATATTTCCTGCTCAACTCTGTTGATATTACTAACCCAGGTATTGTTTGGGACTGTTCGAAGGCGTTTGTTAGAGGCTTACTGATTGCCAGAGCGTCAGCCTGTAAACGCACTCAACAACAGACCAGGGTAGCGTTAATGCGTACAATCCAGCTCCTTTCTCAAGAACATATGCGCACTTTTTCCCCGAGATGTTATCAAAAACTACTGGCGGCGAAATCTGAATTATATAAATTAGATAATGCTCGATTACTCCATGCGTTGGAGATTACCAAGCAGACTTATTATGAGGGAGGGGATAAGGCCGGGAGACTACTGGCACGCAGCCTGAAAGCTAAGATGGCGCGTAACAACATCTCCAAAATTAAATCTAGTCAAGGCCCTCTTCTCACGGCTTCTAAGGGGATACGGGAAGCGTTTTCTGAATTTTATGGCCATCTGTATCAAGCGGATGCTCAGATTTGCCAGGACCGTATTAATCAATATTTAAGTGGGGTCCAGTTGTCGAATTTAACTATGACCCAACAACAGACGCTGGATGCCCCCATTACGGAAGAGGAAGCCCTTGCAGTAATTAAGAGTCTTAAGCCGGGTAAGGCTCCAGGGCTTGATGGCTTGTCGGGTGTCTACTATAAGAAGTGTGCTTCCTTTATAGTGGGTCCCTTGGTGAACTTCTTTAATAGTCTTCGGGATGAAGGCGCTATTCCCCACCAAGCTAATGTGGCCGGCATAACGGTTATTGCTAAACCGGGACGAGACCCGACCCTTTGCGCCTCCTATAGGCCCATTTCACTAATTAATGTTGACCTCAAAATTTTGGCCCGGATATTAGCCCTTCGGCTTAACCGATATCTCCCTTCCCTTATTCATAATGATCAAGTGGGCTTTGTACCCCAACGCATGGCCGCTGATAATATCCGCAAAGTGCTGGATTTACTATGGTGGGTTCAGAAGGTTAGGGAGCCCGCCCTCTTGCTTTCTTTAGACGCTGAAAAGGCGTTTGACCTGGTACATTGGCCTTTTCTATTTTCTACCATGCAAACCATGGCCTTTGGACCCTATTTTCTCCAATGGCTTCAGAAATTGTATGATCACCCTCAGGCGCGGGTCAAGGTTAACAATGGGTACGGGTCAGCCTTTGATATTGGTAGGGGTACCAGACAAGGATGTCCCTTATCCCCGTTGTTATTTGCCCTTTACCTGGAACCACTTACCATTAGAATTCGGGAATCTTTGGACATTAAGGGGGTCGAGCTAGGTGGTTACGAGTACAAGTTGTCTTTATTTGCAGACGACGTACTGTTGTTTCTGACTGAACCCCTGCCCTCCCTTCAGGGGGTAAAAAAGGAGCTGGATATGTATAGTGAGGTATCGGGTCTCAAAGTTAATCTGGATAAGTCAGAATTACTGAATATTAATTTGCCTCCGGAGGCTGTGCAACAGATCAAGGAGCGATTTTCTTTTAAATGGGCTAAATCACACATCAAGTATTTGGGTGTACGTATCTCCTCCTCGATAGCTGACTTATTTCAGTTGAATTATGTGCCTTTGGTTGACAAAATTACTATTGACATGAGCCGCTGGAACAGTGGTCTATATTCTTGGCTTGGCAGAATTGCCATTGTTAAAATGAGTATTTTGCCCAAATTCCTATACCTGTTTTCTTCCCTACCTGTTTATATCCCTGCCGCTATCCTGCGTAATTGGCAACGTAAGATATTTGATTTCATATGGCGGAGGCGCCCCCCTCGCTTACCACGTAGCCTTCTCTGTCTCCCAAAACAACAGGGCGGATTGGGCGTTCCTAATTTTACCCGCTATTATCAGGCTGCCCAACTGCGAGCCCTTATAGACCTCAACCGAGCTACTTCACCTAAGCAGTGGGTCCACCTCGAACAGTCCATAGTGGGCTCTATGTCGCTCTCTGCCATGCCTTGGTTACCGCGAGAGGTGTGGCGTCCGATACATTATATGCCATGGGCCCTCGAAACTACACTGCGCATATGGGGCCAGACTCGCAAGTTACTGTTAGGTGACTTCACTTATTTTTATCAATCCTCTCTAGCCTTTACTGATCGCTTTACTCCTGGGAGAACCTCCCCCCTTTTTCGCACCTGGCGGGAGAGAGGGATTTTTACTGTAGGCCACTTCCTCTCGCAGGACACTCTCCTCCCGAGGGACTGTGTAGCCCTCAAATACAATTTGCCGCCCCTAAACTTTTTTGCTTATGGACAAATTGCACACTTCATTCGCTCCCTGCAACGCACTGGTCAGCTTAGACCTGGCAGATCCATTTTAGAGACATATTACCTCTATAGCGATTGTCTTCGGGGTGTCATCTCTAAGCTATACCAACTTTTTTTCCAGCAAGGGGTAGAGACCTGTACCTTTGTTAAGCAATGGGAGGCGGATTTACACCTTCACTGGGGGGTGCAATCCTGGGTTGATATCCTCCAATCAGTTAGGCAATGCTCCGTTTCTTCCAAACTTCAGGAAAACTGTTATAAAATAATTTATCGGTGGTATCTTACTCCTGATAAACTTCATAAATTCTATCCCTCAGTGGAGGATAAATGTTGGCGCAACTGTGGGGAAGTGGGCACTTATTTGCATATTTGGTGGCACTGCCCATTATTGGCCCCTCTCTGGACGGAGTTGTTTAACTGGCTCGGTACTATGCTGGCCATTGATTTTAGACCGGCTGCTACGGTTGCTTTGTTGTGTGCTTTCCCCGATACGGTGCCCAAGCAGTTTCACCGGGTTTGTGCCCAAGTGTTTGTGGCCGCACGTAGTCTTATAGCCGCCCAGTGGAAATCAGGGTCTATCCCCTCATTGCAGGAGATTAAGACGAAACTTCATATGTATTATCGATTAGCCTACTTGACGGCCTCCAGACGTCAACGTATTTCCGCCTTCATGGCATCCTGGAAGCCATTGGTCAATGCACTCGGCTTGGACTGATATCTTTCTGTCGCCAGTATGTACTAGTTACTACTATAGGGGTGGGGACTGGGGGTGCTTCCTGTAGGTTACAGTTGCTTCTTTTACTCAATACCGCACTAGCCGTTGATTCTCTGCTATATCCCTGTGTGTGCTTTATGGCACTTTTATATCTTAGTTTGTCTTCATTGGAGACTCGTATTTGTTGTATGATACTATTTGGATACTCTGTAAGGGGGGAGGGGGGTGGGGGGGGAATGGGGGTTACCTCTTCGAGGCGCCACAGGGTAGTGGCTCTCGTGCACTTCGAGAATGCTGTATATTCTTTGTTTGGCTTCTTATGTGCTTGTGCGTTCTTGTTATATAATGAATAAAAATTGTCAAATTCAAAAAAAATAAAATACAGCCTAAGAACTATGTCTCGCTGAGACATATCTGTAAATTGGACTATTAAAGTGGCTCTTGATTTAATCTCCATATCAGATGATTTTTCTAATAATTCTGACAAGTTAGTGTCTTCCCCTTGATCTCCCTGATTTTGGTCCTGTGCTCATTCAAGGGGCACAGGTTGAGATATATAATATATCCTCGATATTACAGGAATAGTTGCTTCTGTGTATTTTAATACCTTAATAAGATAACTCCTGAATAACTCCCTAGGCGATAGTAAATGGGTTTTGGGAAAATTTAATATTCTTAAATTAGTTCTTCTAATCTGATTCTCTAACTGCTCGATTTTTTCTGCGTGAATCTTCTCAGATTTGATTAAGTTAAGTTGTACATTTTCTATTTCCTTTGTTTTAACTCCCAGGGCAGTTACCGATCCCTCTATCTGTTCCACTTTAGATTGCATTATCTTATTACTACTTAAGCCATCTTGAACAAGTTTAGCCAATTCATTAATAGATTTTTGCATGGTAAAAATCATGCTTCCAATTTCTTCTAAGGTAAATTTAGTAGGTGTAATCACTATAACATCCTGCTTAACTCCCACCTGGTCTCCCTCTAGATCCTTTTCCTTAGAAGCCATTACGAGACTAAATTCTTCCCCCCCCCCCCCCTTCAATTATAGGGGTAGAAGTAAGATTCAGTCTAGGTACTTCGGTGATAATATCTCCTTCCCTATTCCTCGTAGGCGGTTCTGGTGTTATGGGGGCACCAGGGCTCAATGATGTTTCAATTGTCAAAGGGGATTGGCCCTGCTCCTGGTCAAATTCCTTAGCGACTTCGCTTCCTGGCGTAAGAATGGTTCTTACAAAGTGATCCGAAATAAGTGGTTGTTTAATATTAGAAACAGGTATAGGAGTAACAACTTTACCTTTTCTCTTGGTATGTGGCATTACCAGAGAAAAGAAAACCCACAATTTTATAAAGAAAATTTCAGATACCTCAATTCAGGATCCTTTGATACACTATAATTTATTTTACCAGACTCTTGTGACCGCTGATAATAATCTTCAACTTAACGATAGTCTCCTGCCAACTCCGACAAACCCTGGCGAAGCCCGGCAAAGCCGTGCCGACGGTGAATCGCGCCATCTAGACGCCGTTGATATGGGCGTCCTGGAACTCCTCCCCCTGACGTCAGAGCTCAGGGGCGGACAGGGGAAAGCAGGAAATCAACTGCAAGGCAATGTCAGCTGCTCCAGCGTTAGTAAAATGAACAAGGAAAAGCACAGCAGGTAAATCCTTTAGCAGGGCAGCGTCTACTACCTCCAACAAAGGCAAAGTCAGCAGTATTCCTCACCACCCAGACGCCGTTGATATGGGCGTCCTGGACCTCCTCCCCCTGACGTCAGAGCTCAGGGGCGGGCAGGGGAAAGCAGGAAATCAACTACAAGGCAATGTCAGCTGCTCCAGCGTTAGTAAAATGAACAAAGAAAATCACAGCAGGTAAATCCTTTAGCAGGGCAGCGTCTACTACCTCCAACAAAGGCAAAGTCAGCAGTCTTATCCAATCCTTTTTTAAACACAGCTATACTGACTGCACTAACCACATCCTCTGGCAACAAATTCCGGAGTTTAATTGTGCGTTAAGTAAAAAAGAACTTTCTCCGATTAGTTTTAAATGTGCCACATGCTAACTTCTGAATTTCCTGGAGAATCTTCATGTTCAAAGTCAAACTCATCAGATTGATATGACAGATCCCAGGACTCCTCAAGACTTATGATCTAAAAACAGCAGTGGCCAACTCTGGTCCTCAAAAGCCAAAAACAGATCTGATTTTCAGGCTGTTCACAATGAATATGCATGAGAGAAATTTCATGCATTGCCTCCATTGTATGCAAATATATTTCATGAATAATCATTGTGAATAACATGAAAACCAGACTTGTTTGTGGCTCCTAAGGATCGGTGTTAGCCACCCATGCTCTAAAATAAGCAGTTTTTCCAAGGTATGATATGGCACTATCCTGGCTGTCTCCACACCGCAAAGGACTCAGAGTTAAGCATCAAGACACTGAAGGAAAGGTTTCCCTTTCCATCATTAAATCGGCTCACACATGGTGTGGACAGTCTTGGTGCCACAGGGTAGTAAGACATTCCTGGCGCCAAAACTGACTTACCTACTGCTTGGGCATGGGTCTTAAGGACAGTTCTATCTGTGTCACAGTCAAAGTAGAGGCACTCAGTACCAATAACTCAGCTTAAGTCCTGAGATAGCCTTGAGGATCCTCTAACTCAAAAATCTTCTCTAAAGTCATTGGTACCAAAACCAGGGAAACAATAGCAAACAAGACATCCTCCTGAGTTGTAGAGAGGAAGAGCTGATGGTTACAGCATGGGCCACTGGAGATTATCGCAGGTTTCATGCCAATGTGGAGGCTGAGCTTACATCCTTCCATAGCTACTTTTGAGTAGGAATGGGTAAAAGCCTCTACCTTCAAGCTCTTGGCCTCGAGCACTATTGGGGAATGGCACCTCCGCACAAGGATTTATCCTTCTCCTTTGATAAGAGGGGATGTGCCCTACACCTGGACCTCTTCCATGGCCTTGGATCCAAAGAGTGTGATGAGTCACTAATGGACACCATGGATTTGTTTGACACTAATACCTTTAGTGCCAACTGTGGATTGAAATTTAAAAATGTGACAAAGATATCCAGAAACTTCAGTCTGCTGAACTTGAAGGCGTTAGACAACATTTTCACACAGATCCTGCAACCAGAGATGTCATGGTTTTACCATCATACCTTTTGAAGCCACTGACTTGCTTCTGTGCCAAGGTGAGGAAAAGTGACAAAGCAAAATCAAAGACAATGGTGAAAAAAGGCTGGCATGCAACTGCTAACACTCTATGAAACTAAAAAACAGCTGAAAAAATGCCAAAAAAGTGTAACAAAAGATAGGGTGATTGACAAACACTACACCAATAAACAGGCATTTTAATGATGTACGCCAGATGAAAACAGAGATAAATGTTTGAAAGAACTTGTGCATCAAATCTTTCGAGTGAATGAAACTAGAATGAGGGAGCTTGCAAAGCAGCAGGTATACAGGAATGTCTATGCAAGCTCAGGAAAGCCTTTTATGCTTTTCTGAACTCAGTTTTTTCATATCAACGTGATTGGATAATATTACCCACTTTGTGATTCATTATCCTGCATTTTAACTAAGAAATTAACAGCACACTTCTTAAGAATAGACTACAATTATATCTTACTGAGGAGCCTTTGTTTTTCCTTTTTTCATCACCTCGATCATCTTCTGCATCATCTGAATCTCCATCACTGTCTAAAGCCAGTAGCTCTGGATCTAGCGGGGGCTCATAGAGAGCTGTGTTTAGAGGCAAATAACGAAGCTCATCTGGGGAATATCTAAAAAGCAACATCGGTTGTCAGTTACAATTTTATATATAGACCAATGAAATATGCAAGCATAATTTTATTGCAAGTAGACAAAAAAAATTTCACATATTATACATTTGTGGTTCTCAAACATTCTTTGGTCTCCAAAATGCTAACCTTATTTTATAACGAGCTGATTATATTGCCACATTTTAGTGATTTGTAATATATTCATTCTGTAGTGTAGGACTTTTCATAATCATACAAACTGTAGAGAAATTTGGAATTATATTATCTGTTATTGGACCAATATAATAGTTATCCAAAATGACAATGTGCAAGAGCTTTCAAGACCACAGATGCCTTCCTTTGGTGTTATATTTAGATAATTCTTATTTAGTCCAATAAAAATGATCGCAACCTGCAAATAATCCAGTTTTTTCAGGACCAATATCTCTATAAAAGTTCATCTTGAATGAAATGTACAAAACTAATACTAAAAAATTAATTTTTACTATAAGAATTAAAAATATTTGAAGATGGATCAAAAAATGAAAATTATTTGTACATAATATATATTTAAATTAATTTAATACAAAAATAACAGGAAGGAGTCTAAAAAGGCTAAAGATGAGATTGTGGAAAAATGGCCTTCAGGACCAATGAATATGATGAGCCAATAATGAGATTTAGGACTGATCTCTCGCCATAGTACAGAATGCATGAGCTGCCTCATTAAAATATACATGAAGTTTATTAGTCCTATTTGACAATGCTAAATGGCTTCTCTGGATCAGCAACATCTAGAATTTGGTTGAGGAAACAGATTATGCACAAGGAGTGACATCAATGCAATTTAAGCGAAATAAATAATAAAATATATGCCTGCACTTCAGTCACAACCCTGCCTTATTTAAATATTTTCTGCAGCAGATACATGGCTTAACTCCATAAGCTATAACAGGAAAAAAATACCAGCAGCAAGATAAGAAAATTATTCCTTACCTGCTAATTTTCGTTCCTGTAATACCATGGATCATTCCAGACGGTGGGTTATGTTCCATATCCAGCAGATGGAGTCAGAACACAAAATTTCCAGGGGAGGAACCATATAACCACGCCTCCCCTGTAACAGCTCTCAGTAACTAGACTAACAAAGCCCAAAAGAGAGAGACTAAAAAACAGAGGGATCAAGTAATCAAAGAAGGAATTGAAATAACCGCTGTCTAAATAAACAGCAACTAAATTCTGAACAGTGAACTTGCGAACAGCAGTGCGTGAACAAAAAAGACGCGCAGTATTCGAAATACAGAGTACAAGATTGTTAAGACAGGTAGGCAGGGATGTCCCACAAGCAAACCCCCAAACCAAGGGAGGGTGTCTGGAATGATCCATGGTATTACAGGAACGAAAATTAGCAGGTAAGGAATAATTTTCTTTTCCCTGTACATATCAGGATCATTCCAGACGCTGGGATGTACCAAAGCTTTACCATCACGGGTGGGCCGCAGACAGCCCTGCTCGTATTACCTTGTCTCTAAGCTGACCGCCCGACGGAGCACCGACGTCCAGGCGAAAATGTCTCGTAAAAGTATGCATCGACTTCCAGGTGGCCGCCCTACAAATCTCCTGAGTAGAAACGGAAGAGCTCTCCGCCCAAGATGTCGCCTGGGCTCGAAGAGAATGAGCCTTGACAACCAGTGGAGGGAGACTTACCTACGCCAAGGTACGCCGCTATGACCTCTCCCTTCAACCACTGCGCTATAGATTGTTTGGAGGCCATGCAACCCTTCCGGGGTCCGGACCAGAGGATAAACAGATGATCGGAGAGCCGAAAATCATTAGTCACCTCCAGATAGCGTATCAGAGACCGCCGTACATCCAGTCTACGCAGGTCTCCAGACTCAGAAGAGGCAAAAGATGGTAATTCCACCGATTGGTTGAGGTGGAATGCCGAAACCACTTTAGGGAGAAAAGAAGGAACCGTCCTCAGCGAAACCCCTTCAGGCTTGAAACGAAGGTATGGTTCACGACAGGATAGGGCCTGCAGCTCGGAAATACGTCTTGCTGAACTGATTGCTACGAGAAAAATGGTCTTGAGAGTGACGTCCTTGATGGTAGCCGAGCTTAGAGGTTCAAACGGCGAACCACAGAGGACTCGGAGCACCAGATTCAGATTCCACGACGGACAAGGTGGGCGAATCGGAGGCTTCAAGTGTTTCACTCCTTTAAGGAAACGGGAGACGTCCGGATGCGAGGACAGAAACTCCTTATTTCCACTGCGAAGAAAAGCCCCCAAGGCCACCACCTGAACCCGAAGAGAATTGTAAGCAAGACCCAAATCCAAACCTGCCTGCAAGAGGGAACTGCAGATAGCCGCCCGCATCCCTAAGGCCGAGACCTCAAAGATACGCTTGAGGTAAACCTCCAGCTTCCAATCCTGCATATCCTTCAACGCCGTCCCTCCAGTGACAGGAATAGTGGTATGCTTTGTGACCGCTGATACCGCAGAATCTACGGCGGGAACCTTGAGAATTTCCAAAAAATTGGCCGGTAGAGGATACAATTTTTCCATGGCTCAACCGACCCTAAGGTTGGCATCCGGGGAATCCCATTCCGGAGTGATCAACTGCAAGATCTTGTGATGAGTGGGAAAAGACTTGCTAGAGGCCGCAGTCCTGCTAAGAGGGGGTCCCCCTTCTTGAGAGCCGGGTCAGGTCCCACCGGTTCCGGAGGTGGATCAATATCCAGTTCCTGGAGGATGTAGGGAATGAGGTCATCTAACTCTGCCGCTTGGAAGATGCGGAGGACCCTAGGGTCGTCGCCCTCCACCTGGGCCGCCAAGGTGAGGTCATCCACGTCAGGGTCCTGGGATTGTCCTTCCCCCGACGAAGTCTCCCGAAGGTCGTGTCTCTGCTCTGAAGAAAAGCCCTGTGCATCAGGACTATGAATTCAGGGGAAAAGGCCTGGCATCCAGAGGGGTCACCCTCCGGGGGATCCCCCCTCTGCCTACCAGGATTAGACTCTGAGTAAGGGTCCAAAACGGGCCTACAAGTGGGGAACGGATTATCCGTGTCCTCCTCAGAAAGCGCGGCATCAGAATCTTGCAACAAAATGGCTGCCGTTCCCGCGTTGAGAGGGAACGGGGCCTGGCGCTTCCTTCCCACGCGGTCTGCAGCTCGAACGTCCTTGCTAGTAGCTGGCGCACATTCCCCCTCGGGGAAACAGCCTGAGCACAGACCCTCTTCAGAAAATAATCCGGCCCTGTCAGAGCCCTCACAAGGCGCAGCGGACTGCATCGCCGCAGGGAGAGAGAGAGGGGGGGAGGAAGCTCTACAGGTGGCTCGCGCCACCGACCTGAAGAAGAACTGACGGGGAATTACCCTCCCGACAGCAGGCGGTCCCGGGGAATGGTGCTTCGCGGGGCCGCCGGTCGGGACGTCGGTCGCTCCCCAAAAGGGAGGGGGGAAAACCTGGGTCAGGAGGGAGAGGCTGGCGCTACCGACTTTCACCTCAGAGAGCCGAACGGAGTCCAAAAAATTGCAGTCTTCTGCTGAAAAAGAAGATGAAACAAAATATACACTTACCCCAACTGAGCCTTCAGTGAGGAAAATGAGAAAAGAAAGAAAGAAAACAGGCAACAGCCTGTCAGCAAGTCACCAGGCTAGAGAGCGATGAGCCAACACCAGCGGAGAGCTCTCCCCCTGCTGTAAGAGGAGCCTTAGCAAAGTGACCTAAACTGTAAATTTAAAACTTTCTATTTTTTTTTTTTAAACTTGATCCCCCTGAGGAGGTAGCCCTAAGATAACAAGCTGGGGACCACAAGTCCCCTGCTCACATCTGCTGGAGTCAGAACGTTACTGAGAGCTGTTACAGGGGAGGCGTGGTTATATGGTTCCTCCCCTGGGAATTTTGTGTTCTGACTCCATCTGCTGGACATGGAACATAACCCACCATCTGGAATGATCCTGGTATGTACAGGGAAATACGGATATTGCAGGAAAGGGGTATGGCTCATTAGAGAACCCAGAAGTTATCAATATATTCTTTCAGGGTTAGTGTGTCCAAAACGTGTGTCCAGTAGCACCTAGGTAATAGTGCTCATCATATGCAAATTGAGCATCCGTTTTCCTAAATGGCTGACAGCTACCTCTCCTGGACACCCACTGTCGAGGAGGCGCTAGGGGTGCACAATTTCACCTAGTGCCTCCTTTTTACCACGGCAGCCCATTTGCATTTTGCATTGGGCTCCCCGGAGAGGTGAATCGGACTCATAATTGACACCCCTTGAATGCGCTGATATTGCATCGGCCTGTTTGTTAGCAAAAAAGAACATGTTGCTCTGTTCTCCACCCATGCTCTTACAGTTTCTGTATTCTGTCAGTAGACTTACACATTTAAGTCAGCCCATTGGCGATGTTATTTGATTACAGTAGACTTATGAGTGGATGTTGCCATTTAGATATATAACAGCTGGCTGGATGTGATCTCAAATCATTTATTATACATAAAGAACACATAAAAATGCCTTTTGAAGGGTCTAACAGTCCTCCTCTCCCCAAACAAGGTACAAAAGCATAATGAATTGCTGGCATGTAAGGTGAGCAATACTGTAATAACTAGTCCAATTCTGAGAAATCATTCAGATAAAATTATCTATAACATACAAAGATTTCTCAAATTTCTAACCTTGTACCAAAGAATGTTTGGTGTATCAATCTTTCCTTGGTCTTTCACCATAAAAAATGTGTTGCGACTGTCGCTGCCCGACGTCTCCACTCTGCCCTCCTTACCTCTTTGGCGACTCCTCCTGCGGTTGTCGGACGTTTGGCTGCCGCGACGTCTTCTTGCCGTTCTCTCTGGCGTCCCCGGACCGGCTTGGGCACTGCCTCCCGCCATGCTGTCAGCTGCCTAAGGGCGCGCGCGCCGCACGGCCCTGCTTCAAGTACCTTCAGTGGCGCAAACTTCAGGGGCGTCCCCCTGTGATGACGTCATGCATCCAGGATACAAATAGCCTACGCGATTGCTAGCTTACGAGTTAGCAAGGAACAGAAAAGGTTGGAACTCCTTCGGATGGGATTCGCTCTCCGAACCTAGCTACTCTGCCTCCACTTGGACTACTCTATTGGGGTACCCGTTCCACGGGGGCCTCTCTCTCTTTTCTCTTTCAGGTCGCTGTCTGGAACCGGTACTCGCTCCTCGAGGGCCCATGTTCCTGGACTCACTACCTGGACTTCACTTCTGCCTGGAAGACACCGCTGCCTATACCATCTGTGAGTTACCATCTATCTCTCTCAGAGCTGTTCCCTGGAACCAGGTACTCGCTCCTCGAGGGCCTGCCTTTACTTCAGCTCCTGTGCTCCATACTGCAAGACCACTGCATGAGTACATTACCAACGAGGTTCTAATCCTGAACTCTGCATTCACTGCTGTTACTCACGATATCAGTTTCTCTCCACTACAGCACAGCCATTGTTGGATCGCTGTTCCAGAGTCTGAGGGACTACAAGCTCAGCTGGGCTATATTCCAGCTCGCTACCGCCACATCTGGTGGCTCACCATTACTGTCTAATAAAAGATCTGACTGTGTGTGTGTCCTAAGCTGAGCCTGACCTGTGGCCCCTCATGGGACCTTCCCCCATGGGCGTGGTCATCTGCCACAGAGTCCAGGGGTCCACCCAAAATCCTTACAAACAATAACAGAAATAACAAAATGCACCCAGAGTAATTTTCAAAGGAAAATATAAATGTAGCAATTTTCAAAAACTCATTTAAGTGCGTTGTGCACAATGTGGGTAGAAGCTACTGATAATTCAATAGCATTTATAGTAGCAATTTTCAAAAGCCTGTAAACTAATTCCATTGTATGCAAATCTATTTGATGCATATTCATTGTGGATATCTTGAAAACCTGACTGGCTAGGAGTGCCCAGAGGATTGGATTAAGAAGCACTGCCATAGAGTCTTCTAGGAGAAGTTATGTGATATAGTAGCTCAAAGAGAGACCAGAATCTCTCTCTCTATGCAGTATGAAGAAAGGAAACACACAAGCAACAATTACTGTTGCAGGCAGGAGAGTAGCTGTAGACCTGGTATGTAGGCACTTTCCTTATTTTTGCAGGGTATGTAGGCACTTTCCTTATTTTTGCAGAGAGGAAAGGAAATCTGAAGATTTTCATTCCTTTATTTTCTTCTCCAAAATCCTAATGCTGTGAATATGAGAAATTAGTGTTTTCCCCTGTGTGGATGAAAGTTCTCTAAGGAATTTTCTCAGGGAAGGCAAGAGTCCTATTCTCTGTGCTCAACTGAGTTTTATTCTTGGTTTGCCAGTAAGGGGGGGAAACAATACAGCTGCCCAGTGTTGACTTTCTTCAAAGGAGGAAGATTTCATGTTGACTCTTCCAATCAGTGCGACTCTTCCAATCAGTGCGACCGAGTGCAAAACATTCTTGGGAGAAGAGGAGTCTGTACGCACATGTTATTCAAGTTTAAGAAGAGCGGCAAGGATTTTGCAAACTGGTATAGAAATCCCTATAACCTAACCATTAGGAGATCCTACATATGATGATGTGATTTTGTAAATGGAAGAAGCAGATTCACAATAAAAAAATAAAAAAAATTGTACAGACTGGCAGATTGTCATAACTGAAAACGTTTTATTTTAGCAAACCTACTATTGGAATACCATCCAGTGTGTGGACAATGATTTAGTAGCATCCGTGTGTGATCCTCAAGGGCCTAGCAATGATTCTTCCCCCTAATAGGGAAGGGACCTGCACCTAAAGCTCCCCTTTTCTGTGAGGACATCGGGGGGGGGGGCTACATAAGCAGTATATTTTCTACAAAACTGGGCAGTTGCCCTGCCTATTAAAGTACAGCACAAGGCACACTTTCCCTTGCACAGACAATATGATATTCAACTCAATGTAGTCTTTTCCAAATAGAAGGCTGCCAGAGGATGTAATTAAGGCAGTTAGTATAGCTGGGTTTAAAAAAGATTTGGATAAGATCCTGGAGAAGTCCATAAACTGCTAATAATCATGACAACTTAGGGAATAGCCATTGCTATTACTGGCATCAGTAGCTTGGGATCTGCTTAGTGTTTTGGTACTTGCATCCTGGATTGGCCACCTTTGGAAACAGGATGCTGGGCTTGATGGACCCTTGGTCTGACCTAGTAAGGCAACTTTTTCTATTCTTATAGTGAGATAATAAGTATTAGAAACTTAAAATCTGTGTGTGAAAGAATGTGTGCATATAAACATGTGCATGGGAGACTGGAAATACTTATATGTGTGGTTCATATTTATTTATTTATTTTAGGTTTTTATATACCGGAAGTTCCTGTATACAATACATATCACTCCGGTTCACAATTAACAGAGAAAACTATCGCCGGGAAGGCGGTTTACATGGAACATACATGGAACATGGAACATATCGAATAAACTATAGTAAAGTACAATCTAATTTAAAACAACTAAAATAAACTTAGGAAATAACTTGGTACATGTAACTGAAGCAAGATGAACATTACATTATTGCTGCAAGGCAAGGCTGGATGTTTGTTCTTATTGCTATTAGCTCTCTGGGAAAGCTTGATGGAATAGCCAAGTTTTGAGTTTCGCCTTGAAAGTAATGTGGCATGGTTCAAGACGGAGGTCTGGTGGTAGTGAGTTCCAGAGAGACGGGCCCGCTGTGGATAGAGCACGTTTTCTCAGGGTAGATTTTGCAGGTTGTGTGATCATTCTATTCTGGTATGCTGTTCTGGTTGGTTTGTTAGAAGAGTGTAGTTGAAGCTGGAAAGTTAGGTTGAGTGGGGAGATGTTGTGAAGGGCCTTGTGAATCATCATGCAGGTCTTGAACTGAATCCTATATTTGATGGGAAGCCAGTGGAGATGTTGGAGGATCGGGGTGATATGGTCCCTTTTTTTGGCATTGGTAAGTATTCTTGCAGTGGCATTCAGTACCATCTGGAGTGGTTTGGTAGTGAATGCTGGAAGGCCTTGCAGGAGTGAATTACAGTAATCTAATTTAGTGAGAATGATGGCCTGGAGTACTGTGCGGAAGTCCCTATAGAGTAGAAGGGGCTTTAGTTTCTTCAGCACTTGTAATTTAAAGAAGCATTCTTTTGTGGTGTTATTTATGAATTTGTTGAGGCTGAGTCTGTTGTCTAGTAGTACTCCCAGATCTCTGACTTGAGGTGCTGTGGAGTATCCTGAGGCGTCTGGAGGGTTGCTGGATGTTGGCGGGGCAGATTTATCTGGTGCTATTATGAGGATTTCCGTTTTTTTGGTGTTTAGAACGAGGTTGAGGCTGGTTAGAAGATCGTTGATGGATGAGAGGCATTTTTTCCAATGATCCATGGTTTTGTGTATGGTCTCTGTGATAGGTATGAGAATTTGTATGTCATCCGCGTATAGGAAATGGGTGAGTTTGAGGTTAGTAAGCAGATGACAGAGTGGGAGAAGGTAAATGTTGAAGAGGGTGGGGGAGAGTGATGATCCTTGTGGTACCCCCATCTTGGCTTGGATGGGGTGAGATTCCTTATTGTTTATCTTAACTTTGTATGATCTGTTCTCTAAGAAGGATTTAAACCAGTTAAAAGCTGCTCCAGTGATGCCGATATTTGTCAGTTGTTGTAGTAGGTTAGGGTGGTTCACTGTGTCGAAAGCTGAGGAAAGATCCAGGAGCGCGAGGAGACAAGGTTGGCCTTTTTCGAGATATGCACACAAGTCTTAAAATTAAGGCAGCTCAGTTTCTGAGGACTGAACTCATTTTCTGGGAACCTTGAGATTATGTTCAGTGCTACTGTGATAGACCTCACTTCCAGTCAGACATTTAACATAGTGTGAGATCAATCTCAAGTGTTTGTATAGTAGCAGTCGCTTAAGAATCAGTTGTGTATGCAGTCAAAATGTAAATGAAAGGAGGCAAGATGGTGTCCTGATGAGAGCCACGGTTCAGCTCTGCTCTTACCTCTGGAATTTTGTTTGATTCTTTTAGTTTAAATGCCTCCTAACTGTAAAGGCAAAGTGAGGGTATTTTCTTCAATACCCACACACTTCGCAGAGCAACCGCTGATTTCCACCTTCCTGGCTCAGGGAGCTGAAAAACCCAGGAAGGTCAACCCCATTGTGAATTGCAAATTGCAATAGAGAAGCGTCGCTTTCACCAAGGGATGAGATCTCTCTCAGCCCCCCACTACTCAACTGCCGTCGGCTCGGAGGGACTCTGCTCCAACCGCGCCGTTGGTGTCGCTGATCAATGATGTCAGCGTTTTGATGCCACAGGAGGGAGTGCGTGGAACACAGAGGGAGCAAGCTGTTTTGTAAGCTAAACAGCTTGAGAAGGAAGGAGGAATGCCGGCACCCAGTCTTGTGGCTGGTGGAAGTCCCCTGATGTCTTCCCCTCCTGATGGGAGTCTCCATATCACCTGGTGAGCCTACCATCTCTCCCATTAAACCCGCGGTAGTAACACTTTATACCTTATGAGAGCTATCTTCTGGGCTTGTTCAGGATATTAAAAGCTGCAATACAAAAATTGATCAGCTCACTGTTTCTGTGGATGATAAGGTTAAAGCTCACGATGACTCCTTAAAAAAAGTACAATTCTCAGTTGGGAAATTGCAAGGAGACATATAGGAAATTCATAAGTTCAGAGAGGCTACTATTAAAGATAGAACTGCATTATCCAAAAGAGTTGAACTTTTAGAAAATTGGAATTGCCGCCTTAGACTTGTTAATTTCCCTAGAATAATGGGGGAACATCCCATGTTCACCTTCAAAAGATATCTGCATGAAGTTCTTCTATCAGAAGCTGAGTTTCCTTCTTTTAATGTTTATTTCCTGCCAGTTGTTCTGAGTAAAAGGAGTCTTCCTTTGGCTTCTAATGAAGTTCCCTTGGATATGCAAAATTTAACAAATTTTCTCAAACATTCTGAACCAGAAGTTATAGATTGTCCAACTTTACTTGTTTCTTTGATTGCAGAGCAAGATATTAGTAAATTAATGACTCGCTATTTTTGACATTTGAATTCTTTTTTTCACATGTCTACTGTTAGAATGTTTCTTGACATTTCCAAGAGAAGAGGAAAGGGTTTCTTTCAATGAGACAGGAAATAATTTCCTCTGGTGCCACGTTTCTTCTGAGATATCCTTGCAAATGCACTGTTAAACAAGATAATGATTACTATATTTTTTTTATTCTAGAGCCCATTTGTAGTGACTATTATTGGTTCATTGTGTCTAGCAGTTAATTAGATAGCAGTTCGACAGGTTAAGCCCTTTCATTTACATGTTTTCTTTATGATTCTCTCCTCAAAGTGTTATGCCTCCATTTCAGTTGTAATATTAACCATGTATTGTGCCAAAGTATTGTCTTTTTTCTTCCCCCCCCCCCCCTTTTTTTTTTTCTTGGACTATTTCCGATGGCTCATACAGTATTTCTTTTTTTTTTTTTTTTTTGAATGATGTGATATCTGTATGCATTGAAAATTCAATAAATAAATTTTAAAAAATTTAAATTAAATTATATCTTTCCTTTTAAAGAATAAATATTTAGCTTTTTTTTTTTTTTAGTTCAGCTAATTCTAGTATGCAGTGCGTCATGCTCATAAGAACCATCCATCAGGTGTGCCACAATGGAAAAATGGTTGAGAACCACTGCCTTAATGGGTAGGACATCTGTCATTCAATAATGCAACAGTGGGATAAAGCACTTTATCTTTTTCACAACTCTGACTTTGTGCCAGCAGATCATCATGCTATGCACCTTACTAAACTATTATCGGCTTCTCCCCTCTAATACATATTTTTCTTGCTGCTTTTTCACCATTAAATCCTATGGGAAATTGTTTGAGAGGTTATTTGAATGAGAGAGCATTGTGAGTGAAGTTAATCAGTGTTTCTCAATCACCTCTCCCTAACAGCATTTCTGCCAGTCTATGGAGCAATGATGATTGCAGAAGGATGAAGAGGAAGCAAGACCTGCCCTGTAGCAGCTTCACTGCACCCTGCAGAGGCTTTTCCTAAACTTCCCCATCTTCCCTGTGGAACTTTTTTTTTTCCCCCAGTTGGGTCTAATTCTGAGGCTCCAGCTCCACAGCTGAAGGTTAGTGAGCCAATATGAAAATGAATGGGGGTCTGCTGTGCTCTCAGGTCTGGCCCCTGTATGCCAGTAGGGGATGGTAGTTGCTGCAGAATCTGAGTGTGGACCAGACAATGAATCTGTCTCACGCTGGCCTGATAATATTTAACTGCATTTGCTCCTCCTCCTAGAGATTAGGCCTTGAGACTGGCCCCTACTGGAAAAAATAGATCCTAGGTGGGAGATGAAGTAATTGTAGTAGCTATGCTGGCTAGTTAAAGGGGGGGGGGGGGTGGAATTTTTTTTTTTTAAATGACAAACTGGTGGCTGACTGGTGGGAGGGAGAGAAAGCGATTTATTTTCCAGTCATCAGCTGGTGGCTAGCTGGGAGGGAACGGGAAAGAGAGCGAGACAGGTTTTTTTGGGGTTGTTTTGTGTTTTTTTAAATAAAAGCAAAATTTTTTTCAGAAAATTTTCTTAAACTGGCTAGTTATCTTTTGAAAATTAAAGAGACCAACTGCAGGGCTGACCCATGAGATTAAAGACCGAGTACGCGAGGGTCTCCTGCTCCCCCATCTCCGGCTCATCAGCACTGCAAACAGTCCATGTAATTTAAGAAAGGTAGCTAGCAGGTCCCTGGCATAAAAAAGCTCAAGAAACATTGTCTTAGATTACAGCAACATCCCTCCTTGAGCATTCCTTGCACTCTTGCAGGCTGGTTCAGAAAAGATCGCAGGAGAACAGGTGCTCCATGTTGAGCGCCTGCTCTCCCAACACGCGATCCTATATTTAAATGAGGGGTCACGCTAAAACAGGCGTCCAAGAGAGATGGCTCTGTCAGTGGGTTCAGGAAACAGATGCTCAATTTTATGAGCGTTGGTTTTCCAAACCCGCTGTCAGCAATTGGTTAGGAAAACGGACACCAGTAAAATTGAGCGTCCGCTCGCCTAACGGGACCAGCTGGCACAATTTATTTATTTACATTTTTTGTTCCTCCAACTTAATATCGCTAGGATATTAAGCCGGAAGGTGTACAGAAAAGCAATATTTTCTGCTTTTCTATACTCTTTTTTTTGGGCTGCTCATAAATTAATGCCTTCTCTTGGGCAGGCGTTAATATATGAGTGTAAAATGTGCGAATTGGCCGCACATTTTACTTTCAGTATCCCGGGTGACTAATAGCCTCATCAACATGCATTTGCTTGTGATGAGCGCTATTAGTTTTCAGGGGGTTTGGCCGCATGTTTTCTATTACCCCTTACAGTATAAGGGGTAATAGATGCTCATCAAAAACACGGGACCAAACCCGTGTTAAACAGTGCACATGGCCAAGCGCACTTTACAGAATTTGCCCATTGAAGTTGTAATCATTCTGTGCTCATTGCAGCAGGCCCCTACTTTGCTAAATTGCATTTTAACTTGGTTAGGGTTTTTTTTCTCTCTTCAAAGACATTTACTAAAAGAAACTATTTCATTTTGCTTTAGTTAACTTGCTTAGTGATGTTCACAAAACAAGCAAGCAGGATTAAGCAGATGCACTATATGCTTCGACAAGAAGTCCAATACAGTTAATAACAAGGCGTGCCACAGTTTCCTAGGCAATTTTTCTGTAAGCGGCATCTGTGCCCAGATTACTCCAGGTGCCCAGACTACTCCAGGTGACAACCTGGAGTAGTCCGGGCCCAAGAAGGAGAGGGTTCAGGCCTACCTTGCTGCAAAACTTTAATCCCAAGTTGAAGATGGCCTTGAAACTTAGGAGAAATATCCAGTGAGTATACTCTGGCTGCTAGATCCTGCCCAAGCAATCTATAGCTGCTTCTACTTGACACAAACTTAAGGCCTGGAATAAGGATTTGTCCCACTTACATGGCTGAAGTCACGGGTCAAAGCAGAAAAGCCTCTGGCAAAGAACTTGGTACACAGTTGCTTGGCTCAGAGAGTTCAGGTGTATTGAAAGCCCCATACTTCAAAAGTACTACACATGGGGGATAGCATCAGAATAAAAAATTGGACTGAAGCCACCATGGACTCCAATGACAAACTACCTCTGCTTCATGGACTACCTCCAAATGCCCTTTGCATGGAGCAACCCCCTTCATGGCAGTCTCAGGTCTTGTCATAGAAACTCTTCTGCTAGCAATTTGACAGAGTTGTGCAAGTGGTTTCCTCCAAGTTCTTGAAGAGTCTCTTATCCAACAGAACTCAGTTTGTTGGTGGGTCAACAAATCATCAACTTCAAGAAGCTTCACTTGTGGAGTCCCCCAGGGCTCTGTACTTTCCCCAGTATTCTTCCAAAATCTATGTTTGACTGATTGATGATCTTATCCAGACATTCAACATTGTCACTTATTTGCTGATGATATTCAACTTTGCATTAACACTGTAGCCAAACAAACCTCCTCAATTACCAATTTCAACAACTGTCTTTCAGCTGTAGCCCAATGGCTTAGCAGGCATAAACTTAAACTGAACCCCTCCAAATCAGAACTCCTCTTGCTGAGTCAATGAGGTCACTCTCTACACTCTCTGCTGTCCCTATCAAATACCCCCCTCCAACCACAAGATTCGGTCTGAAGCTTGGAGGTCCAATTTGACCCTATGCTATAAATGACATCCCACATCAGCAAAGTAGTGAGAACCTCCTTCATGTACCTCCACCAGATCAGACAACTCCATAGCTACCTCAATCACCATAACCTGGCTTCAACTCCCTGCTGACTAATATCTCCAAGACTAACTTGAAAAAGTCACAACTCATGAAAAGCACTGCATCCAAAATCTTGGTGGGCACCAAAACTTCATATCAGAGGCCCATCCTATATAAACTATACTGGCTCCTAATAGAAGCCAGAAAAAAATTCAAGATCCTCTGCTTCACCTTCAAATGTATAAAACAGGCCCCAGAGTACTGCTAACAGCTCCTAACACCTTGCACCCGTTCTATAGAACTCGGCTCCTCACAAATAGCTTTACTTGCTTCCCCTTCCCCTCTTAACCGCTGCAAAATTGACCTGCACAACTCTGAAATGAGGTACCATGGCCCATTTGTCTTGAATCATATTATTTCACTTTCCGCAAAAAGGCTAAGGCCTGGCTGTTTAACCAGATTTTTGATCAGTCTGATAAAAAAAAAATCTCCATCACTTAGGACCCTTTACTGGAAAGAAACTCAGTCTCATATGTTCTGACCATACCAGCCAATCCAATTACTGTAAAGGATTTACAGTCACTCATGATTTGTTCTGTCACTGTAACTTCCTATCTTCTCTAATAGTTTATAATCTATTTTGGAAACCTGTCATGTGATAGTGAAACTTCTTATATCAAATATTAAATAATAACAAGGCTTCTGATTTCAGGTGGCCAACAACCTGCCACAAAAAAATCAACAACCAGGTAATCATGTATCGAAGAGTCTCAGCTCATCAACGACAACTTGGCTGCAATTTAAATATTTATTCTGTTTGCTCCCACATTCTTATTGATTTTGTTTCAATTGTCCTTTTAATTTGATATCCAGTGCTTTTTGTTCAGATGTACATTGCTTTGAGAGGTTTATTGTAATCTGTAAGGCGATTCATAAATGTTCTTAAATAAATAACCATCACAGCCTCGATTCCAGGCAGTTATATCATCAAATTGCTGGTAGGCCCCATTGGAAAATTGTCTGCTCCTGACCTGGCTTCACTTTCTTGTTTCAAGAGCAGAAGTTAAAGAAATCAGAGAGCTTCAGATTTTATTAGCTGGAATGTTGAGATTACTTACCTGATAATCTCCTTTTCCTTAGTGTAGACAGATGGACTCAGAACGAATGGGTATAGTATGCTCGTGCTAGCAGTTGGAGACGGATCTGACGTCAGCACGGGTGTATATATACCCCCACAGGAAGCGTAGCAACTTAGTAATCTTCCTTGCAAAAGCTGTTATGGATGTGTGTACTGACGCTCAGTGAAAAGTGAAACAGGATTCCCCTGACCGATTGCTAGTAGCTGGAGACCGCCAGCATTCCCAACCGGAAGGCGTTGACACCTGGTAGAGTGTACGCCCTTATGGAAACAGATGACATGGCCTACCTTGAATCGGTGAAACCCATGTACACAGGCAGCTGGGCGGGATGCTGAGTCCATCTGTCTACACTAAGGAAAAGGAGATTATCAGGTAAGTAATCTCAACATTTCCTGGCGTGTAGCCAGAAGGACTCAGAACGAATGGGATGTACAAAAGCTTTACTCCCAGCCTGGGCGGGAGGCTGCCTGAAGACCATGTAGTACCGCCCTCGCAAATGCTGAGTCCTCCCTGGGCTGGACATCCAGACGGTAGAACCTGGAGAAGGTATGGAGGGAGGACCATGTCGCCGCTTTACATATTTCCGCAGGCGACAGCATCCTGGATTCCGCCCAGGATGCCGCTTCTGCTCTGGTAGAATGAGCCTTGACCTGTAGAGGCGGAGATTTCCCAGCCTCTACGTAAGCTGCTCTGATAACTTCTTTAATCCTGCGGGCAATGGTGGGCCAAGAGGCCGCTTCACCTTGTTTCTTCCCGCTGTGCAGGACGAACAGATGGTTCGTCTTTCGTACTTCTTGTGTCACTTCCAGATATCTGGGCAGCAATCTGCCAATGTCGAAATGGCGTAATAAACGCCCTTCTTCAGATTTCTTCAAACCCGCCGTGGTAGGCAAGGATATGGTTTGGTTAAGATGAAACTGTGAAACCACTTTAGGTAGAAAGGAGGGGACCGTGCGAAGATGGATAGCCTCAGGAGTGATCCTGAGAAATGGATCCCGGCAGGACAGTGCTTGTAGCTCTGAGATGCGGCGTGCTGAACATACAGCCAGCAAGAACACCATCTTCAAAGTTAGAGAACGGAGAGACAGACCCCGAAGGGGTCTGAAGGTGGATCCCGCGAGGAAATCCAAAACGAGGTTGAGGTTCCATAAGGGCACAGGCCACTTCAGTGGCAGACGGATATGCTTGACTCCTTTCAGGAAGCGAGAAACATCTGGGTGCTTGGCGATGGTCTTGCCATCCCTCCTGGGGCCATAGCAAGACAGCGTAGCCACCTGGACCTTGATGGAGCTGAGGGAGAGACCCTTCTGAAGTCCATCTTACAGGAAATCCAACACAATAGGGATTGTGGTCGCATGTGGATTGGTGCCATGAGTGTCGCACCATGCTTCGAATACTCTCCAGATCCTTACGTAGGTGAGGGATGTGGAAAACTTGCGAGCTCGGAGGAGTGTATCTATCACGGGCTCCGAGTAACCTCTTTTCTTCAGTCTAGCCCTCTCAATGGCCAGACCGTAAGAGAGAATTGAGCCGGATCCTCGTGGAGGATGGGACCTTGACATAGAAGGTCCCGGAGAGGAGGCAGGGGAAGAGGCTCCCCTGCCAGTAGTCTTCTCATGTCCGCGTACCAGGGTCTTCTTGGCCAGTCTGGTGCCACTAGAAGAACTAGGCCCCGGTGTTTCTGAATCTTGTGGATGATGGCGCCCAGCAGAGGCCACGGAGGAAAGGCATATAGCAGAGTCCCTGGAGGCCATGGCTGAACAAGGGCATCGATCCCGTGCGCGAACGGGTCGCGCTTGCGGCTGAAGTATCTGGGTACTTGAGCATTGGACTTGTCCGCCAGTAAATCCATATCCGGAATCCCCCAGTGATCCACAATCATCTGGAAGGCTGTGGGTGACAGCTGCCACTCTCCCGGATTTAGGCTTTCTCTGCTGAGGAAGTCTGCCGTGGTGTTGTCCTTCCCGGCAATGTGGACGGCGGAGATGTCCTGAAGATTCGCCTCTGCCCAAGCCATCAGTGGGGCGATCTCCAGAGATACTTGTCGGCTTCTGGTTCCGCCCTGATGGTTGATGTATGCCAGCGTGGTGGCGTTGTCGGACATCACTCTGACTGCTCTGTTCTTCAGGCTGTGAGCAAATCGAAGGCATGCCAATCGGACTGCCCGAGCCTCTAGACGGTTGATGTTCCACGCTGACTCTTCCCTGTTCCACCGCCCTTGTGCGGTAAGTCCTTCGCAGTGTGCACCCCAGCCGCTCAGGCTGGCATCTGTGGTGAGCAGAGTCCACGTGGGGGAGGACATCTTTGACCCCCTGCTCATGTGGTTGGACTGCAACCACCACCGTAACTGGGTCCGTACTCTGGCAGGCAGAGGTACGTGCATGGAATAGTTCCGTAGACGGGGGCTCCAGTGAGAGAGCAGGGAGTGTTGCAGAGGTCTCATATGGGCCCTTGCCCAAGGTACCACTTCCAGGGTGGATGCCATGAGACCGCGAACCTGCAGATAATCCCAAGCTATGGGCCGACTGGCTCCCATCAAGTACTGGATACGCGTCTGGAGTTTTAACCTTCTCTTGGTAGTGAGACTGACTGTGTCTGCCTGGGTGTCGAACTGTACTCCCAGGTATTCCAGCGACTGGGAAGGCTGTAGGCAACTCTTGCTGAGATTGATTACCCAGCCCAAGCTTTCCAGAAGGGCGATCACTCTGTCGGTTGTCCGATGGCTCTCCTCTCGTGATTTCGCCCTGATCAGCCAATTGTCTAGGTAGGGATGGACCAGAATTCCTTCCCGTCTGAGTGCCGCTGCCACCACTACGACCACCTTGGTGAAGGTCCGCGGTGACGTGGCCAACCCGAAGGGCAGAGCCCGAAATTGGAAGAGGCGTCCTAGAACCTTGAAGCGTAGGTAGCGCTGATGATCCGGATGGATCGGGATATGCAGGTAGGCTTCTGACAAGTCTAAGGCCGTGAGGAATTCTCCTGGCTGTACTGCGGTCTTGACGGAGCGCAGAGTTTCCATGCAAAATCTCGGGACCCTTAAGTATCGATTGACTGACTTGAGGTCCAGTACGGGCCGAAAGGTGCCCCCTTTCTTGGATACCATGAAATAAATGGAATAGTGTCCAGAATTCACTTCCCAGGCAGGTACTGGGATGATGGCTTTCAAGGACAGGAGCCTCGCCAGGGTAGCTTCCAATGCTGCCTTCTTGTGTGTGGGACAGGAAGATTCCACAAACTTGTCCGGAGGGAGGTGATGAAAGTCCAGATAATACCCCTCTCGGATGATGGCGAGGACCCACTGGTCCGACGTAATCTCGACCCATCTGGGATAGAAGAGGGTTAACCTGCCCCCTATGGCTCCTTCCCCAAGATGGATCGGCGGATTCTCATTGTGAGGCGCGGCCGGGACCTGAGCCCGGGCCTGCTCCCCTCTTGCGCTGCTTGGTCCGAAAGGACTGATTCCAGGCCTGAGGACGAGGTGCCTGGTAGCGACTCCTGTAGGGAACGAAGTGCTGGGAGCTTCTACCCCTGGAGGGCCTTGGAAAGGCACGCTGGTTCCTTCTTAACCAATCTTCCGGCAGTCGAGGTACTGGAGAAGCGCCCCATGTGCTGGCCAGTTTATCAAGGTCGCTGCCAAACAGGAAAGAGCCCTTAAAGGGCAATCTGGTGAGGCGTGTCTTTGAAGGCGCATTGGCTGACCATTTCCGGATCCAGAGCTGCCTCCTGGCAGCTACAGAGGATGAGATCCCCCCTTGGCTGTTGTTCGGACTAGGTCTGATGCAGCATCCGTGAGGAACGAGAGAGTGGACTCCATGTCTGCTGCTGGAGCGTTGTTCCTGACCTGTGGCAAACAGGCACGCGTCACCACTGTGCAGCAGGTTGCGATCCGCAAAAATAAAGCTGCCACCTCAAAAGTCTGTTTCACAATGGTGTCCAGTCGCCGGTCCTGAGGCTCCTTGAGGGCTGCCCCCCCTTCAACTGGAATGGTAGTGCGCTTGACCACAGCGCTAATCAAGGCATCCACCTGAGGGCATGCCAGCAGCTCCTGGATAGCCGGCGCCAGAGGGTACATGCCCGTCAGGGCCCGGCCCCCTTTGAAGGAAGCCGCTGGTGCAGCCCATTCTAAATCTATCAGTTGTTGTGCTGCTTGCAAGAATGGAAAATGGCGGGCTGTAGGACGAAGACCTTCCAGCAGGGGGTTCTGCGCGGAGGGTACCGAAGCACTGGGACCTGTAATATCCAACTCCGCCAGACACTGAGACACCAGGTTGGAGAGATCCTCCTTAGGGAAGAACCGCCTCATGGTTCTATATGGCTCAATCCCTGGGGGAAGGTCCCCCTCGTCTGGGAGTTCGGATTCGTCCGGCGAAACCTCCTGGTCTGACTGATCTGGACTGTCCAGCGGCGGGAGGTCCCGCTCCCGATAAGGGCGTGAGGGTCCAGGAACAGGATCTGCTGGTGCCGCCACCGCAGCGGCAGCCGCAGCCGCCACCACAGTCGCAGCCACCGCAGGAACCGCAGAAACAGCAGGAACAACAGGGACAACAGGGACAACCGGAACCACAGGGCCTGGACGGGAAGCCGTTTGCATCTGTACAAAGGCATGAATCCCCTTAGAGATCCATCCAGGAAATTGAAGCAGCCTCTAATCGCCGGGGTACAAGATCCCCCGGGATTCCCGATTGGTCGAGACTGCCCGCTAAATCCGGGGTAGCCCCTGGGGAACTGTCAGGAAATCGTGGCTGAGACTGGTCCTGGCTCGAGGGTCCCACGGCCTCCTCACATTGGGCACATAGGGAGTCTGGCTCTTCACTGTGCGTGGCTCGAAGCTGGCATGCAGAGCAGAGGCCGAGGGCTTTAATGCCGGAGGCAGGCGGCGCCCCCGCTGAAGACGCTGAGGCGTTCTGTTCCATTGAAAAGTATGTGCTGAATGAAAAGCGGCAACAATATACGCTTAATACAACAGGCACTTAATAATATGCGGCAGCAATATGCGCTTAGCACAACAGGCGCTTAATAATATGCGGCAGCAATATGCGCTTAATACAACAGGCGCGTAATAATAATATGCGGCCGCTATATGCGCTTAATACAACAGGCGCTTAAGAATAATACGATATGCAATATGCTCTCAGCAATATGCGGTCCTGAATACACGCTCAATTGTATGCAATATGCTCTTAGCACTAAGCGGTTAGCAATACACGCTCAATGGTATACAATATGCTCTCAGCAATAATGCAATATACGCACAATGAGGAATAGAATATGCGCTTAGTCATAGACCTGCGCCTATTACGGGCGCTCAATACCTGAACAAGGCCACAAAATGGCGCCCTCCACGGCGTGCCACGCCGCCGATCCTCGATTCCTCGGAGACCAGAAATAAAAGATGTACGCCTTACTTGATCCTCGGCGCTTCCCGGCTGGAACCCGGGCGGTCTCCGGCTGCGGGGGGAGAGGGCAAGTACCTTCACCGCCGCGTTTGAGGATATGCACCCGCTGCCTCGTCCACGCCGGGACCGAGGCGCCTCGTATGCCTCACCCGAGCCTCGCCCGGGGGCTACGTCCCTGCCGCGATTTG
Source organism: Rhinatrema bivittatum (assembly GCF_901001135.1). Taxonomy (NCBI): domain Eukaryota; kingdom Metazoa; phylum Chordata; class Amphibia; order Gymnophiona; family Rhinatrematidae; genus Rhinatrema; species Rhinatrema bivittatum. The sequence goes on along the minus strand of NC_042617.1, from coordinate 228,321,236 downwards.
GCCACCGGACCAAGGACTTAAACCTCCGGGGGATCACGGAAATCACCCCAGGAAACTCTACTGGGGGAGGGACCTTAGGGTATCACCGCAGGAGTGCGGGGCTCGATGCTGTAGAAGTGTTAGTGAAAAAGAAAGTAGAAAATAGAAAGTAGATTTGGAAAACACGCTCAGCGAGCGTGCAGGCTCTCCAAACTGCTTTGGAGACGGAAATTACTAAGTTGCTACGCTTCCTGTGGGGGTATATATACACCCGTGCTGACGTCAGATCAGTCTCCAACTGCTAGCACGAGCATACTATACCCATTCGTTCTGAGTCCATCTGGCTACACGCCAGGAAATTGGAGATTCCATAAAGGACATACAGATCTCCTTCAGAGCCATCTTCTGAACCTTCTGTAAATAGTACTCCTCCTGAGGACATTTCCTTTCCCAGCCTTATACAAAAGATGGCTAGATCATCACTTTTGATTTACAGGCATCAAAAAGACACATGGCACCCCTTTTGGGTCTCTTAAAATACCTTGATGCATGTAAGGAGTTTGGGGCAGTGTCTATCTACCTTTTGTTTTTGTCTGCAATGAGAAGCCAAAGAAATACATGTTCAGTGCAGTCAATGAACAAGGCAGCAGACATTAAGCATTGTGTTCCATAAGCTCTAGGATTTGATCAACAGCTTCCATATTAAATATTGGAAGCTGAAATCAGCTTTCAAAAAGGACAAGAAAACTAGAGTTCATGCATCTTCCTCAATCAGATATACGCCAGGAACAATGCCATCTCTCCTTCAGAAAAAAAATGAAAACCTGGCTGTTCACACAAGCTTACCGTTGAAGTAACTTCTATCAACCAACATTGACTCTCACCCTCCGACCCCTTCCCTAACTCCTACCCCCCGTTCCAGTCCCTGCCCTGACACCACCCCCCCTGCTTACCTCCCCATGTCTCCTCCTTCCACAGGATATATTATGTTTATGCCTCACTACCCTATTGTTTTTCGTTGATCATTGTATCACTCTCCAGTTATCGTTATAATATCTTTCCTGTCTTCCATCTCCCATGTTTTTGCTCCCTGTTCAATGTAACTTTACCTTCTACATAGTTGTTAATTGGTTTCCCCTTAAGAACATAAGAACATAAGAAAATGCCATACTGGGTCAGACCAAGGGTCCATCAAGCCCAGCATCCTGTTTCCAACAGTGGCCAATCCAGGCCATAAGAACCTGGCAAGTACCCAAAAACTAAGTCTATTCCATGTAACCATTGCTAATGGCAGTGGCTATTCTCTAAGTGAACTTAATAGCAGGTAATGGACTTCTCCTCCAAGAACTTATCCAATCCTTTTTTAAACACAGCTATACTAACTGCACGAACCACATTCTCTGGCAACAAATTCCAGAGTTTAATTGTGCGTTGAGTAAAAAAGAACTTTCTCCGATTAGTTTTAAATGTGCCCCATGCTAACTTCATGGAGTGTCCCCTAGTCTTTCTACTATCCGAAAGAGTAAATAACCGATTCACATCTACCCGTTCTAGACCTCTCATGATTTTAAACACCTCTATCATATCCCCCCTCAGTCGTCTCTTCTCCAAGCTGAAAAGTCCTAACCTCTTTAGTCTTTCCTCATAGGGGAGTTGTTCCATTCCCCTTATCATTTTGGTAGCCCTTCTCTGTACCTTCTCCATCGCAATTATATCTTTTTTGAGATGCGGCGACCATAATTGTACAGAGTATTCAAGGTGCAGTCTCACCATGGAGCGATACAGAGGCATTATGACATTTTCCGTTTTATTCATCATTCCTTTTCTAATAATTCCCAACATTCTGTTTGCTTTTTTGACTGCCGCAGCACACTGAACCGACGATTTCAATGTGTTATCCACTATGACACCTAGATCTCTTTCTTGGGTTGTAGCACCTAATATGGAACCCAACATCGTGTAATTATAGCATGGGTTATTTTTCCCTATATGCATCACCTTGCACTTGTTCTATTGTAAACCGGTACGATAAGACCTCGTCTTGAGTATCGGTATAGTAAAAGAATTTAAATAAAATAAAATAAATAAAAATCAGACCTGGAGCCTAAGAGACTTTATGTTATTTGGAGAAGATTTTATTAGAACCTTATGCTTGCCTCCTATATAATAGACTATCCATTCTACTTGACACTTTATGGACTGAAGTACAGTCTTTTGCTCAGTTTTGTGCACTGAGTTAAGGATTTCCACGAATTGCCTAAAATGACTCCATCACTTTGCACTTGTCGACATTAAATTTCATCTGCCATTTAGACCACAAGTTCCCCAGTCTGGCAAGATCCTTATGCAGTCTGGAAATTCCTCACAGTCTACTCGTGTTTTAACATTGAATAATTTTGTGTTATCTACGAATGACACCTTACTTGTTGCTCCCTTCTCCAGTTCAATTATGTAAATGTTAAACAGATCCTTGGGATACTCCACTATTCATCTCTCTCCATTGGGAAAACTGACAACTTAGACCAACTATGTTTTCTATCTTTTAAACCATTACCAACCACCAGGAGAACACTGCCTTCTATCCCATGACTTAATTTCCTGAGCAGTCTCTCAAGAGGGAATTTGTCAAAAACCTTCTGAAAATCCACATTCTACATTGACTGGCTTGCCCTTATCTATATGTTTATTTATACCTTCAAAAAGTTCTAATATAACAGTAAAGCAAGACTCCCACGAACAGTAAAGCAAGACTCCAATGAACAACAAAAAAACAGAAGACCTTGAAGAAGCATGGATGATGAGCAGGAACTCCAGGAGTGAAGACCAAGAACTCCAGGAGCAAACAACTCTTTGCGAAGGCAAGGAACAACAGACTGAAGAGCCCATTTAAAGGGAAAGCAGGCTGATGTCAACAGAAAGGGTCGCAGGGCTTTTCCCACTGCAAGCCCTTTAAATTAGAGCAGAGGCATGCCTAAGGAAGTCAGGTGCAGGAGGAAGTCGACAGCAGTGTTAGCGGCACGCCAGCCGCAAAGGAGAAGCGGCGGCATTGACAGCCCCACCGACAGAAGAATACAGACGGCGGCATTCCAAGCCACAGAGTGACAGGCAGCCGCTCGGCAGTTGGAAGAACGCGGCACCTCGGGCTGTGCCGGCACAGAGGCGTCGGGGTGAGTGAACCACTCGTGGGACACATACAGGCACTCTCACTCTGTGACACATACGCAGTCTGTCACACATACACAGGCTCTGTTGTACTTTCATACACGTGCAGGCTCTCTTACACACACACACACACACGCAGGCTGTCTCATACATACATGCAGGCTGTCTCATACACACACATGCAATCTCTCTCTCATAAGCCAAGCATACAAACATATAGCTTTCAGGCCTCCCCTTTGCCCATTGTGGGATGGCAAGCAATACTCCTCAATAATAGAAGGGAAGAGGAAGAAGCCACTGCTACACGCAGCTCCTGCAAGGTAGGGGGAGGGGAGGACCTTGGCTGCGGCCACGCAGGCCTCTCTTTGGGCCGCAGCAGTATGGATTCTGTCGCGGCTGTGCAGGCCCTCTCTTTGGGGCAGGAAGCTGGAAAAAACATGTGATCGGAGCAACCGGCCCGCCGGGGGATCCTCGGTCCCCCGATAGGCCAATCTGCCCCTGGAGGAGTAGCTGGCTATGTAACCAAGGAGTGTCCTGGAGAGTGGGATTGGGAAAGGGAGGGGGTTGCTGCAGGATGGGAAAGAGTTGGCAGCAAGCAAGACCTTTACACCCTGATGTGGCAGTGCTGGGGTGGGGGGGGGGGGGGAACTCATTGTCTGAGTACATAAACAGCAGCACAACAGTAGTGTGTCTGAGACAGAGAGAGAGCATGCATGTCTGTGTCAGAGAGAAATGCCCATTCACACACTTTGCCTGTGGGTGTCTGAGGGTGGCTGTCTCTCTCTAACACAAACACACATTTTTTCTCTCTTTGATGTCGGAGAGAGAGAATATGCAATTGTAGAAAGTGTGTGTGTCTGACATTTGCAACTGGTTCTAGAGCTGACTGGTTAGCCAAACCAGGAATTCAGTATATAGATAGATAGATATAAATAAAGAGATATTGGTAGACATTTGGGAGGTCCAACCAATTTGCATGGATAGAACGAGGGCTGCAGATCTGTTTACTCATTCTTGGGCTAGAGTGTTCTCTACTTCTTAGTTATTTAGGAAAAATGTGAAATTTATTTTGGAGCTATTTTGTCTCAGTTCTACTAGGTTCTAGAGTCAATTTGGTAGGCTTTTGAGAGCTGTTGACACTTGTGCTACAGTGAAAGTGCATGAGGGAGTTAGATATCCTGAGGTCCAGTTTTGAAAAAATGTCCCTGGGTTGATATTTTCCTGCAATCTATCCCTGTAGAGGTTTATAAATAATGAGTGGAATAGAATAGGAACTCTTTCAAATAATGCAAAAAAATAGGGGATACTCCATGAAGTTAGCAAGTAGCACATTTAAAACAAATCTGAGAACATTCTTTTTCACTCAACATACAAATAAGCTCTGGAATTCATTGCCAGAGGATGTGGTAAAGGCAGTTAGTGTAGCTAGATTTAAAAAGTTTTGGACAAGTTCTTGGAGAAGTCCATAAACTATTAATAAACAGATAGTTTTGGGAAAAGCCACTACTTATCCCCGAGTGTTAGCAGCATGGGATCTATCTACTGTTTGGGATCCTGCCAAGTACTTTTGACCTAGATTGGCCACTGTTGGACACAGGATGCTGGGCTTGATGGACCCTCGGTCTGACCCAGTATGGCAAATCTTATGTTCTTATCTTATGTTCTTTTGCAAAATCTGTACATGGGACGATTAAGGTTTTGAACCGCTGGCCCTGTAGGTGGTGGGCTGGAACTCTATAGAGAAAGCTATTCTACCTATGGAGAATTGGGGAAGCAGTAGCATTGTTAGTTTTCCAAGTATTGTGGGCTGGGTTACACCCATTCAGGTACTCATCGGCTATAAAGTAGCCCCAACCTATTCAACCAACTGTTGGCATGTTGTCTCTCAAGTGTTTAAGAACAGGGCTGCACTGGACCATACTGAACTGTATTGGATCTCTTCTTCTAGCTGTCCAATAAGGGAAATCACTTTTTATTTTTTAAACTACTGTGGTTGTTCTCTCCAGCACTTTGTAAATCAGGAAACATATGTTATGTTTAGAACTGTTGCTTTCATTAAACATCAGTGAAAAGCATGGCTACTGTGTTGCATTTTAATTAGACCCTGACATTATGTTGGCTTTTTCCCATTAAGCAAGGTCTAGCCATATGACTAGTAAGCCTATCTCTTAATAACTTCTACTCTTTTGGCTGACATCAATGTCAGCCTCGCTAGGCTATAGTTTACCAGAGCCCTGGAGCCCTTTTGAAAAATTGGCATAATAATGGCCGCTTTCCACTCTAGAGGCACAGTGGCTGATTTTAATGAGGCCTGTGTACAAAATGAGAAGCTTTGGAGTGAGCACCAAGGTGGTGGAGTGGATTACAAACTGTTGACTGGTAGGAGACAGCATGTAATGGTAAATGGAACCTACTCTGAAGAGAGAGCCGTGTTAAGTGGAGTGCCACAGGGATTGGTACTGGGACCAGGTCTGTTCAGTATCTTTATGAACAACACTGCGCAAGGGATAGAAGATAAAGTTTGTCTATTTGAGGATGATTCCAAGAACTGCAACAGAGTGGACACGCCTGAAGGAGTAAAGAGAATGAAAATGGATTTACGAAGGCTTGAAGAGTAGTCTAAGATCTGGCAGCTGGGATTCAATGCCAAGAAGTTCAGAGTCATGCATCTGGGATGCAGTAATCCAAAAGAGCGGTATGAGATTGGGGGGAAGGGGGAGGCTGATGGACAAAGAACGGGATCTTGGTGTGATAGTCTCTGGCAATCTGAAGATGGCGATACAATGTGACAAGGCGATAACTAAAGCCAGAAGAATGCTGGGCCGCATAAAGACAGGAATAACCAGTAAGAAAATGGAGATGCCCTTGTAGAGGGGTCCTTGGTGAGGCCTCACCTAGAGTATTATGTTCAGTTCTGGAGGCCTTATCTCAAAAAGGATAGAGACAGGATGGAGGTGGTCCAGAAAAGGGCTACCAAAATGGTATAGGGGCAGTATCAGAAAACCTATGAGGAGAGAGTGAAGGATATGAAAATGTATAGCCTGGAAGAGAAGAGATGCAGAGGTAATATGATATAGACCTTCAGATATTTATTTATTTATTTAAAATTTTTTATATACCGACGTTCATCAGGGATATCACATCGGTTTACAGTGTAACTGAAATTGGCGCCTGGGAAGGCGTTTTACATCGAACAGATATAACGAAGTAACATATAAATAAATGAGGATGCGATTTACATCAAACAGATATAACGAGTTAACATAAGAACAAATGAGGGGGGGGAGATAAGGGCGGGAGATAATCAAACAAAACGTTATGAGCAAAATTTACAAAAATTTACAAATATATATAGAGTATCAATATATACAATGTATTCATAAAAATAGCAATGTCCTAAAAGGACAATTGTGTAGAGTTGGAAGAGGGAGGGGAGGGGATGGGGAGGGGGTGGAAGCAGATAAGAGGGAGGGAGGGGTGGAGGGGGGTTAAAGGAGTAAGTGAGCTAAGAGATAAGGGGCATGTAGGACGGCTGAGCAGAAAAGGGGCGAGGAAGTACCTAAAGGTGGGGGAGAAGAAAGGGGAGGAGGGTAGGTGGGGATGAGAGGGGAAAGAGAGGAAATTAGGTGTATGCCTTGGTAAAGATATCTAAAAGGCTTTAATAATGTGCAAACATCAAACTTTTTCCGTTGGAAAGAAATGAGTAGAACTAAGGGTCACGAAATGAAACTTCAAGGACGCCACCTCAGAACCAATGTCAGAAAATATTTCTTCACGGAGAGGGTAGTGGATGCCTGGAATGCCCTTCCGGAGGAGGTGGTGAAAACCAAAATAGTGAAAGAATTCAAAAGGGCATGGGATAAATACTGTGGAACCCTAAGGCTAAAGTATGGAAATGAAGAAAAGAGTGCATGGAGAAACTTGATGGTGCGGCAGTTAGTACCCTTAACCAATAAGCCTTGATACTGTTGATGCAACTCCATCATTGCTCTCTGCTTCAACGGGAGGGAATAGGGGGATTTGGATTCATTCAGCAACCGAGGGCCCCAACTTTTACAGTCTGGGGAAACAGGTATGGGGGTAACTTCCTGATGCGGCGTTTACTACCCTGAACCAATAAGACTGATACTTTGATGCAACTCAAACATTGCTCTCTGCTTCAACGACAAGGCATAAACAGGGAATTGGATTCAACAGCAATCAATGACGGCTAGTGTGGGAAAGTGATAAACACGGGGGTAACGGGGAATTGAATTCAAACAGCAACCACCGAGGGCCCTGACTTTTATGGCCTGGGCAAAGGATAAGCACAAACTACCATAAGCTTACTGGGCAGACTGGATGGACCATTTGGTCCTTTTCTGCCGTCATTTCTATGTTTCTGTTTCAGATTGATACTAACAAGTCTGCAATTTCATATTTGAATTCTTTCAGAACTTTGGGGCGAATACCATCTGGTCTTGATGATTTGTTACATTTTAGTTTGTAAAGTTGCTCTTTTACATCTTCCATTTTCAAAGTTATTTGCTTCAGTTCCTCTGAATCACCTTCAAAGATAGTTACTGGTGTGGAAATCTCCAACATCCTTGTCAGTAAAGACCAAAGCAAAGAACTCATTTAGTTTTCTTGCTATGGCCCCATCCTCCCCAACTGCCCCTGATCATCTAGTGGTCCAACTGGCTCCTTCACAGGCTTCTTTCTTTTGAAGTACAGACCAAGCAATTTGGGCATTTCTCATCAGTTTCTAGTAGGTTGACAGAATTCTGCCCAATTCTCTTGAGGAAAAAACTGGATGAATTCCTGGGCCCCCTTCCAAGATGATATTCAGGTAACCATAGATATAATAGGATGTCATATAAAACGGAGCATAGCATTATGATAATGTGTCTTCCCAGGAATTAAGAGTCCCATCCCAAGGGAATCAAGGATTAAGTTCTTGATTTCCTGAACCATTTTCAGGGTATATTTGATTGCTACACTCTGGTGTGGAAGCTGGGGCCAATTTAGCTTCCTTAAAATTATTGATGTCTGCCTTCTTATCAACATTAGGTACTGCAAGTGGAATTTCCCACATTCATAATTTATTTATTTTATTTATTTATTTAAAAACTTTTCTATACCGTCGCTAAGTTATATACCATCGCAACAGTTTACAAATAGGCACATAGACTAAGGTTAGTAAATCTAGGATATCGTACATTCTAACAGGTGCCAATAAAGTTCGGTTACAATTTCATAAATAAAATCATTAGAGTAATGTTGGTCAAGTCCAGGTATATTATTGAGTTACTATCTCTTTGTGATATTACTTCTTAAATGTAGGATTGAGTAAATTTATTCTCCTCTGCATTCCTCTGTACTTTCATTCTCTACCCTCCACACTCTTTAATGAAGGCTTTTTTAAAGACTAATATACCACTCAGTGCAGCTTGTCAATCACCAATTGGAAGCCCGGTCCCAATTTAAACATCATCAATCATAAAGGGACACTCTTTCCAGTTCACCCCGCTATTGTTAGACGCGATGTCATTAGACCATCACAATAGGCATCATAGTGAGGTATAATTATACCGATATTACTCAGCCTTATATTTAATCATAGGTCCAAACGCAAAATATATTTTTTTCTTTTTTTGATATGCGTGATCACAACTCCTTGTGTAAATCATAAAATTCCCACTATTCAAAACATCGTCTTCTTAATATAAACTTATCTGTGTATCGCTGTTACGAAGATTCTTGTTATCTTGTTATCTTGAATCAAAACTCGCCAGCTCAGATGCCCGAAATGTTAGTAGCGATATGTTCATTCCTCATACCGCTGAAAAGTGCCCGACATTGCACAATGTTTCGGACTAATGTTCAGTCCTTCTTCAAGGGCTAAAGTTTTTCGAATAGCATGGCAGCTCACGGCGTTTTTCTTGACTTTCTTGAACATATCGCTACTAACATTTCGGGCATCTGAGCTGGCGAGTTTTGATTCAAGATAACAAGATAACAAGAATCTTCGTAACAGCGATACACAGATAAGTTTATATTAAGAAGACGATGTTTTGAATAATGGGAATTTTATGATTTACACAAGGAGTTGTGATCACGCATAACAAAAAAAGAAAAAAATATATTTTGCGTTTGGACCTATGATTAAATATAAGGCTGAGTAATATCGGTATAATTATACCTCACTATGATGCCTATTATGATGGTCTAATGATATCACGTCTAACAATAGCGGGGTGAACAGGAAAGAGTGTCCCTTTATGATTGATGATGGCTTTTTTAAAGAGCCATGTTTTTAAATTTTTCTTAAAAGTTTTGAGATTATTCTGTAATCTAAGTTCGGGGGGCATCGTGTTCCATAGTATGGGCCCAGCCAATGATAAAGCCCTTTCTCTCACTTGGGTTAATTTTGCTGACTTTACTGAAGGGATTGTTAGTAGTGCTTTGTTTGCTGAGCGGAGGTTTCTTTGTGGAACGTGTACTCGTAAGGCTGTGTTTAGCCAGTCTGCTTCTTTATCATATATTAGTTTGTGTATGGTACATAAGACCTTGTATTTTATCCTGTATTCGATGGGTAACCAATGTAAGTCTGCTAGAGTTTCGGTTATATGGTCCCTCCTCTTTTTTCCCATCAGTATTCTGGCTGCTGTATTTTGAAGTATCTGGAGTGGTCTTATCGATGTGCTTGGGAGTCCTAGTAAGAGTGCATTGCAGTAATCAGTGCTGGAAAATATAAGTGTTTGCAATGCTGTTCTGAAGTGGGCGGGTGTGAGTAATGGTTTCAATCTTCTGAGGACCATAAGTTTTGCGTAGCCTTCTCTAACTTTTATAGATATGTGTTGCTTCAGGTTGATTTCTGGGTCCATTATTACTCCCAGATTCCTTACTTTTTCGGCTAGCTCAATTTTTTGGTTATTTCTTAGGGTTTTCGGTGTTTGAATGATTTCAGTATGTTTTCTTTCAAGGAGAAGGAATTCAGTTTAGTCAATGTTGATAACCAGTTCCATTTGGTTTAGTAGTAGTTTAATTATGTCTAAGTACATGTTAGCTAGACAATGTTTTTTCAATTGTGTCGTCTATTGGTAGAATTAATTGAATGTCATCTGTGTAAATGTAATGTATTATCCCTAGGCTTGCCAGCAGATGACATAAGGGTAGCATATATATGTTAAAGAGGGTAGCAGACAGCGCTGAACCCTGAGGTACTCCTGTTTCAAGGTTAAATTTTTCTGATAATGAGTTTATCATCTGGACTTGAAAGAACCTGTTGTTTAGGTAGGATCTGAACCAGTTTATTGTTTTGTCACATAATCCAATTTCTTCAAGTCTTTTTAGTAGTATTCTGTGATTTACTGCTAAATAGTGGAGGGGGGAACTTCCAAGAACTCTTCAGAGGCATCCCAAGTATTTTAAACAGCCAGGAAGAAGCACTCTATGCTCACTTTCTACCTGCAACTCAAAAAGGTATGACCCCCAACCAACTTCTGACCAAAAGTGCAAACGGATATATCTTCAGGAAAACACAGCCCTCAGAGGAGATTAGAACATTATTCCGCTTTGAAGAGAACTCTTCTGGCATGTAAGCAGGGCTATAAGATTTTTAGATTTAGTATAGTTAATTACTTTAAATGCAGTTATGCTTTAAAAAAAAAACCCTCACAGTGGGGTACAATTACATACAGAAAAAGTCAATTACATATAATAAACAAGATATATAAACTAAATATAAATGCATATAAGGTATCATCAAAAATAAAATACATATAATAGACAAAATATAACCTAAAATATTAAACATGTAATAAATAAAATGCACTGATACATAAAATACAGTAACCCTAAAATATAGTGAAGTTTTCATATTGTGATTTAGAAAGGATGGACTGAACTGAGCACAAGTCCTGATCCTGAAGACTTACAAGGCCTAAAATTCATCTCCTAGGGAACCAGGCTCAGCCAGCACAAAATGTAGGAGAGGCGTCCCACTCCAAACCCTCACGGCTTTAAATCAATGCAGATGTTACTGAAACAGACTCCAAGTGCTACACCTGCGTATGCTTGGCAACAAGGAGTGGATCACATGACACACCAAGAGACATTTGATGTCTCTTAATGCTTGACCTTCAGTGCGCTTGATGTGCCAAGCAAATGCTTCCTCAATATTTCAGTCTAGCTCTACACTGAAGATTGCGGAGGACAGTACCAGTGTTGAACTAGGAGAACGGACATCCTGCATGGCTCTTTGTAGGCAAATGTCGAAAACTCTGAAATGAACCTCCAAAGATCAATATAGCTATACTTTAGCATGGGAGACAAAGTTCAGCTCTAGGCGTGACCACTTTGGATTGTTCAGAGTCAACTTCATGCTCTTGAAGCCATACATCAAAGAGGTGTACTGATGCTTCTAAGTCAACCCTCTCAAGCTCTGTTGTTGAGTGTCCAGAGCCCTTATCTCTGCTCAAATGGAGGGAACAGGACTTGTTTCTGCTCCTGGGTACCTTCAACATGGGCCTTTGACCTGGAATTTTCCTTCTCAACAAGGTACTGTAACTTTGCAGCCTGACATTCTAGATCCAAACTGCTCAAGGTGACATCCATGGGTAGATATCATCCACAAGCATCATGACCTTGCTACAAACAATTGTAGCACACACTGTCAGTGATGGACATTATCTGTTTGCACTTGGGACAGAACCTGAAGTCACTGGCATGCCTTTTTGTCATGGAGAGAAAAACTGATATAGCAAAATCAAAAAAGAAGAAATCATCATGTAGTTTAGTGATATTCACTCCCAGCCCTCAAGGGTTGTCAAAAGGTCAGGTTTTCAGAACATCCCTAATGAATATGCATGAGACAGATTTGCATACACATGGCCTCCATTGTTTGCAAATCTATCTCATGCTTATTCATTAGGGATATACTGCTGGCAGATCTAAAGGACTGAGAGTAAATACCACTGAAGTAGTTAGATGATTGGAGAGCTTGAAAATAGTAAATACAATTGACTAAGTGCTCACAATGAGGAAAATAAAATATTCCTTATGCTGGCAAGAAAAACAAAAAAGTTAAGAAAACATAAGTGCCAAAAACCTAAGATATTAAGGTTTTTTTCATCAGACCAGAAGTGAGATGATACAAAGAGCTAGGAAAAAAGGGTCTGTTCAACACTGTTGGATGACTTTACCCATGTGTCATGGCTAATTCAATCTTGCTTGCCGACGGAGAAAGGAAATTCATCTTCTTTTGGCTCAGTCATACTTTTATATTTTGCAAAATCCATAAAAAGTGCAAGTGTGTTTGCTGGAAACAGGTCTAGATGAACAGCATGGAAAGGAAATTTTCCCATTTTGTGGTGAGAACTATGGGGTTTGCAAACCCTGCATTTTTTGAAGGTGTGTACACTATATTGATATTAATAATTCAATTTACTTGGCATAGTTTATGCATTAAAATGTTAAGAGTTTCTCTAGGATGTGAGTACAGACAGAAGTCCCATCACTAAATGGAAAGTGAATTCCTTGCCTTCAATTAAAGATTTATGCAACTTTGTCCCAGATCAGTTGAAGCATTGGTCAGGATGGGAAGAAAGATGCCATAGCACCCAGGACACACACCAACATCAAGATGTTGATGGTTTTGGGGCACTCCCCAAAAAATTATGTTCACTCTGACTGCTGTCCACACTATTTTCCTTATTTTTTTCCCAGTCAGCTCACAGCCATTACAATTTTAGGGCACATGTTGACCGGAGGTTGGCAGGCACAGGGGAGGGGAAAGCGACTGGGGCACTGAGCTGCCACTGGCTTCAGTCTGGGCAGGGAGGGAAAGAGCGTGCTCTTCATTCTGCATGGGTAGCTAACAGGTGCATCTGCAAGCACCTAGACAATGTCCAGGAATCATTACTAGGGTCCTGAGGTCAGCTGTTGCATCCATTATTTTCTTCTCCACACCAGTTTTACTTCTGGTGTGGAGAATGCTCTGGGCCCAGTGAGCACAATCCCTCTGCACATGAATCCCAGACCCAAAACTAAATATCCTTTATTAGAAAAATGCACACAGAGCATGCACAGAGTTTTGGTGCACCTCCCTACATTGCAGTGTAAATGCCTAATAGCATCATTAACATGGGATCTACACAGATGCACTAATTGAAGTGCAGGTTTTATCCTACATTTTAGCGTGTATTTTGTGTAATAAAAAATGTTAAAAGCCAGGGTTAAGGTTGCATGGAAAAATGTGCACTAAAATGTAGGTTAAAATTCGCACTAAGATCTGTGCACTGCAGCATTTCATCATTTTAATCTCAAAAGTTAATGTTCTTGAATACTTTTGAAGTTCACTTTTAGTATCCTCATCAGGTCAGACTACTGCATCAATAACCTTATGATCAGGATACTAAAATTAATCTAATAAAGAAAGCCAGGCTACTAAGAACATAAGAAAATGCCATACTGGGTCAGACCAAGGGTCCATCAAGCCCAGCATCCTGTTTCCAACAGTGGCCAATCCAGGCCATAAGAACCTGGCAAGTACCCAAAAGCTAAGTCCATTCCGGTGGGAGGAAGTGACGTCATCGAGCTGCATGGCCGCTTGAAAAGTGAGCGCCTCCATTAGCCCCATCAAAAGCAATATTTCTGGGGACTGATCACCTACCAATCTGCTCGGAGAGACCTCTATTTGCCAGGAGATGGCAACTAAAAGGAAATCGGTGGATTTCCAAAGCTTCTCTTACAAGAAAGCTGAGGAGCGGGGCCGTGCCGTTACAGACCAGACTGCGGACATGCTGCCTAAAGATGGCGGCTCCGACTCCGATGACTCTCTCCCTAAATCGGATGATACAACGCCGACACGTGCTGAGTTCCGAGAATGGTTTGGGATCCTCCGCAAAAATCTTAAAACTTATAAGAAAGAGGTACAAACTAAGCTGGGAGAATTCCAAGACGAGATGGCTACCTTAGGCCGCAGAGTGGACGATATTGATACTCGGGTGGACGCGCAGGCTGAAACATCTAAGCACCTTCAGGAGGCTTGCTCTGACCTTCACGACGATACTCTTGCCATCAAAACTAAATTAGCTGATCTCGAAAATCGCTCCCGGAGGGGGAACCTTCGGTTTCGCGGTTTTGCTGAAACCCCAGAAAATGGCGACTGCATGACGCTTATACAGCGATTCTGCACCTTCTTGCTACAGAGCGACGGTGACCCCACAGCAGCACAAGCACCAGATATTAAACTTGATAGGGCAGATAGGGCGCTGCGGGCACCCAGCTCCAATCAGTCTCGAGACATAATAGTGTGTTTTCACGATTTCACAATTAAAGAAAAAATAGCCACGCAAGCTCGAAAACAGCAACGTTGGAGTTGGGAGAATCAGGACATTTCGATTTATGCGGACTTATCCCAGGCTACTCTTCAAAATCGCCAAGATCTTAAAGAAGCCACAGCCTTTCTTAGGAAGGTAGGAATTAAATATAGATGGCTTCATCCTTTTGGATTCCAGTATACCTGGGACGGAGCAACCGCTCGTATTATGACTTCTGAAGAAGCAATTATTCAGCTCAAAGATCGTGGATTTGTCACTCAGGTTCCAGCGATGATAACTAAAGCATGACCCGCATATAGCGACCCTCGCCCAAAATGGCAGCGTGTGGGGGCTAGAAACAGTCGCCTGAAGCTGCAGTCGGACACTCGGAAGCCAACAGAGGCCACTTGACCAGCTCTTCATGGAACAAGCTGCAAGTCTCATTCTTACTTTTAGTGATAGCAGTGTCTTGCTGAGGTTTCAGTAATACTACAAACACTAGGCGGTATTTCAATATCATGTACCTCTAAAATGTTCTCTTTATTGTTCTCAGTTGAAAACTTTATCTTTGGGCTAAAGGGGACTCACGGGATGATGTTCTATTCCGTTTCCTCCAAGCTATTTAGCTATTTTGATCTGCTAGGTATTAGGTGCAGATCATGGGGAGGGGGAGGGGGGAGGGGGGAAAGAGGGATGTTCTTGTTACAAAAAAAGGTATGCGCGTATGGTTACATGCACTTCCTTGTAAGGAGATTGTGGTACAATAGCAAGCACTTTTGTCTCTGGAGAATGACGTCCTTAAGAACATAAGAAAATGCCATACTGGGTCAGACCAAGGGCCCATCAAGCCCAGCATCCTGTTTCCAACAGTGGCCAATCCAGGCCACAAGAACCTGGCAAGTACCCAAAAACTAAGTCTATTCCATGTAACCATTGCTAATGGCAGTGGCTATTCTCTAAGTGAACTTAATAGCAGGTAATGGACTTCTCCTCCAAGAACTTATCCAATCCTTTTTTAAACACAGCTATACTAACTGCACTAACCACATTCTCTGGCAACAAATTCCAGAGTTTAATTGTGCGTTGAGTAAAAAAGAACTTTCTCCGATTAGTTTTAAATGTGCCCCATGCTACAGAGCTTCTCAGTATGTCTCTATTTTGGAATACATCAGAGCGATTTGGGCCTCTCCCTGGAGGGGACCTCCCTTGATAGATCTGGGGACCATTTGGGTAATCCTATGGCTTCATTTCGTTTAGTCTCCCTCAATGTTAAGGGACTTAATTCTCCTTTTAAAAGGCATTCTTTTTTTAAGGAAATGGGAGTGTTACAAGCAGACATTATTTTTGTCCAAGAATCTCACTTGAAGGGCAAGCACGAATCGCTCATGAAATCACATAATTATCCAACTCAATATTTTACTTCTTGTCCTAAAGAAGCAAAATTTACAGGAGTTTGTATTCTGTTCTCTAGACAGTTGGTCTTAGATTGTCAATCCTGTGTTAGAGACCCTGGAGGACGATACCTTCTTTTGACACTCTTGATTGAAGGAATAGAGTATACCTTGGTAAACATATATGCACCCAACCAGGAGCAGGGAGTGTTTTATGATACCCTTAACCAAGTTCTTTTGCAACATAGCACCGGAAAATTGATAGTGGGTGGGGATTTTAACTTGGCACGAGTCCCGGCTTTAGATACTTCTAAGGGGACCGCTACCGTGGCTTCCATCCACCGACAGAAGCTGAGACTACTCATGGAGGATTGGCAGCTGACGGATGTATGGAGGATGCACTTCCCAAAATCCAGATCATACACTTTTTATTCCCCCCCTCACCAATCACACTCTCGTATCGACTATATATTGGTCGATAAAGCCATGTTATCCCAAAGTAAGAAACCGGATATACAACCTGTAGCTTGGACAGATCACTCGGCAGTCATTGTTGAACTCTCTTTCCCACAATATGATCGTGGGAGTCACTTTTGGAGGCTCAATGACTCCTTGCTGACAGATTCTAGCTATACCAGTTTTTTAACTGATCAAATTCGTACCTATCTTCTAGACAATGATAACGGAGAGGTTTCTCCTCCTATAGTTTGGGAGTCTTTAAAGGTGTACCTGAGGGGCCTATTAATCTCTAGGGCAACATTTGTAAAAAAACGGGATAACTTGTTAGCTATGGGTTTGAGAAAAGATATTCTCCATCTCACAGAAGAGCACCAACGCACAGGTTCCCAGAAAACCTGGGCTCTCCTATCTAGCAAACGAGAAGCCCTCCAAAGGTTAGAAGCCTCTAAAATGGTCCATCTCTTAAACATAGCTAAACAATCCTATTTCGAAGGAGGAAACAAAGCTGGTCGCCACCTAGCTCGTCGACTGAACCAAATTTCTAGTCAGAACTACATTGCCAAAATTAAAGATGAAAAAGGGGATATCTTAACCACCAATACGGATATCCGCTCCAGATTCTTAAGTTTCTATAACACTTTATACTCAGCTGCAGACTCGATATCCACCGAGTCAATCTCTAACTATCTGGCAGGGGTCTGTTTGCCCAGTTTGACTCCCGAGGCGCAAATCGCATTAGATTCGGAAATATCGACGGTCAAAATTCTTTATGCCATTAAAACGTTGAAGATTGGGAAATCTCCTGGCCCCGATGGCTTAACAGTGACGTTTTATAAAACCTTCACCCCATATATTGTTGCGTACCTCCAAAAAGTATTTAATCATCTACGGGTGGGGGGCTCTCTAGCCCATAACTCCAATTTGGCCGGGATTACCATACTGCAAAAACCAGGTAGAGACCCCACGGTTTGTGGGTCATATAGACCGATATCTCTCCTAAACCTCGATCTTAAACTTCTCGCAAAGATCCTAGCAGACAGAATGAATAATTATATCACCGACCTAATACACCAGGATCAAGCGGGCTTCATGCCAGGTAGATTAGCAGGGGACAATATCCGGAAGTTGATCAACATAATGTGGTGGACGCATGCCCAAAAAGTCGAATCGCTTTTTCTATCTATAGATGCGGAAAAAGCGTTCGACTTGGTTCACTGGCCGTTTTTATTTAGTGTTCTTTGCAAAATGGGTTTTGGGCCACATTTTTGTACCTGGATTACGAGTCTTTATACCAACCGTCAAGCGTGCCTCAAAATTAACGGGGGGTACTCTGATCGTTTCCATGTGGGCCGTGGCACCAGACAGGGGTGCCCATTGTCCCCTCTCCTTTTTGCTCTTTTTTTTGGAGCCATTAGCGGCTAATATCCGAGATAATACGCAGGTAACAGGCTTCTCCTTTGCACAGCAACATTTTAAAATCACACTATTCGCGGACGATATCATGTTCTCTCTCGCTAACCCTCACACTTCCTTATTGGCCACTGAAGCTGAGATCCATAAATATGCTGGGGTGTCCGGTTTTCAGGTAAACTGGGAAAAGTCTGAGATACTTAATATGACTTGCAGTCCTGAAACCGTTGCTCATCTGAAGTTGTCCCATCCCTTCCGCTGGGCAAACAAACATCTTAAATATTTAGGGATTCAAATCCCATCTCACCCAAGGGACCTCTTCCATTTCAACTACCCACCACTCATAAAAAAAATCTTTCGTGATCTGGATATTTGGAATAGCCTCCCTCTCTCCTGGTTGGGTCGTATAGCGACTATTAAAATGAATATTCTACCTCGGCTGCTATATCTGTTCCAATCCATACCTATACAAATCCCCAATGCTCTGTTAAAAGCATGGCAACGAAAATTGTTTAGTTTTATTTGGAAAAGAAGACCCCCTCGTGTCAGTAGACAGGTACTGTACCAGACTAAGTTGAATGGAGGTCTGGGGGTTCCTAATATAATTTGGTACTATGTGTCTGCACAACTCCGCCCCCTCATAGTTTGGCATCAGACGGCGGACCCTAAACATTGGGCAGTCATTGAACAATCACAACTTCCGGCAATGCCACTGACAGCCATGGCTTGGCAATCCAGGAAAACGTGGAGGGGCTTCAACTCCCTACTCCCTACCACCAGGCACACTCTTGATATATGGGGCAAGTGGAAGGAGAGATTAGTCAGAAAGAAACCTTGCTACCATCTTTCGCACCTATTCCACAACATTGATTTTCCACCCTGCACAGACCACAATTCTTTTGCCCAATGGCGCAACGGGGGTGTAACGCTCTTCAAGCATATCTGGGGTGGAGAAGACGTTCACTCCTTTGCATACTTGAGTCAAAAATTTAACCTACCTCAGACTGAATTTCTGGCGTACTTACAAATACGCCACTTCTGCTCATCACATCATCTGAAAACTGACTTGGGCAAGGGAAAATCTCTTTTTGAAGGCTACTGCTCCCCTAAAAGCACTCTTCGTGGACTAATAGCTAAGGTCTACCAACTACTTAATGCGAAACTGGTCGACACTCCAGCCCATATCAAGGCCTGGACTGCTGACTTACAGACTGAAATTACCGAGGATGACTGGTCACATATATACCTTCATCTCAGCAAAGCTTCGATCTCTGCCACACTACTGGAAAACGGATACAAGCAGCTATTTCGTTGGTACCTAACTCCAGAGCGTCTTGCAAAGATCTTTCCCGCTCAGTCCGGAACATGCTGGAGAGGTTGCCCATCTATCGGTACTTATCAACATATGTGGTGGTCGGGGCCTTGTGTTCGGCCGCTATGGCAGCAGATTGAATCCCTGCTTTCTGTTATTCTAAACAAACCTGTCCACCTTACAATGGATGCTGCTCTGCTCAACAATTCTACATCAGCCGACAAGGACTCTATACACCCATTCATAGTCCAGATGTGCATAGCAGTCCGTTTGGCGATAGCTCGGGACTGGAAAGTGCCCGCCTGCCCTTCTACGAAAGCAGTCTTGGCTAAATTGGACTATGTCTGTACAATGTGCCGAATGACTGCGGAGAAACGTCATTCTGTCCAAAAATTCAACTTGATATGGCAGCCTTACTTGACTTGGTCAGCGAGCCCAGCTACTGGTTTGCTTTAATAGTTTCGGACGCCCTTGTTGACTCTACAGGACAGCTGATAGCTATCGGAACTAGGCTCTATAGCTTCATAACCTGCTCCATTCAAGATATCCGCTGCACAATTTCCCACTATTAAAACTGTGTCCCTGCTGGTCATCTATAATACTGAGACGAAGTGCAACCACAAGTTGGACCTATTGACCAATCAATGGTCCCTTCCTTCCTTACAAGTGCTTATAGCTCCTCAATCGTTCCTTCTTTGATTGCATTGTAGGAATTATTATTATTGTACTTTTTGGTGACATACCATGTATAAGGGGAGAGGGGGGGGGGTGGGAAAGGGGAAAGGGGTTCATGTTAAATGGTGGCATGGTACAAAATACTCTTTGACTGTTGTTTTGTCAGATTGTTATATCCTATCTACCAATAAAAATGTTTATGCAAAAAAAAAGCTAAGTCCATTCCATGTTACCATTGCTAATGGCAGTGGCTATTCTCTAAGAGAACCTAATAGCAGGTAATGGACTTCTCCTCCAAGAACTTATCCAATCCTTTTTTAAACACAGCTATACTAACTGCACTAACCACATTCTCTGGCAACAAATTCCAGAGCTTAATTGTGCGTTGAGTAAAAAAGAACTTTCTCCGATTAGTTTTAAATGTGCCCCATGCTAACTTCATGGAGTGCCCCCTAGTCTTTCTATTATCCGAAAGAGTAAATAACTGATTCACAACTACCCGTTCTAGACCTCTCATAATTTTAAACATCTCTATCATATCCCCCCTCAGCTGTCTCTTCTCCAAGCTGAAAAGCAAAATTGCTTACCTTGTAATAGGTGTTATCCCAGGACAGCAGGATGTAGTCCTCACATATGGGTGACATCAGTAATGGAGCCCTATGTACGGAAAAACTTCTTTCAAAGTTTCTATGAAACTTTTGACTGGCACCAGAGTGCCTACTGAGCATGCCCAGCATGCCATGATATTCCCTGCCACAGGGGGTCTCCCTTCAGTCTGTTTTGTAGCAATTAGCATTAGCCAAAAATAAAATAATAAAACGTATTGGACCCAACTCCGCGGGGTGGCGGGTGGGTTTCGTGAGGACTACATCCTGCTGTCCTGGGATAACACCTATTACAAGGTAAGCAATTTTGCTTTATCCCAGGACAAGCAGGATGCTAGTCCTCACATATGGGTGATTAGCAAGCTAGAGGCTGAGTCATTTGGAATTGAGGCAACAGTGAGTATTGTTGTTGAAATTAATCAGCCGAAGATCACAGCGGATTGGATGTAGAAGGAGTTGGGTTACACTGGAAACAAGTTCTTTAAGACAGATTGTCCATATGCTGAATCTTGTCTTCCTTCTTTGTCTAAACAATAATGAACTGCAAAGGTGTGAAGAGAACTCCATGTTGCTGCTTTACAAATGTCCAGAATAGGTAAAGAGCGAAGGTGTGCTACTGAGGTTGACATTGCTCTGACTGAATGTGCTTTTACTCGCCCTTGGAGAGTAAGGCCAGCTTTCTCATAACAAAACTGTATGCAATCTGTTATCCAGTTTGACAAGGTATGTTTTCCCACTGCTTTACCTGGTTTGTTGGGATCATAAGATACAAACAATTGACTGGATTTCCTCTGGACTGTAGTGCGGTTTAAGTAGAAAGACAGTGCATGCTTTCAATCCAAAGTATGTAAGGCTCTTTCTCCTTGGTGAGAGTGAGGCCTTGGGAAGAATGCTGGTAAAACTATAGATTGATTGAGGTGGAGTTCTGTGACTACTTTTGGAAGGAATTTAGGATGAGTACGGAGGACCACCCTGTCATGTAGGAACTTTGTAAAAGGTTCGTATGTGACAAGAGCTTGTAACTCACTAACCCTTCTAGCTGATGTAATGGCTATGAGGAATACAGTTTTCCATGTAAGATATTTAAGGTCACAGGTATCTATGGGTTCGAATGGGGAACGCATGAGCCTGGTTAAAACTATGTTGAGGTCCCATTGTATGCTTGAGGAATGAAGTGGAGGTTTAAGGTGAGTTAAGCCTTTCATAAATTTACTGACGAGAGGCTGTGTAGAGATAGAAGTGTCTCCCAGCTTGTTATGATAAGCTGAGATTGCACTCAAATGCACTCTTACAGATGAAGTCTTAAGACCAGAGTCTGATAGATAGTATAGGTAGTCTAGTAGTGAAGTAGTGGGGCAAGTGAAAGGATCTATAGATTTCTGAGTGCACCACAAAGTAAACCGTTTCCATTTGTAGGAATAATTCTTTCTAGTGGAAGATTTACGTGAAGCTATCAGCACCTGAGATATAGTGGTTGGAAGGTTGAATGGTTGTAGAATCAAGCTTTCAACATCCATGCTGTCAGGGACAGGGACTGAAGGTTGGGATGGCGCAACTGACCCTGATCCTGAGTTATGAGATCGGGAGCTATTCCCAGACGAATTGGATCCCTGACTGAGAGGTCTAGCAGTGTGGGAAACCATACTTGTCGAGGCCAGTATGGGGCTATGAGTATCATGGTCCCCTTGTCCTGTTGTAGCTTCACTAGAGTTTTGGTTAAGAGCGGTATCAGTGGATACGCGTATAACAGGCCTGAGTTCCAATGGCGAGCAAAGGCGTCCTTCTGTAGGCTGTTCTGCTGCCGGAGCAGAGAGCAGTAATTGTTCACCTTGTAGTTCAGGTGAGATGCAAAGAGGTCTATTGTTGGTTGACCCCAGCGTCGAAAGATCTTGGTTGCTATCGTTGGATCCAAGGACCACTCGTGTGGTTGGAACTGACGACTTAGGCGATCGGCTACTATGTTGTGGATGCCTGCTAGGAAAGTGGCCCGTAAAAGAATTGAATGTGCTAGGGCCCAATCCCAAATCTGTGCTGCTTCTTGACAAAGAAGGTAGGAACCTGTTCCCCCTTGTTTGTTGATGTACCACATGGCTACTGTATTGTCCGTTTGGATCAGAACAGTCTTGTGTGAAAGGGAGTCCTTGAACGCATGCAGCACATAACGTATAGCTCGAAGCTCTAGGAAGTTTATTTGGAAAGAGGCTTCGGCTTTTGTCCACGTCCCCTGGGTCTTGAGAGGACCAATGTGTGCTCCCCAGCCTAAGGTGGAAGCATCTGTAGTTAAGGTGACTTGTGGAATTGGCTGTCGAAAAGGTAGACCTTTGAGCAAATTGTTCATTAATGTCCACCAGAGGAGAGGATTGCAGGTTCTGTGTTTATCTGAATGGGAGTGGACAATGGTTGAATGGCTTGAATCCATTGAGATTTGAGTGTCCATTGCAGTAGTCGCATGGTCAGTCTGGCCATGGGAGTGACGTGAACTGTGGAGGCCATGTGTCCGAGTAGGGTGAGGCACTGATGCGCTGTAACTTGAGATTGATTTCGGAGAGAGTGTGCTAGGAGGACAAGTGTTTGAGCACGGTCTCTTGGAAGAAAAGCTTTTGCTATGATGGTGTTTAAATCTGCACCTATGAATTGTAGTAGGTGAGATGGTGTGAGATGGGATTTTTGATAGTTGATGAGAAATCCCAAGGAGTGAAGCAAGTGGACTGTGAGCTGGAGAGATTTGAGAGCTCCTTCTTTTGTCTGACTTCTGATGAGCCAGTCGTCCAGATAAGGGAACACATGCATCCTTTGCTTGTGAAGATGTGCCACTGCTACTGCCATACACTTTGTGAACACTCGAGGCGCTGAGGCTAGGCCGAATGGCAGTACTCGGTATTGAAAATGTTGGCCTTTGACCAGAAATCGCAGGTACTGATGATGAGGGGGAAAAATGGGAATGTGAGCGTAGGCATCTTGAAGATCCAGGGAGCAGAGCCAATCCCCTTTTTGAAAGAGAGGTAGCATGGTGCCTAACGATACCATTCTGAATTTTTCTTTTCTGAGAAATTTGTTGAGATTTCTGAGATCCAGGATAGGACGTAAGCCTCCTGTTTTCTTTGGAATGAGGAAATAGCGGGAGTAGAATCCTCTGCCCTGCTGAGGCCGGGGGACTGGTTCTATGGCCCTGGCTCTCAGAAGGGCGGATAATTCTGCTTGAAGAATTTTGGAATGTTGATTCACTGTCCAAGAAGAGAGTGGTGGATTGTCTTTTGGTACAGTGAGGAAATCTAACCGGTAACCGTGGGCTGTTATGGAAAGAGCCCATTGGTCTGTGGTGATGGAGGACCAGGTGTGATGGAAATAGGTGACACGACCTCCTACGGGTAAGTGTGGTAGTGGATTGGTGGGGTGGCTGCTGCTCTCTGAGTTGTTTCAAAAACCTGATGTAGAGGTAGTTTGAGGAGGCGGTTGGGGCCTTGCAGGTCTTTGCCTAGCTTGTGGATGTTGAGCTGGGTGAGATGGTCTTGTCTGGCTTGTTGGGGGGTAGTAACGGCGTTGACGATAATAAGGCCGTCTTAGATCCCGTCTTGGAGGTCTCCTGACCGGGGGTTGAGGTTCCTGAGGCAGTAAGGAAAGTTGCTTAAGTGTCTCGGTGTGGTCTTTGATAGTCACCACTGCTTCTTTAACCTTGTCGCCAAACAGGTTATCCCCCAAGCAGGGTAGGTCAGCTAGTCTTTCCTGGACTTCTGGGCAGAGATCAGAAGCCTTAAGCCAGGCCCACCTGCGTGCTGTTATTCCTGACGCCGAGAGACGTGCTGCATTTTCAAAACTGTCATAGGTAGCTCTGACCTCATGTTTGCCAGCTTCTAGGCCTTTGTGTATGAGCTGATGGAATGGTTCCTGATATTGGTCAGGGAGTGTGAGTACTAAGTCCTGAACCTGTTTCCAAAGGTTTCTTTGGTACTGGTTCATGAAGAGTTGGTATGATGCTATTTTAGAGACCAACATGGAACCCTGGAAAACTTTTCAGCCCAAATTGTCCATAAACCTGTTGTCTTTTCCAGATGGTGTAGAGGCATGAGATTTTAATCTTTTAGTCTTCTTCTGGGCAGACTTTACGACTACCGACTGGTGTGGTAGCTGGGTTTTCTGAAAGCCAGGTATGGGTTGTACTAAATAAGTGGCTTCTGACCTCTTATTGACAGCTGCCAGTGAACCTGGGTGTTCCCATATGCGGTACAGGAGTTCCTGAAACACCTCATGCACCAGTACTGCCAGAATCTCTTTGGGAGGGTCTACGAACTGTAGGACCTCCCGTGTTTTTTGTCTGGCATCAACCTCCGTTTGTAACTGGAAAGGGATGGTGTCCGCCATGTCCTTTACGAAGTTTGTGAAGGATAAGTCTTCTGGAGGAGACTTCCTACGATCATCAGGAGGAGATGTTCAGACAATATGTCTTCTTCTGAGGAATATTCTGTGTCTGTGTCAGTACCTGTATCTGTCGGTGGTCGTGGTGTTGCTGGCACCATCGGTGGTTCTTTGGGCATCGGTGGAAACAAGGGAGATTGAGGCCGAGGAGGCCTGGGAACTCCCGATGGCCCTGGAATCGGTTCTTCTGGTGATTTCTTCGATAAAAAAATCGAGGAGAGTATCCAATTTGGTCATTAGCAGCTGAAGAACCGTGAAGTTGGAAGACGGCACCGATGGAGGCACCGGTGGAATCGGTGAAGGCATCGGGCAAGGCATCGCAGGCATCGGCTGCGGTATCGATGGCCGATCCGGCGGCACCGCTGGTAGGAGCGGCATCGATGGCGAAGGATCGCACGGCATCGGAGCTGGTGTTGATGGCGATATCTGTGTCGATGGCTGACCAGGAATCGCCCCGAGGAGTGCTTGTTGCACCGCTTGACGGATGTACACATCAAGTTCCGCCCTCATAGCTGATGGTATCAGAGCAGCTATGGGGGGAGGCGGTGATGACGATACCGATACCTCTTCAGAGCCCTGAGGAGGTATGGAGCCCGGCACCGATATCGGTGGGGATCGCCCTGGCACTATAAGCCTTGGAGCCTCCGCACTCGTCTGAGGTTTCTTTGCGGAGGAGGCTGTATCTCCCGATGGCTCAGCGGGCATCGGCTCGATGGCGTCGATGCCGATGTCTATGCTTTTCTTTATGTTTCTCGCTTCCGGAGGTGGACGTCTTCGACGATGGCGATGGGGAGGGAGTGGACGCGTCCCCGGCCTCACCTGGAAGACGCCTCTTCAATACAAGCTGCCGAACCGATCCGGATGGCGATGACTGGGCCGAAGTCGATGTAGTTGGGAGCAACTGGATTTTAAAAAGGTGCTCCATTTTCTCCATGCAGAGACGATGCCCCTTCGATGTCATTTCAGCGCATAAAGAACACAATTTTACATCATGTTCTTTGCCGAGGCAAAGAACACATTCTGTGTGCGGGTCCGTGATGGACATATTCCTCGCACAATTCGGGCATTTTTTAAAACCCGAGGCCATACTGCCGGACAGCCGTCGACGGCAAGGGGCCTGAAAAAAACGGTATGGAACCGCAAAAATACAGGGAAAACTTACCGCGATGGAACAGAAGGGAAACCCTTGCGGTGGAAATATTTTTTCCGAAGTTTTGTCAATTTTTTGAGAGTGGTGAAATTCACCACAGGACTCCAATTTAACCGCGAGGCTAACTGCTCCGCGGAAAAAAGAAGACTGAAGGGAGACCCCTGTGGCAGGGAATATCATGGCATGCTGGGCATGCTCAGTGGGCACTCTGGGGCCAGTCAAAAGTTTCATAGAAACTTTGAAAGAAGTTTTTCCGTACATAGGGCTCCATTACTGATGTCACCCATATGTGAGGACTAGCATCCTGCTTGTCCTGGGATAAAGTCCAAACCTCTTTAGTCTTTCCTCATAGGGGAGCTGTTCCATTCCCCTTATCATTTTGGTAGCCCTTCTCTGTACCTTCTCTATCGCAATTATATCTTTTTTGAGATGCGGCGACCAGAATTGTACACAGTATTCAAGGTGCGGCCTCACCATAGAGCGATACAGAGGGATTATGACACTTTCCGTTTTATTCACCATTCCCTTTCTAATAATTCCCAACATTCTATTTGCTTTTTTGACTGCCGCAGCACACTGAACCGACGATTTCAATGTGTTATCCACTATGACGCCTAGATCTCTTTCTTGGGTTGTACCACCTAATATGGAACCCAACATTGTGTAATTATAGCATGGGTTATTTTTCTCTATATGCATCACCTTGCACTTATCCACATTAAATTTCATCTGCCATTTGGATGCCCAATTTACAGTCTCACAAGGTCTTCCTGCAATTTATCACAATCCGCTTGTGATTTAACTACTCTGAACAATTTTGTGTCATCTGCAAATTTGATTATCTCACTCGTCGTATTTCTTTCCAGATCATTTATAAATATATTGAAAAGTAAGGGTCCCAATACAGATCCCTGAGGCACTCCACTGTCCACTCCCTTCCACTGAGAAAACTGTCCATTTAATCCTACTCTGTTTCCTGTCTTTTAGCCAGTTTGCAATCCACGAAAGGACATCGCCACCTATCCCATGACATTTTACTTTCCTAGAAGCCTCACATGAGGAACTTTGTCAAACGCCTTCTGAAAATCCAAGTATACTACATCTACCGGTTCACCTTTATCCACATGTTTATTAACTCCTTCAAAAACGTGAAGCAGATTTGTGAGGCAAGACTTGCCTTGGGTAAAGCCATGCTGACTTTGTTCCATTAAACCATGTCTTTCTATATGTTCTGTTATTTTGATGTTTAGAACACTTTCCACTATTTTCCCTGGCACTGAAGTCAGGCTAACCGGTCTGTAGTTTCCCGGATCGCCCGGGGCCCTTTTTAAATAGTGGGGTTACATTTGCTACCCTCCAGTCTTCAGGTACAATGGATGATTTTAACGATAGGTTTTAATGGATGATTTTAATGATAGGTTACAAATTTTTACTAATAGGTCTGAAATTTCATTTTTTAGTTCCTTCAGAACTCTTTAGTTCCTTCAGAATTCTTGTATTGCATTTACTAAAGCAATACAAGAAATTTCAGTTTTTCAGCACTCATAGAAGAATAGATTTAAAAAAATGTTTTTGCTAAGGGTTGTTCAATTTTGTTAGTGTCCAGTGATTTTGACATTGTCTAGTAGAAATTTTTCAAAATCATAACATCCTAATAGTTACACTATTCTATTTACCATACTTGAAAGCAAGCCAAAAGGTTTGAGAAGATATTTCATACAAATAAAAAATACCTTTTGTAGTACTCTTGGAACTGCCCTGGTATGAGTGAGACAGGATAAGGGCCAACTTTTGTCCTTTCTGAAGGTAAAACTTTGTAGTTTCCTTGGGGTACCTGGATAATCTATATTGTATAATAAAAATAAAAATAATAAATTCCCTCTACAAACCTTTTCCTAGCATTCATGATTAACTTTATTTTTTAACTGAATATAAAATCATCCTAATGCATTTGTGAATAAATAAATTATAGCTGCTTTCAACTAAACAAAAATAAACCAGTATGATGTACACAGCAAAACTAAAAATGGCAACCACTATATTGTTGTATTAGCATTAGCCCCCATGCCTAAGCTCCACAGGGACAGAAGTGATTCCTACACTGCTGTCTCCAAAGATCATAACCACACTGGTTGACTTGACACTCCTTTGTCCATAGCACCCCTATGTCAGCTCTTGGGTAAATTGAAAGTGATCACTGGGCCACAGCACTCTTTTGTCAGCTCTTGGGAAGGTAGAATATCAGGGGAGGGGGTCATTGAGCCATAATACCTTTACATCAGCTCTTGGGGGAAAAGAGAAGAATTAATGGGCCACATTTATTTATTGAAAAATACTTATATTCCACAACTTTCAAATTTAAAATTTGTGCAGGGCAGATAACATACGTACATACATAATATGTAAGTACATCACCTCTACATCATCTTTTGAGGAGGTGGGAGAGTAGTTGAGTCATAGCAGGCCCCTATCAGCAGGTGTAAACTGTCCCAAGCAGGCTAGCTACAATCCTAAGAAGAAATTTATTCTTACCTGATAAATTTCCTTTCCTTGAGTCCAGCCAGACTAGTTGAGACACCTAGGTTATGCTCCCCAACCAGCAGATGGAGATAGAGATTAACAGGTTTGCCTACATCACCACATATACAGGTAGATTTTAAAAGGGCCGGCGTGTGTGCCCATAACACACATATCTCTCCGTGCACAAAAATACGTGCTACTTTTCACATGCATATCTTGTGTGTGCTCGGGGAGAGAGAGAGAGACTTTATAAGGCTCAGCCTGACACTCAATATATGGACCATTGTAAGGGGGCACTTTGATTCAGGGTGAGTTTTCAGGAGGATAGGTTGAGGTTTGGAGGGTGGTGTTACAGAAACATTCAGAGGTATTCATTGTAAAACTGACACCATTAAAGAATTTTAGTCCTTGTAAGCGATGAAAATGCTATCAAGAGGAGTTGATTTGTACACTGCAGTCTCTGTTAGCTGCATTGTACAAATCAACTTCTTTTCATCACTTATAAGGTCTAAAATTCTTTAATGTCGTCAATTTTACAATGAATACCTCTGAATGTTTCTGTAACACCATCGCCCACACCCCAAACCATCTCCCAAAAACTCACCCCAAATCAAAGTGCTCCCTTTACAATGGTCCATATATTGAGTGTCAGGCTGAGCCCTACAAAGAGTCTCTCTCTCCCCCCCTTCCCCAATGTTTGCCGTACTCCTACACCTACTGAGTAGCTGTAGCAAAGTTACAACGGTAACATATGTGTCTGGCTGAGGAAAATTAGTGGTTCGTGCATCAGTGCTGGCCCCACCTCTGGAACGCCCATGTCCTGCCCCTTTTCCACCTACTTTTTCTGACACATGTTCATTCATGGATGTGCATCCTTCCTGCGCGGCCCACTTACACTCATATGTGGCTGTTTTTGCATTCACAAGGCTTTTAAAATCTACCTCATGGGCTTCCATAGTGACCTCAGTCTGCCAGTATTCTATGTAACAAGCTAAGGCTTCCAGGAGAGAATAATTCAAAGGAAAAATCTGCATAAAACCAATCCCCACAGTAGTTTATGTTCCATGCTGACTCTTCTTTATCCCATTTCCCTTGAGCCGTTAGGTCCTGGCAGTGGGCTCCCCATCCTCGCGAGCTCGCATCCGTGGTGAGCAAGGTTCATTCCGGTGGGGATAGGCTTGTTCCCTCGCTCAGATGATCTTCTTGTAGCCACCATTGTAGTAAGTTCCGAATCTTTGCCGGTAGCTGGAGGGGGACAAAGTAGTTCTGAGACATTCGGTTCCACCGTGACAGTAGGGAATGTTGTAGGGGCCGCATGTGGGCCCTTGCCCACAGGACAACTTCTATGGTTGATGCCATGAGTCCGAGGACTTGGAGATAGTCCCATGCCGTGGGGAGAGTAAAGTTCAACAATGCTCCTTCTCCTTGTAGGGGGAAGGGTGACTTTGTTCCATTTGGTGTCGAACTGGACTCCCAGGTACTCTAGGGATTGGGAGGGCTGCAGTTGGCTCTTGGGTGTGTTGACGACCCACCCGAGGTTCTGCAGTAGTTCCATGACTGGTGGTTGCTTGATGGCTTTCCTCTGGCGATTTCGCTCTGATCAGCCAATCGTCTAGGTATATGTGCATGAGGATCCCTTCTTTCCTCAGTGTCGCCGCTACTACCATGATCTTGGTGAACGTTCGGGGAGCCGTAGCTAGCCCGAACGGTAGGGCCTGGAACTGGTGATGGCCCAATATCACGTAGCGTAGGAAACGCTGATGGAGGCGATGCATCGATATGTGGAGATAGGCTTTTGACGGATCCAAGGAGGTCAGAAATTCTCCCGTTTGTACCGCCTTTATGACCGAACGCAGGGTTTCCATGCGGAAACGGGGTACCTTCAGGTAGCGATTGACGGTCTTGAGGTCCAGATGGGCCGGAATGTTCCCTCGTTCTTGGGCACGATGAAGTAGATGGAATAGTGCCCAGAATTTTGTTGGTGCGTGGGCACCGGTGTTACTGCCTTTAGGGCGAGTAGTTTTGATAGTGTGGTTTCCACTGCCTTCCTCTTGGAGGGGTCGTGGCACGGAGAAATCACAAACTTGTCCAGGGGGATGCTGTGGAAGTCCAGGTAGTATCCCTCTCGGATGATGGATAGGACCCAATTGTCCGACATTATTTCAACCCATCTTTGGTAGAATAGGGCAAGCCTGACCCTATGATCTCTTCCTGTAGATGGGTCTGCTGATTCTCATTGCGTGTTGTGGCTGGGGCCAGGTCCTGAGCCAGCTCCTCTTTTGTTGTGTCTGTTCTGAAAGGACTGCCCCTTGCCAGCGGAGCGGGGGCTTGGTAAGTGTTTTTGAATGGTCTATAACGCAGGGAGAGGGGCGTTGGTTCCTCTTGTTCCTGTCCTCCGGTAGACGGGACTCGCCCCATTTGTCGGCTAATTTTTCCAGGTCACTTCTGAATAGGAGTGTTCCCCTAAAGGGCATTCTCGTGAGCCTCATCTTAGAGGTCATGTCGGCTGACCAGCTTCGGAGCCAGAGCTGTCTTCTGGCTGCCACTATGGATGAGAGGCTCCTGGCTGAGGTGCGTACCAGGTCTGAGGTTGCATCCGTGAGGAATGATATTGCTGGATTTAATGCCTCGATTGGCGTAGTTGCATCCCTGGCCATAGCCAGGCAGGCGTGTGATACTAAAGGTCATAGCTGTTACATCGTAAATCTGCTTGAGGCTGGACTCCTGCCGTCTGTCATTGGCATCCTTGAGTGAAGCTCCTCCCTCAACTGGTATGGTAGTGCACTTTGTGGTGGTGCAGACCAGGGCGTCGACCATGGGAAACCTCAGGAGTTCCTTCGTCGCGGGGTCCAAGGGGTAGAGAGCTTCTAGGACTCAATCTCCCTTAAAGGTGGCCTCTGGAGTGTCCCATTCCAGGTCGATCAGTTGTATGGCCTGTAGTGTAGGGAAATGGTGTGAGGTCTGGCGGAGCCCGGCCAGGAAGGGGCTCGCCTTGGACTCTGCTGTGTTGCATGTGTCCGGGATGGCCAATGCCTTCAGACTCGTGGCTACGATATCTGATAATTCGTCTTTTGGGAAGAAGCGCATCATGGTGCGATACGGTTCCGTTACTGGAGGGAGTTCCCCCTCTTCCAGGGGTTCTGATTCCTCCTCCGAATCATCTGTGTCCCATAAGGGGAGGCATGTGCCCAGGGGAGGCTCATCTGATGGAGGCCAGGAAGGGCCTGGGAGGTTCTGGACCACTGGTGGGGGTTGGGGTTGTGGTTGTGCCACTGCTAGCCCCGTTCTCCTGCGGAGATACCTTAGGATCCCTCCCCAAGTTGAGATTTCCTGAGGTGATTTCCGAGATCTCTCAGAAGTAAGCCTCGGTCCCGGCGTGGACTTAGCCCTCGGGAAAGGGAGCGGCTGAGAGGCAGCCTCTGTCCGGTAGCCGTCCTGGCTTGGACTTAGCTCCCTGAAAAGGGAGCAGCTGAGAGGCAGATGGTGCAGTGCCAAGCGCGGCGGTGAAGGTAATTCCCTCTCCGCCCGCAGCTGGAGACTGCCTGGCAGAGGACCGGGAAGCGCCGAGACAAGGTAAGGTAGAAAACTTTCTCTAAGTCTCCAACCTCCGAGGCTCGGACAGCCGCACAGATCGTCCTACAATCCTACATCGTGTGGATGTAGGATTGTAGCTCAGCAAAGAACCCCGCCCAGGTGAAGTTGCCTGGGACCGCATTGGGTCCGATGGCGCTCCCTGAGGGCCCAAGTCGGGAATAGAGAGGTCCGGGGTAGTCTCGCTGGATTTGGAGTCCTCTACAGGCTGAGAGGGGTCCTTGTCTCGGCTCCCCCCAAGCTTCTTCGCATAGCAGGCACAGGGCGGAGGTCACCTTGGGCTGCGCTGCTCTAAGGTGGCATGCCAGGCAGAGAACTGGATCTTTAGTTGTCTTGGACGGCGGTGCCATGATTTGCGCGTGTATCCTGTACAGGTGCGCATGCCGGGAAGCCTGGTTATGCGTTCTGGGTGTGCCTACATTGTGCGCATAGGAACAGAAGATGCGCGCGGGCCTAGTTGTACATTTGGCACCCCTGGACGTGCCGCTGTGCGCCCGGCCCCGATGTGTGCATCGCTGTGCACACGGTGTAGATGCGCACGCTGCTATGCGCACAAGTACTTTGTGCGCCCTGCTGGGTGCTGTGCGCACGGCTCAGTTGTGCAGACAATGCGGCAACTGGGGGGGGGGGGGGGAGGCGCAGGCGACCATGCAGTAAGATGGCAGCCCCCCAGGGGGTCTCCACGTGGGAGGACCCTCTTGCCAGATCAGGGTCTAGCCAGGACGGGGCTGCTCAACCCAAATGTACAAACGCCGGAGGGACGATCTGTGCGGCTGTCCGAGCCTCGGAGGTTGGAGACTTAGAGAAAGTTTTCTACCTTACCTTGTCTCGGCGCTTCCCAGTCCTCTGCCAGGCAGTCTCCAGCTGCGGGCGGAGAGGGAATTACCTTCACCGCCGCGCTTGGCGCTGCACCATCTGCCTCTCAGCTGCTCCCTTTTCAGGGAGCTAAGTCCAAGCCAGGACGGCTACCGGACAGAGGCTGCCTCTCAGCCGCTCCCTTTCCCGAGGGCTAAGTCCACGCCGGGACCGAGGCTTACTTCTGAGAGATCTCGGAAATCACCTCAGGAAATCTCAACTGGGGGAGGGACCCTTAGGTATCTCCGCAGGAGAACGGGGCTTGTTTTGGAGGTAAGGTTTTCTTTGTTTCTTCTTAAAATTTGGAGTTTGGTTTTCTAACGCTGTGCAAGCGTGTGTGAAGTCCCGAACTGCTATGGAGACGGAAAAAACTGGAGAGCAAAGCCTCGTGCATGGGTATATGTAGTGCTGACGTCAGATTGAAATCTGACTCAAGTCTCCGACTGCTATCAGGAGCACACTATACCCATTGGTCCTGAGTCCATCTGCTACATGCTAGGAAATGGGACATTTAACTCCTGGTACAGAGCAAGAGTTAAACTTCTTGCAGTTGAGTGGCAAACACCCTCCCATCAACCCACCTATTTTTGACTTCTCTTATGATTATATATGTTTTGTTGTTCCCTGCTGAGATTAGTGGATCAGTGGGGAACACCAAAGTTAAAAAAAAAAAATTAATAATAATCATAATAATAGCAGCCAATATTCTCTACCCTCCCCTTAATTAAAAACTTTGGGCTGGAGAGCCACCCACCTGCCGAAGTTAAAAAATGAATAAAGATGATGGAGAGTACTTCCCCTCCAGAGTTAAACTTTGGGCAAGCTATCAAGCTGTGGAATTTTTTGCCAGAGGATGTGGTTAAGGTGAATAGTACATCAGGGTTTAAAAGTGGTTTGGGCAAGTTCCTGAAGGAAAAGTCTAACACACATTATTAGCCAAAAAGACTAAAATAAAAAAGCTACTGCTATCCTTAGGAGTGACTAACAGGAAATAGATCTCCTTTAAGGGATCTGCCAGGTACTTGTAACCTGTATGGGCCATTGTCAGAGTCAGGATACTGGGTTTGATGAACCTTAGTCTGAGACAACATGGCAATTCTTATGTTCAGGTTGAGTGTCAAACCCTCTCCCTCTCACCAAAGAAGTGGCTAGTGCACCTAAATTCCCAACCCTCGCCTCCCAATCCCAGCTCAGCCCCCTGCTCCGACCCCTCTCTCAGCCAAATCAGCCACTCAGGCTGAAGTTTAGCTTGGGGAAGGGAAGTGTTGAGAATTTGTGCCTGCCACCAATACTTATTTTTTATGGCATGTAGCTGTCATTGCTCCATTTCTGATAGTAAGTTCCATAGTGAGACCTACTCCTGAGAAGGCCTTATGTCAGGTGATGGGGCAATTATGAATGTTCTTTGGGATGACCTTAGAGGTCCAGTAGGTGTGTAGAAAGGTAGTTTGCTCTTCAGGCAATTGGGCCACTTCTCTTTAAGGCTTTGAAAGTTAGGCATAGGACTTTAAGTCTGATTTTGTAAGAAACTTCGAGCCAGAGCAGTTTTCATAAAATGGGTGTGATGTATCTGTGCCACTAGAAGGCATGCTACAGCATTCTGGATTAGCTGCAGTCAGTTGAGGCCTTTTGTTGTCATGGACCATTTGGGACTAATTATTTTAAAATTGATGTTTTAAACATTTCAAATTTGATAATTATTGATTTAAAACAGCACTTTTTGATTGCATTTTGTGGCATAGAAAAAACATACAAAAATATTTAGACAGTTCATTGTTTACCATTATGATGATACAGATGGAATGATGACCCTTTATATAAATAGATTTAGTATTCACATATTACATCACCATAAGAAACCTTATTTGAATCATGCTTTAATGCATATTAGTCTTTTACTGTTAAATTATTTATTGTTCTGATTATTAATCAGAGAAGGTGAGTTATAAATATTAAATAGAATTAAATTATATATAACAAAATATCCAAAATAAATGTAAAGGAGTAGAGTAGCAGCCTACTGGTTTTCTTTGTTTCTTTATTTGGATTTTTATTTTCCGCTTTTAAGCATTTCAAAGTGTACATCAAAGCGGATTACATTCAGGTACAAGAGATATTTCCCTATGCCCACAGGTCTTACAATCTAATTTTATACCTGAAAAAGAGAAATAGGCTGCAAACCAGGGAAGCCAGGGTTTAAATCTCACTGTTGCTCCTTGTGACCTTGGTTAAGTCACTTCACCTTCCACTGCTACAGGTACAAATTTAAGGGGTCATTCATTAAACTGTGGAACTTTTCCCTTGAGGAAATATCCCAATATAAACAGGGGAAGTTAGTTACAACTCTTGATATGTAATTATCAACAAATCAAATAATGTGGCTTGCAATATTTTAGGGTATTTATGGGCTCATTAACATGAATTTGCATGCTAATCGGTTCATTTAAATACATACGGTGCCAGGGCCAGATTAATGAGAAATATTTGAAATACTTCGTGTTATGCCATTTGCCGTGCAAAAAACAGTTTATTACACAGTAAATGGCCTAACGCAGCATGAACCCCTTAGATTTTAAGCACTCTGGGGATAGTGAAATACCTGCAGTACCTGAATGTAATATGTTTTGAATTGCCAAAAAAGCAAAATGTACATCATATAAAGCATCTTACATGTGTCTGCAAATCAAAATAGGCTCTTCTTTCTTCCATCCGTTCCCGATTCAAATTGCTATTAAATTCTGCAGCTTTCTTTGCAGCTTTTTTAATATATTCTGGAACCTTGCTGGGTTCTACTTTCTGAGTGTTCTGTTGCTGTAATTGCTAAAACAAAACAGTCATGCTTTAAAATCATAATAATAATAATAGTTTATTTAGCTCATGCCTTGTCCATGTGCTTGCCCAAAATAAGTTCCAAAATAATAAAAGAAACAAAAACATACAAACAAAAATATAAAGATAAAATCATAAGATCAATAAGCAATGATTATAAACTAAAACAATATCAATAAGTATAAATACATATCTTAACAAAATATATGTATTTATGATTAATTTATGATTAGTATCAACAAAATAGTTACATTACAGAACCAAAGGCTTGGTTATATTATAACACTTATATACCTCCTTCCTCAAACAAACGTTT
The DNA here is from genome assembly GCF_901001135.1 of Rhinatrema bivittatum. Classification (NCBI taxonomy): domain Eukaryota; kingdom Metazoa; phylum Chordata; class Amphibia; order Gymnophiona; family Rhinatrematidae; genus Rhinatrema; species Rhinatrema bivittatum. Next base: position 228,285,266 of record NC_042617.1, on the reverse strand, counting down.
GACCCAAAGTAGTTTACAACAGACAAAAAAAACATCAAATACAAAACATCAATAAAATGCACTGATAAATCAAATTTAAAAAACATCCCTAACATATATATACTTCAATAAATACAATGGTACATAACAGTTTAGAACCAGGTGAGGAAGGATAGAATTCCTTCCCCTGGAAACCAATTTAAAAAAAATATTTAAGAATGTTATTTAAAAGGCTCATAATCTTTAACGGTGAGAAATTAACTAGTTACACATAAGATCATCTCATGCACCTTTGTCGAATAGCTCCCAGAGCTTTCTAAACTGTGCTCGAATATTTTTCCAGGCACATCGATGTTTTTGCAGCTCTTTAGTTTCACATCTAACCAAGTGCCAAGAAGAGAGTTAAAGAGTTAGAGAACTTCTTCCAAAGGGAAGGTGGATGGGTTGTTTGACTGGTTGACCTGTCATCAGAGAACTACAAGCAAGTAATTTTGCTTTCACTGCTGACAAACAGATCATCAGTCACATACGTTAGATTTTCTAACTAAGGGTTCTTGTTAAATTAAAATGAGAACAGCATAATACTAACATATGAGAAACGTTTTTCAGAACAAATCCCATTTCATTCATAATTTTTTTTTTTATAAAAACAGTAGTTAAGTTTAATAATTTTGTTATATTACCTTTCCAAACAAGAAAACAGGGAAGACCACCCAAAAATCATAAAAATGGCCCCTACCAGACAGATTCTTAAACACATACTTCTGAAAAGTAGTTGACCAACACTGGAATTAACATAAAAACATTAGTACAAGAACTATTAAATATTGAAAAAGGTTAGCCAGCATTGAAGTTAGTGTAACAGCATTAATACAAGAAAACCTGCTCAAAGCATAATAGTATCATTATCATAAAATAAAAAACAGTCATGCAACAATTAAGGAAAAATATTAATTTCTATCTAAAATAACAGTAATCATGCCCAATTCTGAGCCAGCTCTGGACAAAAAGGAAAAAAATAGTCAGTACTATGCAACAAAGCATCGACAATACCAAAGTCAACTCTCTGGGTCCCTTTGCTCCCGAAGGGGCACTTTCCTTTGGTACAGCCCTTCGGCGATGCCACAACAATCACAGGGCTCATCCTCAAATACCCTTTATTTCTTATATTGTTCCTTTCCACCTGTTTGTCATGTTTTTTCTTAATTGCCTTTCCTGAAATTGTCCCACTTGACTTAACATACTCTCTAAGTGTTCAGTTTTCTCCATTGTTCATAGTCTTCAATTTATTGACCTCCCGTTTCCACCATTTTAACTACCGGTATATTGCAATTTCTCACATATCCTATTCTTCAAAGTTGCACCAATGCTATATTTCCATATAAAGCAGTGGAGGAGTAGCCTAGTGGTTAGAGCAGTGGGCTACGAACCAGGAAACCAGGCTTCTTGTTTTATGCTAATATAGCATTTATCACAATTTGCGCTAATTACCTGTGCGAAGAGCTAAGTTAGCGCAAATTGCAATACCATTTCAGATGCTGCGATAAGTGCCAGACCTGTTGTATTTCCTTCATTCAACCAACAGGGGACCATTGTTAATGGTGAGAGAGAGAGAGCGAGAGCGAGAGAGAGAGCGCGCCTGGCCGTAATATCATGGCCCATAGGTAGGTATTTGTATCCCTATGGTAGGCCCACCTAGTAACTCGAGGTGGGGTTTAGGTAAGAGTGTAGGGGGTTAGGGGCCACTTTGACATTCTACGTGACACCTACGAACAGAACAGTGGTCTCTTGTGAAGATTTGCTGGCCTTCGGAGTGAGAAAACTCACTCCAAGATGAGATTTGGGCAAGGTTCTCTCAACCTAGCTTGATGGACTCTCTACCTAGGTAACATCAATAATACAAATACCTACCTATGGGCCATGATATTATGGCCAGGCGCTCTCTCTCTCTCCCCCCCCCCCCCCCCGGACCCGTCAATTCACCTGAAATAGGACTTACGGGAGACATCGCAAATGGCGATGAAACCTTATCGCCCAGCCTAACGCAATCCAAAGCTGTGCGATAGCTCTTCGCAGACAGGCTAACCCAGCCCACTCTCCGCCCCTAACTCCTCCTATTTTCTGAATTTGCATCGCACCATACGATATGGTGCGATCGCATGCGTTAACGGGGCTTTTCGCATGCGATAAGCCCTTAACACATGCGAAAACGCCTTATCGCATTTTGATAAATGACCCCCTTAGATTGTAAACCCTCTGGGGATAGGAAAATACCTACAGTACCTGAATGTAATCCACTTGGAAGTGCTGAAAAAAGTGAAAAGCGGAATATAAAAAAATCTAAATAAATAAATTTGACAAAGTATTTTAAAATCTGATTCTGAGTTATGTTTCTAAATTAACACCCATTATTCAATTTACAACACGTTTCAATTTTTAAGACATCAGAGCATCTACCGAAAAACACACACTGATGTGCTGATCATAAGGCTTGACAAAATGACATCAGCAAGAAGAGTACTAGGAACTTCCTCTCCTCAAAACAGTGTCAAAATAAGGTCCAATAAGCAAGACTATAGATAAGGTACTTTCTTTTTCAGAAAAAAAAGTAATGCTTTAAAATACATATGATTTTTACAATACTATATATTAAATATTAGATTATTTTGGTGAAAACAGGGTAGTGGGTCCTGGTACTGGAACTAATCCTCCATTTACACATTGTTTTTAAAGGACAATGTAGGTGCAAAATAGGCTACAAATCTGAGTTAGTACAAGAGCAATATTCTCTGGACCATGCTAAGAAGAACAGCAAGGACTTTTGATTTTCCACTCAGACTGAAAATGCACACAATACAGAAAAACTAGGTTATAAATTTTATTTGACAAGGCCCCAAAATTGTTTACTTCTGGCCTTGCCTGAAACAAAGAACTCAGACCCTCATTGTATTACTTATCTCTAAGCATTCTTAAGACTTTGCATCACCTAAGCCAAGATAAACTCTTTTTCAATCAAAAGCTGCACTTGATCATTCCCCTGTAGGCCACTACCAGACATATAGTGAATTCACTAATACATTTAAAGGACATTAATTAGACATTCCTACTCCCATAGCAACCTAAATCTTAAATAGGAACTGAACAAATTTGAGATAAAGGCAGCAGTTCAGCAGCAAGAGGGGGGCTTCCCATCTTTTGCATCGAGTGTCACATGTATGATTTTTTTACCCGCTGGTGAGAAATTGTACATGTGCATGCGATGCAAAGAACTCCTGGCTCTCAGAGAACGAGTCCGATCTCTGGAAGCTAGAGTGGCAGATCTGGAAGAGCTGAGGCACACAGAGAGGTATATAGATGAGACCTTCAGGGACATAGTAGCCAAGTCCCAACTTCAGACTGGCAGCCCTGGTGCTGCCTTGGAGGAAGAAGGTCTCATGATTGGAGCTCATCAACCTGGTGCAACAGAAAAAAGATCCTGTAGCAAGGACCTGCTCTCCAAATGGTGCATTGTCCTTTCACACCGAGGATATCTCCCCAAGGCCTACTGACCAGGAGGGAAGGGTTAGGTCGGCCGACATAGTTGGTGATTCAATTATTAGGAATGTAGACAGCCAGGTGATTGGTGGGCATGAGGATCATCTGGTAACATGCCTACCTGGTGCGAAGGTGGTGGACCTCAAGTGCCACCTATATAGGATTTTAGACAGTGCTGGGGAGGAGCCGGCTGTTGTGATACATGTGGGCATCAACAACTTACGAAAATGTGGTGGGGAGGTTCTGGAAGCCAAATTTAGGCTCTTAGGTAGAAAGCTTAAATCCAGAACCTCCAGGGTAGCATTCTCTGAAATGCTCCCTGTTCCACGCGCAGGTCACTAGAGGCAGGCAGAGCTGCGGAGTCTCAATGCGTGGATGAGATGATGATGCAAGGAAGAGGGATTCAGTTTCGAAAGGAACTGGGGAACCTTTTGGGGAAGAGGGAGTCTCTTCCGAAGGGATGGGCTCCACCTTAACCAGGGTGGAACCAGACTGCTGGCGCTTACCTTTAAAAAGGAGATAGAGCAGCTTTTAAACTAGAACAAAGGGGAAAGCCAACAGTCGCTCAGCAGCACATAGTTCGGAGAAAGCTATCTTCAAAGGATACTAATGATGCATTAGAATTAGGGCATCCCAACAGTGAGGTTCCAATAATAAGAAAAGTAGTCCAAGTGCCTGTAACTAAAAACTTACCTGAGCTAAAAGATTCTAACTTATCCCTTTCAATTAAAAAGCAGAATGAAAATACAAACAAAAAACAAACTTTGAAATATTTGTATGCTAATGCCAGAAGTCTAAGAAGTAAGATTGGAGAAATTACTTACCTGATAATTTCATTTTTCTTAGTGCAGACAGATGGTCTCAGGCCCAATGGGTATAGTGTACTCCTAATAGCAGATGGGAGACGGAGTCAGATTTTAAAGCTGATGTCAGCCTACATATACCCATGCAGGAAGCTTAGCTCTCCAGTATTTCTCTGTCTCCTAAAGCAGATAGGGACACTTCCACACACTAGAATAGTGTTAGCAATTTTAAAACAAAGAAGAATGAAAATTTACCTCAAGAAGACGAGCCCCGCTCTCCTGCGCTGATAACTAAGGGTCCCTCCTCCAGTTGAGAATTCCTGAGGTGATTTCCGAGATCCCTCAGAGGTATGCCTTGGTCCAGTAGCCGGTTCCTGGCATGGACTTAGCCCCCAGAGTGGCTGAGAGGCAGCGGGTGCAGAATCGAGCACAACGGTGAAGGTAATTCCCTCTCCCCCCACAGCTGGAGACCGCCCGGCACGAGACCGGGAAACGCAGAGACCAGGTAAGGTAGAATCCTCTTCTAAGTCTCCGGTCTCTGAGGCTCGAATAGCCGCACAGATCGTCCCTTCCGGCGTCTATTAAATCGGGTTGAGCAGCTCCGTCCGAGCTAGACCACGATCCGGTGCGAGGGTCCACACACGTGGAGACCCTCTGGGGGGGGGGGGGGGGTGTCACCATCTTGCCCGCATGGTCGTCAGCGCCATTTCCTCCCCTTGACCACCATATTGTCTGCACAACTGAGCTGGGCATACAGCGGCGCGCACAACCGACTTGTGTGCACAGCGGCACTCACATCTGTGCCGTGCGCACAGCGACATGCAAAACGGTGCCGGGCGCTTAGCGGCCTGCACAAATACCGCCGGGCGCAAAGTGGCACACACATCTCGTGCATCCCCCATGCACATCGGTGGCTCACCCGGAGCACACAACTAAGCCTGTCCATTTCAAACCATAGGACTTTCTGGTGGAAGGCTTCCTAGAAGCCACCAGCACCCGGGCGACACTATCCGAGAGTTCCAAGGGCTGAAGAAGTAGGCATTCAACATCCATGCCATGAAGGATAATGCCCGAAGGTCCGGATGGTGCAGGGTACCCTGGTTCTGAGTTATCAGATCAGGCACCGTTCCCAGCCAAATGGGGTCCTGACTGACAGATCCTGAAGGAGAGGGAACCAGACCTGTCGGGGTCAAAAAGGGGCCACAAGGTTCATTGTACCCATTGTCCTGTTGAAGCTTGAGCAGAGTCTTCAAGAGGAACGGGAGAGGAGGTAATGCATACAACAGGTCCTTCCCCAGTGAAGGGAGAAGGCATCGCAGGTCAGATGTCAGCCCACCCGATAACAGGGAGCTGAAGCACCTCACCTTGTAGTTGAACGGGGAGGCTAAGAGATCCATATCTGTGGTATCCCACTGATCTATGATGGAAAATCCTGGCCGCCACTTCTGGATTGAAGGACCACGCGTGCAGATGAAATGAGCGGCTCAGCCGGTCCACCAGCACATTCAGAGTCCCCGGCAGGTACGTTGCTTGTAGTGACATCCCCCTGTCCCAGAGCCCAGGACCACACCTGCACCGTCTCTTGATAGTGGAGAAATGATCCTGTGTCTCCCTGCTTGTTGATATACCTCATTGCTACTTGGTTGTCCGTCCGAATCAGGACTTCCTTGCACGACAACCAATCTGTGAACGCCCAGAGGGCGTAATGGATCACCCAAAGCTCCAAGAAGTTTATTTGGCAGCGGGCTTTGTGGGAGGTCCAGAAATCCTGCATGTAGAGACCATCCAAATGTGCTCCTCAGCCCTTAGGAGAGATGACGGTGGTAAGGAACACCTGAGGTGAGACAGTCTGGAAGGGAATTCCCCGCTCCAAGTTGGAGAGATTTTCCCACCAGGATAGGGATGCCCTCAGAGGTTCCATGACTGAGAGACTTGTCTCGAGGTCCTGGGAGGACTGTTGCCACTGCAACCTTAAGGTCCATTGTGCTCTCCACATGCACAAGCGAGCGAGAAGGGTAACATGGACCAAGGCCACCAGGAGGCCCAGCAAACGGAGAAGGCAGGCTGCTGCATACGAAGATCGCCAACGAGGCGAGGATCAGGGCCTGACCACGGGGCAGAAATGCTTTTGCCTGCACTGTGTCCAGCCTGGCTCCTATAAAGTCTAGCTGAGGAGAAGGGCAGAGTTGCGACTTCGGGTAATTGATTACAAACCCCAAGGACTGCAAAGTCTGCACTGTCAGGTCTAAAGTGCTCAGCACCCTGTGCAGGAGTCGCTCTTGATCAACCAGTCGTCCACTAAGCATTTGGTGAAGACGCGAGGGGCTGAGTCTAACCGAAGCGGAGATATTTTCTGTGGCTGGGGAAGAAAGCAATGTGAGCATAAGGTTCTTTGAGATCGAGGGAGCAGAGCCAGTCTCCTCTTTTAAGGAGGGGGATCAGAGTGCCCAGAACAACCATCTTGATCTTTTCTTTTAAGAGAAATTTGTTCAGCACCCTGAGGTTGAGAATGAGGCGCAAGTTTCCATTTCTCTTTGGTATGAGGAAATACCTCAAATAGAACCCTCAGCCCCTAAGGATGGGGAACAGGCTCTACCGCTCCTGCCATGAGAAGGATGGAGAGTTCTATCCAAAGTATGGCAGGCTGGGTGGACGAACCCCACGATGGACATGGGGGAGAGTTCTCTGGAACCCGTGTGAAATTGAGCTGGTACCCCTGACGGACTATGGAAAGAACCCACTGGTCCGAAGTAATAGTCCTGCAGTGGTGGGCCTGTCTCCTACTGGGGGATCCGGAGCTGGGGGTGTGGCTGACTAACCCATGCTCCCTTGCTGCTAGTCAAAAGCCCATGGATGGGCTTGCTGTGGTGCTGGCTGAGGTCTGGGCGCCCGATGATGACAGTGAGGCCCCTGGAGCTAGTACGCAGTGTGCAAGCTCGAGAGGCTGGTAGATAGTATTTCCGCTGCCTGTAAAAGGACTTCCTGGAGCTTGGCCTGGAAGATTTCCTGACAGAGGAAGGAGCGTCTGAAGCGCTAGCTGAGAGCTGCTGTAGGGTTTTGTGGTGGTCTGTCAACTGGGCCACTGTATTCCAGACCTTACCCCCAAAGAGGTTGTCACCTGAGCATGGGAGGTCTGCCAGCTTCTCCTGCACCTCTGGGAGGAGGTCAGAGACCCGGAGCCAGGCCATTCTGCAAGCACCTGTGCCCAAAACTGCTACTCTGGCCATGGTCTCGAACAACTCATGTTTGCCAGCTTCCAACCCCTGCAGGACGATAGCAGAGAGTGACTCCTGCTGTTGCTGCAGCAAGCTCTCTGCAACGTCCTGGACCCACTTCCAGAGGTTCCAGTTGAATTAGGTCATATACAACTGGGAGGCAGAAATACAGGCGATGAGCATAGCGCCCTGAAAAACCTTTCTTCTCAGAGCATCCAGCTCCCTATACTCTCTCCCAGGAGGGGCAGAGGCATGAGTGCGTGAGCGTTTAGCCTTCTTGAGGGCGGACCCCTCTACCACCGACCAAATCCCAAGGCTTGCTGCACCAGATAAGTGGCATCCGCCTTTCTATTGACTGGAGAGATGGAGATCAGGTGTATCCACATCTAAAGGAGATCCTTAAAGATGTCGTGGATGGGAACCACCACGATTTCCGTGGAAGCGTCAACAAACTGGAGCACCTCCAGCATCTTATGCTGCGCATCCTTCTCCGTAAGAAGTTGGAAGGGGATAGCCTCGGCCATGGCCCTGACAAATCCCGCAAAGGAGAGATCCTCCGACGGGGACAGACTCCTTTCCTCCGGCGGGGAAGGCTCACAGAGGGGGTCGTCCGAAAACTCAGTGGAAGACTCTGAGGAGTTCTCACCCCACGGGTAATAAGGCCCTTCCTTCTTGTTCAGCCCATCATGGGATCGCCGTGGGCGATGTTCGTGGAGGATTCTAGCCCTGGGCCCCAATATCTTCAGAGCTCCAAGGGCATCGTGGGAATCGACAGTTCCCCTGGTAATGGGGGAACAGAGGGTCATGGGAGGCCAGAGGGCCTGGGCAAAGGTTCAGGGAACCAAGGCCTTGGAAATGCGGCACTGGCCGCGTCTTCCTCCTCAGAGGACCCAAGGATAGGGATAGTTCCTGAGGGGGGCATCGGTGGCCGCTGGGGAACCGAAGGTCCCTTGGGCATTGGCTGCATCAGGAGGACACTGAGAAGGACGTCCAGACACTCGAGCAGAGGTGCTAGGATAGAGGGCAGAGGCTCCAGCACCGGTATGGGGACCGGTGGCAGCTCGATGCTCCGCAGAGCTCTGAGCACTGCAGTCTGCAACCTGTGGTCCAACTCCTCCTGAAAGTCCGGGAGGAGATGAGGCATCACCTCATCTCTTCCTCGGTTCTCTGAAGTGGCACAGTGCCCAGCACCAATGTCGGTGGAGAACACCTGGGACTCCCGGGTATGTCAGTGGATGAGGCCTCCGAGAAACGAGGCCTCCGAGGAACAGGGTCACTTTGGTGGTGGTACAGAAGCCCCCAGTACCCACCAGAACTGGTGCCGCATGCAGACGACAACCGGTGTCGATGCTTGTGGGATCTCCCACGGTGCTTGGCCTGGTCTTTCCCTGGCGCCGAAGAGTTGGAGTATCTTGATGTCCTACAAACCGATGAGATCATGGAGGATCGATCACCGCTCCCTCTAATAATTCCCAGCAAACAGAATGTTGGGAATTATTAGAAAGGGAATGGTGAATAAAACGGAAAATGTCATAATGCCTCTGTATCGCTCCATGGAGAGACCGCACCTTGAATACTGTGTACAATTCTGGTCGCCGCATCTCAAAAAAGATATAATTGCGATGGAGAAGGTACAGAGAAGGGCTACCAAAATGATAAGGGGAATGGAACAGCTCCCCTATGAGGAAAGACTAAAGAGGTTAGGACTTTTCAGCTTGGAGAAGAGACGGCTGAGGGGGGATATGATAGAGATGTTTAAAATTATGAGAGGTCTAGAACGGGTAGATGTGAATCGGTTATTTACTCTTTCGGATAATAAAAAGACTAGGGGGCACTCCATGAAATTAGCAGGGGCACATTTAAAACTAATCGGAGAAAGTTCTTTTTTACTCAACGCACAATTAAACTCTGGAATTTGTTGCCAGAGGATGTGGTTAGTGCAGTTAGTATAGCTGTGTTTAAAAAAGGATTGGATAAATTCTTGGAGGAGAAGTCCATTACCTGCTTTTGAGTTCACTTAGAGAATAGCCACTGCCATTAGCAATGGTAACATGGAATAGACTTCGTTTTTGGGTACTTGCCAGGTTCTTATGGCCTGGATTGGCCACTGTTGGAAACAGGATGCTGGGCTTGATGGACCCTTGGTCTGTCCCAGTATGGCATTTTCTTATGTTCTTATGATTCTTCGAAGAAAAAGATAAGAAGAGTGGCGAGAGGAAGCGTATCCAGGGGCTCCCTTCGATCCTCCAGCATCGATGGCTCCAACACGGGTGTGGATGGAGCAGATTTTCGAGGACCGAAAAACTTCATTTTATCCAGGCATGCATGACGGCCCTTGGGGGTCATCTGGTCACACAGTTGACACCCTCAGACTTCGTGTGAAGCCCCCAGGCAGAGGATGCAAATCTCGTGCGATCCGTGATGGACATAATCCGCGGGCACTGACGAAAGCCAGACGCCATAAAAAATATCCGATGTGCAGTCGATGACTGGCGGTCACTGGAAAACGAGATGCCGGGAATCGACCGCAAAAAAGCAGAAGAACAGGGACTTTGAACCCACTGTGCCGAGGAGCACCGACTGCGAAGGGGGACCAGACGATGGAATTAGGAACACACACTTTTCTTGCAAACAAAAACAAGAAAGAGCAGAGCTCCATGAACCATGAGGCAACTGCACTGCGGAAAAAGAGAGACTGAAGGGGGACCTTCACGTGGATGCGCAGATAGTGGAATGCTGGGCATGCTCGGTGTGCTGGTCAAAGCTTCTAGAAACTTTGACAAACGTTTTCCATGCCGGGCTCCATCAAATGATGTCACCTATGTAAGGACTACCATCCTGCTTGTCCTAGGAGAACACCTCACTGACCTCAACTCCACCAACCAAGGGATGACAATAACCGGCAGAAGATGACAACACATGAGGACAAGAGGTAGAAGTGGGCAAGATGGTGGGGGCGGAAGTACTGAATTCCCTCCTGGCTGATTTTTTTTATATGATGCCTGTTCCAAATACACCTACCAGGGTCAAGTCCTTGGTAAAGATATGAAGGTTCCTGCCTCTTCAATGTCCTTGGTCAAACTTTTGACAGAAGCTCCCTTCTTTTGATCACTCCTGTGTTATGATTCCAGCCGCTGCACGGCCTCCCTCCACCAGAAGACCCCAGTGAGCTCTGGCATTCTCTGGCTCCTGCCCTAAGCCTGTGCTTCAGCCTCCATGCCAGCAGGGGACCTCCAGGAGCTCTCTTCCCTGACTATCCCAGTCTCCCTTGCCTGCCTGCACCACATCCAGACTCCTGCCCTACTCAATCCAGTATATCCTTCCCCTCAATGCTTTGGCATGGAGTCCTTCTTGGCTCCCTGCTCTAGCCATCCCTGCCTTGCAGTTTTATCAAGTCATTCCTAGCTTTGTCTCGAGGATTCCAGGCTTTCTGACTCCAGCCTTGCTTTGCCCTATCTCCTGGCCTCCGGGCCATCTGACTCCAGCCTGCCTTTGGTCTTGCCTTGTGGCCATCCGGCCTTCTGTTCCAAGCCTTGCTCTGTGGCCTTAGGGCTTTCTGTTTCCTTCCTTGCCTTGCTGCCCCACCCTGAGACTCCCAGGTCTCTTCTATGATACTATGCCTCTCTCTATTCCCTGACTTGGCCTAGCCCTGTGATTCCCAGATCTCATCTATGATTCTAAGCTTCTCTCTGTTCCCTGACCTGGCCTAGCCCTGAGACTCCCAGGTCTCTTCATAGCTTCTAGGTCTCTCTGCCTTGCCTATGAAGCCTTCAGGCTTTCTTGTTCCATGTTTTGTGTAATCCCTATTCTGGTTTATCCTATCTTTATCCCTGTTTCCAGAGTCCCACTTCCATGCTTACTTGCACTTAGTTAATATCTGTTCCAGCATTCCAGTTCCACGTATATCTGCATTCACTCCACTTTTACCTGCACCCAGGATCCTGTCTGTTCCTGCTGTTCCAGTCCATGCTTACCTGCCCTCAGACCCTGTCTGTTCCAGAGGTCCAGTTCCATGTTTAGTTGCATTCACTCTTACCTGCACACCAAGTACCAGCCTGTGGTTACTTCTGCTTCAGAGATCCATACTAGCCAGCACCTCGCTCCAGAGCTCCATTCCAGCCTCAGCGGACTGCCCCTGCCTAGCCTCCAGCCTTGCCACCCTGCGTCACTCCAGAAGGTGATTTCTACAACACCCCTTCTATAGCTGCCCTTCACAACATGTGGCAAATGATGCACAAACAGAAAAGAGGACACTGGACAATACAGGGTGTCCACAAAGGATCACATTACTCCTGAGGCCTCCTACATCACTCAAGACCTACATGTGAGGATCTGATCAAGCAGCAGGATTCACTGGTAAAGCTGATAGCTGCTATTGTCTACATAGGCCAATGGCGATGGACATCGACCTCAGAACTGACCTGTCTAAAGATTTTTTAAAAAGTGAATTTGTTTATAAAACAGTTTTAAGGAAGATGAGGTGCGATGTATAGTTTCCTTGCAAGAGAATCCCTGCATTAGTGCCTTGGCCATTTTAATAACTGCATGGCAAGTACTTCTCGCTTGCTATTTTGCCATCCTTTGCAGTTTTCTAATGTCTTCACCATCCATTCCACTATGTGCTATGGTGAATTCAAAATGTTCTTCCATTTTCAAATCAATTTGAATTGCAACGCTATTTATGTATCTTTGCTTACTGTAAACAGGGATTTCTGCAAACAGAATGTTAGGAATTATTAGAAAGGGAATGGCGGATAAAATGGAAAATGTCATAATGCCTCTGTATCGCTCCATGGTGAGACCACACCTTGAATACTGTGTACAATTCCTGTCATCGCATCTCAAAAAAGGTATAGTTGCAATGGAGAAGGTACAGAGAAGGGTGACCAAAATGATAAAAGTGATGGAACAGCTCCCCTATGAGGAAAGACTAAAGAGGTTAGGACTTTTCAGCCTGGAGAAGAGACAGCTGAGGGGGGATGTGATAGAGGTGTTTAAAATCATGAGAGGTCTAGAATGAGTAAATGTGAATTGGTTATTTATTCTTTTGGACAGTAGAAAGACTAGGGGGCACTCCATGAAATTAGCATGTAGCACATTTAAAACTAATCAGAGAAAATTATTTTTCACTCAACGCACAATTAAACTCTGGAATCTGTTGCCAGGGGATGTGGTTAGTGAAGTTAGCTTAGCTGGGTTTAAAAAAGGTTTGGGTAAGTTCTTGGAGGAGAAGTCCATTACCTGCTATTAATCAAGTTGACTTAGAAAATAGCCACTGTATTACTAGCATCAGTACTTGCCAGGTACTTATAGCCTGGATTGGCCACTGTTTGAAACAGGATGCTGGGCTTGATGGACCCTTGGTCTGACCCAGTGTGGCATGTTCTTATGTTCTTAGACAGGATAAAATTAGCCATGACATGTGATTATATCATTCAATGGCACCTTTCTCTCTTAGCTCAGACACTTGCTCTGCTGAGCATGTGTGAGAGTTCCCATGAACACGCTGTGTCATGATTCTCTTAATCAATTGTATAACTTAGCTTTACTTCGGTCAGGGGTGGCCAACTCTGGTCCTCAAGAGCTACAAACAGGTATGGTTTTCAGGAATTCCACAATGAATATGCACTAGATCTGCATGCAAATGTGCATGCATTTTCATTGTGGATATCCTGTCTTGAGGAACAAAGTTGGCCCCCCTGAGCTATGTTTTCAGGGAGGTGGGCGGGTATTAAGCATGGTTATTTCATCCTGCTAAGGACCACCCCATTTACAGTAAGCAAACTTGATTTCTGCATCAACAAGCAAGACTGAATTAGCCATAACACGTGGGGGGATCCTAAGCTTAGGGTTGTGTCGTGAAGCAGCAAAAAAAAAAAGTCTTTGAGATGAGTTAGAAGAAAACTAAACTTTTTGGAAGGTACTCTTTCTGAATTTATAAACTGACCCACATAGGTTCTTTAATATGACAAAAGCACTAATTCAAAAATGATTACTTACCGAGTACTCTTTGTAATGATCTGCAAGCCGCTGACGTTCTTTTTCTTGTAATATAACTGAATATTCTGCATGTTTGCTTGGGTATTCTTTAATCATTAGATCAATTACTTCATCACTTCGCAAAGCTGTTAGACCTAGATGGTAATGATGTGAAATGGAAAAACCTTCAGTTTTCTACGACATCCCCAGCATTTTAGCAACATCATAAGACTACAGCGGTACAGATTTTCACAAATGTAAATCTAAATATTATGGGGTGCATTTTTAAAAGTTTAGTCATAGCCTACACATTTAAAATCAGGAGTTATGCATTCACACTGGATGTGCTTATATAATCTTTCAGTCACCTAAAACTACACATGCAAGATAACAAATTTGGCTCACATAAAAAAAAAAGACAAAACAAAAAAAAGAGACAAGAGAAGGGCACCCCGACAGAGTATCGGGGTGCTCGGGCATAATGTGGGTGCCAGGCACACGCCACGCCGGCACCCGGGGGGTGGGGGGGGGAGGAGGTTAGAGCGGGGAAAGCGGGCTGCTGTGCGCCCATGCCCGCGCCAGCGTGCCTGCTCGTTGGCTGCCGTCCCCGAGGACGAATCCGGTCCTCGGGGAGGCAGGCCGGGAGCCCTAATTGGCTCTCAGAGAGGAAGGGAGCCAATCGGCTGGAACCCAGCCGATTAGGTTCCCAGGGAGCGCCGGCAGCACCCTCTTTGCCTGCCGACGCTCCCTGGGATCGCATCTTCTCCCCGTGCTCCAGGCTATCCTGCGCCGCTGCGTGAGAACCTTCGCCGTTCCTTGCGCCTGTCCCCGCCAGAATTCTCTGCTTGCGCCGCGCCTCATCTGTCCCCCCCACCTCATTCGCCGCTACCCCCCCCCCCCCCCCCCACTGCGCCTAATGCCGCCGTGCCCCGGATCCCACACGCGAGACCAGTGAAATCCATCCTCCGGCACCCCCCCCCCCCCCCCCGGGCAGCCCCTCCAGCTGCTACCCCCCCTCGCACTCATACCATAATTCCCCACCCCAACAAGCAGTTTCCACCCAGCCTGCTCCTGGCCGCGTGCCCCTGTGCTACCTCTAGACCTGGCAAGCAGCCCCATTCTAGGCCCTCTCTACCGGCCCTACCTTCACTAACACGCCCCTCCCCCCCCCCCCCCCCCCCCGAGCTTGCATTCTCCCACTAGCCGTGCACACGCGAGTGCCCCTGTCTCCCCTGCCCTACCGCCCGGCCAGTTCCCACCTGACTGCCCCCCCCCCCCCCCGACCTTGCTCCAGATGCTGCGTTATTGCCCTTTACTCAAGATTCACAAAAAAAAAGGGTTTAATTTGTTCTGTGCTTGTCCCTGCCCCCCCCCCCCTTTTCAGGCTGTCCCACGTGCCCCCCCCCCCCCACCTCCTTACTTGCCCAGTCACTGCTTCACAGGCCTTTCTCAGCTGACTCACCACTCCCCTATGCTCCCGGCACACTTTTTGCCTCCGCTTCCATCAGGTCCCAGCGACTCTGCGACCCCGGATGGAAATTGCTCCGCCTCAGCACCGATTCATGGAGAACACAACCAATCATCTCCATGGGATGGAGCCACATCCATTCCAGCCAGGATATGGAAACCCTCAGGGTCCCCCCAGTGAGCCTCGCATGACTCCTAACCTCAGCCCACGTGAGGTGGAGTCCGAGGAGGCCACAGTGGCACCAGGAAACACAATGGGCGAGTTAATGACAGGCCAGAAGACTTGCGGGAAAGGACGCCAGGCCAAGCCCCGTCGATCTGAGGCCAAGACAGTACTTTCCACTCGAGCACAGCAGACTTAGGACAACTCGGAACCACCGGCCACAAAAAGAGGAAGAGGTCACACAAAAATAAAACCGATCGTGAAACGTCGTCTGCAGCCCGGCCCAACGCACAGCGCACCAGTGCCCCATGCGCCACCGACGTTCCTGGTAGACTATTCCATGACACAGCGGGCCCAATCACTAACCCTGCAGCCAGCAGGGGTCCCTGGTAGTCCCAGGTAGTGCCGAAAAATAAAATAATAAAACGAACTCAACACCGCAGGGTGGAGGGCGGGTTTCGTGAGGACTAACATCCTGCTGTCCTGTGAGAACACCTGTTACAGGTAAGCAACATTTGCTTTCTCACAGGACAAGCAGGATGGTAGTCCTCACATATGGGTGAGTACCGAGCTGAGGATGTCCGAACATGCACCAAATGCAGCCAAAGGCGTGCAACAGGCACAACAACTGGGGCAGAATTTGGTAGAGGGCATCCTGAACCCCACAAGGCAGGTGGAAGGGTGTTGGTACGTCACGTCGTAAATAGGTTACGCAAGACAGACTGGCAGAAGATGGAATCTTGTCTTCCGGCTTTGTCTAAGCAACTGTGGGCTGTAAAAGTATGGAGAGAACTCCAAGTGGCAGCCCTGCAAATGTCAGGAAGCGGCACCGATCATAGGTGTGCTACTGAAGTCGCCATGGCCCTCACAGAGTGTGCTTTAACACTGTCTTGGAGTGGAATGCCCGCTTGCTGATAGCAAAAAAGATATGCAGTCCGCTAGCCAGGACGAGAGAGTCTGCTTACCCACAGGCTGCCCCAATTTGTTAGGATGGAAAGACACAAATAATTGAGTGCTCTTCCTGTGGGCAGCTGTACGGTCTAGGTAGAAAGCTAGAGCCCGTTTGCAGTCAAGGGTATGCAGAGTCTGCTCTCCTGGATTGGAATGGGGCCTGGGAAAGAAGGATTGAGATGAAACTCTGATACTACCTTAGGTAAGAATTTAGGGTGAGTGCGAAGTACCTCCCGGTCTTGCAGAAGTTTAGTGTAAGGCGGATAGGTAACTAGGGTCTGTAACTCACTAACTCTGCGAGCCGAAGTGATTGCCAAAAGGAAAATCACTTTCCATGTGAGAAAGCGAAGTTCACAGGATTGGAGAGGCTCAAATGGTGGTTTCATGAGCCGACCCAAAACCAGGTTGAGGTCCTAAGAAGGGGGCCGGAGGACGCAGTGGAGGCTTGAGGTGAAGCAAGCCTTTTAGAAATCGTGTAACAAGGGGTTGTACTGAGTTGGAACATCCCCGATACCTTTATGGAAGGCGGCCACCGCACTGACATACATTCTAATGGAGGAAGTTTTAAGACCTGACTCTGACACGTGCCAGAGGTAGTCTAGAAACTTCAGGATTGGACAGGAAAAGGATCATGGGCCTGAGAAGAGCACCATGATGTGAACCTGTTCCATTTGTAGGAATACAATTTTCTCGTGGAAGGCTTCCGTGAAGCAATCAAGACACGGGAGACTGGATCAGAAAGGTTAAGCGGCTGAAGGATTAACCTTTCAACATCCATGCTGTCAGGGACAGGGCCTGAAGACTGGGGTGGCGAAGGCACCCGTCATTTTGAGTGATTAGAAGCGGGTCTGTTCCCAGAGGAATGTGCCTGCAAATGGAAAGATCCTGAAGAATTGAAAACCACACTTGGCAGGGCCAGTGGGGTGCTATCAGGATCATGGTTCCCTTGTCCTGACGTAACTTCATGAGAGTCTTCGAGAGAAGTGGAAGTGGAGGGAATGCGTATAGGAGAGCGGTTGACCATGATAGGGAGAACGCATCTCTTGGTGGATAATGTTGGCTGCGAGTGAGAGAGCAGAAATTGCCTACTTGCGATTCTGGGGTGACACAAAGAGGTCTATTTGAGGATAACCCCATTGTTGAAAGATGGAGTTCGCTACTGAGGGGTTTAGAGAACACTCGTGCGGTTGGAAGTTGCGACACTTGTCTGCCGACACGTTGTCCACTCCCGGCAAGTAGGTGGCCCTGAGGTTCATTGAGTGGGAGAGGGCCTCTGCCCATATCTGTGCAGCTTCCTGACACAGAAGGAAGGATCCTGTCCCTCCCTGCTTGTTGATGTACCCACCTGGTTGTCTGTCTGGATCAGGATGACATGATTAGACAGGCAATCCTGAAATACTCAGAGCGTATCAAATTGCTCGTAACTCCAGGAAATTTATTTGGTGTTTGGCTTCCTTCGGAGACCAGGAACCTTGTGTCTGGAGATCGGCCACATGGGCTCCCCACCCGAAGTTGGAAGCATCGGTGGTTAGAGTTATTTGAGGATTTGGCGCCTGAAAGGGCAAGCCCTGTAGAAGATTGATGTGATTCGTCCACCAGGCGAGAGACAGACGGAGTGAGTCGGTGACATGGACAATGGTCGACAGGGGCTGAAGGGACTGTATCCATTGCGACCTTAGAGTCCACTGCATGATTCTCATGGCCATGCGGGCCATCGGTGTGACCTGAACTGAGGACGCCATGTGTCCTAGAAGGATGAGAAAATGATGAGCAGTCATCGAGCGTTGAGACTGCAGCTGATGCGCCAAAGACATGAGAGTGAGGGCTCGTTGTCGAGGCAGGAAACCTTTGCCTGTAAGGTGTCCAAGTCTGCCCCAATAAACGATAAGGTTTGAGATGGGACTAAGGAGGATTTGTCGTAGTTGACGAGAAATCCTAGTGAAAGTAGAGTGTTTAAGGTGAGATGTAGGGATGACAAAGCAAATTGCTGAGTCGGAGCCCTGATTAACCAGTCGTCCAGATAGGGGTAGACGTGAACACCTTGAGACCTGAGGAAGGCGGCAACCATGACAAGGCATTTTGTAAAGACTCGTGGTGCAGATGCTATGCTGAATGGAAGCACTCGGTATTGATAGTGCTTGGGGCCTACGAGAAACCTCAGGAATTTGCAATGAGATGGAGTTATCACAATATGAGTGTATGCGTCCTGGAGGTCGAGAGAGCAGAGCCAGTCTCCTCTTTGAAGATGAGGAAGCAGGGAGACTAAGGTTACCATCTTGAACTTTTCTCTCTGAAGGTTCTTGTTGAGGGCTCGTAGGTCCAAAACTGGACGGACGCCTCCCGATCTTTTGGGGATTAGAAAGTACCGGGAATAGAACCCGAGGCCTTGCTGAGGCAATGGTACTGGTTCTATTGGTCTGGACTGGAGCAGGAGGGAGGCCTCCTGCTCCAGGTGCAATGAATGGTCAGATGTTTTCCATGTCATTAGAGGTGGGGAATCCGGAGAAATGGAGAGAAAATTGAGATGATAGCCTTGAGCAATTATTGCTAGGACCCAGTGGTCCGAGGTGATTGATTGCCATATGTTGTTAAAATGACACAAGCGGCCTCCCACTGGGACATTTGGTAATGGAATCTGGCTGCTGCTCTCTATGCAAGAGTCAAAAACCAGAAGCAGGGCCTGGTTGGGGGGGCTGTCTGTGGCTTTTGCTTTCGGGTTTGGCGAGACTGTGATCTGAGGAATGGTCTCGCAGACCGGCATCTGGCTGCTGGCGGGTAGGACTTTTTTGGTCTATAAAAATAATTTTTAGAGTCCTTCCGGAAAGGCTGTTTAGAAGGATAATCCAAAGGAATCAGGGAGAGCTGTCTGAGAGTCTCATGATGGTCCTTTAGTTCTGCCACTGTCTTTTGAATCTGCTCGCCAAAGAGATTTGTCTCCTATGCAGGGGAGGTCAGACAAACGCTCCTGCACTTCCGGACGAAAGTCTGAAGACTTGAGCCAAGCCCATCGTCTTGCTGAAATAGTGGCTGCAGACACTCTGGATGCAGTGTCAAAGATATCGTAACATGATCTATTCTCATGTTTGCCTGCCTCCAAACCCTTATTAAGTAGGGTGTAAGTTTTCTGGAAGTGACTGAGGCATGGAGGTTGTCAAGTCTTGTAGTTGCTTAAAAATGACCCTATTATATTGGGTCATATATAGTTGGTAAGCAGCAATTCGGAGGATCAGCATTGATCCTTGAAAGACTCAGCAACCAATGGTATCCAAAAACTTCTGTTCCTTGCCAGGGGGAAAGGAAGTATGAGTTTTGGACCTTTTTGCTTTCTTTTGCGCAGATTCATTCACCACAGACTGGTAATCCAAATGAGGCTTTTGAAAGCCTGGAGCTGACTGTACTAAATAGGCAGAGTCAGATTTCCTGTGGACTGGTGCAAAGGAGCCAGGATGTTCCCAGTTCTTTTTGAGAAGGTCAAGAAGAACTTGATGGATGGGGATGGAGGTGATTTCCTTGGGCGCATCCAGGAATTGAAGCAACTCCATCATTTGATGTCTGTCGTCCTGTTCCATCAGTAACTGGAAAGGGACCAATTCAGACATGGCCTTCACAAAATTTATGTAAGAAAGGTCCTCTGGAGGAGAACACTTTCTACTTTCAGTGGGTGAAGGTGGTGAAGGCAAATCATCGGTGTCTGGTGAAGAATCATCAGTCCAGGTATCATAAGGATAAGCACCTGTCGTTCTAGAAACTGTAGAGGGATGGGGTAGTTGGATACCTGAAGGTCCCGGTTTAGGCTCCGAAGGCATCAGAGGAAGAACTGGAGGCACCGATGAAAGTAATGAAGGCCCTGCCGAAGGCATCGATGGCATCGGTGGATGGCTCGATGGCGCCGATGGAGGTATCAGTATCGATCTCGATGGCTGAGGCAGAACTCCCGAAGCAGGGTTGCGGAACGGTGTTTCTCCTCACGATGATAAAGTCAGCGGGGAAGGCACCGGAGTCATTGGTGATCCGGGGTCCACCGATGGAAAAGCAGCAATAAGTGCTTCCATCCTAGATAGCAGCGGTGCCAAAGCTGCTGGAATCGGGTCGGTGCTCTGTTCCGATATCGGTGCCGGGGGAACCTGGAGTCGGATGCATCGCCTTGTCGATGGCCTCCTGAACCATCCAGTCCAATTCTTCTCGAAGACCTGGAGCAAGCAGCCCCGGGTCTGGAACAGAAGAAGGAGGCAGAGGCATAGCCGGAGGGACCACTGTTAGAGGCGGAGTCACGGCTCCCGACGCCCTGTCGGGTGAGAATTGCCTCGGTGACCCGGTCGCCGAAAAGGTCGGTGCCTTTTCTGGATAGGGTTTCTTCGGCGGCGGCTCGGACGATGGCGAGGTCAATGGTTTCGATGCCTCGATGGTCCGACCTTTTGGTGTCATTAGGGCACATTTGGTGCAGGTCAAGACATTATGCTCTCGTCCAAGACACATTACACAGACTTTTTGCATGTCTGTAATGGACATGGTACGAGTACAGTCCGGGCACCGACAGAACTCCGACGCCATGGCCATAGAAAAATCGAGCAGCGGTACGGTCGACGGCCAGTAGGCCGTGAGGGCCAAACTCGACGGTAATCGACGGAAAACAGTTAAAAACTTACCGGAGTACCGCGGACTGAAAAAAGTTAACGGAGGGACCCCTGTGGGGTAATTTAACTTTAAATAATTCCGTGAGGAAAATTCCTGTCGGGAATCCTTGTAGAGCTCCTTAACCGCGTGGTTACTGCTGCGTGGAAAAAAGAAGACTGAAGAGGGACCCCTGCTGGCTGCAGGGTTAGTGCCATGCTGGGCATGCCCAGTAGGGGCCAGTCAAAGTTCTAGAAACTTTGACAAAAGTGTTCCGTGATTGGGCTCCATCCTGTGATGTCACCCATATGTGAGGACTACCATCCTGCTTGTCCTGTGAGAATAACATTATTTTCATCAAAGAATTTTTTTAATAAAACTAAAAATATATATATATAAAAAAATCCAAAAATTGAATTGTGGATAAAAATAGGAGATTGATAAGACTCCTATGATACTGCAGATGTTTGAGTAGTCCGGACGGCCTTTTTTTTTTTTTTTTAAATCTTAGAAGGCACATTGTCTGGCTTGCTGAAGCGGTTACTATGTTCTGTTGAACAATGTTTTGTACTGATCAAACTTTTTGCAGATAAAATACTTATATGAATTTTTCTGAGTGGTGATGTATGATACATTTTTGTGGATTCCTTTTTGTGTATATCACATTAAAAAAAGACTTTCAGGGAGGAAGATGTTATAAAGTTGTAAAAAGTACATGGTAACTGGCACATCAACAATATGGGTACTTATGCAATTGTTATGAAATAGGTAATGTTTAGCCACATAAAAGTCCAGGCTTAACCAGACAAACTCAGAGTTTTGAATTTCTCACCCCAATCAAAGGATACGTTTTATCCAGGTAAGTGATTACCAGGCTAAACTGTATTAAAGAGGTAGTGTTTGGGTAGGGCTTAAGCTTAGCCTGGTAGCTCCAACATTCAGCACTACCCATTTCTGTTTAGCTGGGTAAGTCTTATCGTGGTGGAGAGAAGGTCTGAAGTTATCCAGGTAAGCCAGAGAAATCTTACTAGGAATGAAATAGTCTTTCCTGCTCATCTGTAGAAAAAATGCTTACTTGTTTTTCAGAAATAAAATGGCATACATAAACAGAGAACTTTTCAAGCCAAAAGATCTTTGAAATAGCCAGTCAAATGACACATCAATCAAGTTACAAGAATCATTTCAAGAAACATGCTCCATGCCATAGTCATTCATGCCCTTCATAAATCCATTTCTGCTCTAATCTTCTCAGGGAGAGATCACTATTTCCTCCCCAAATTTTTTTGCCATGATCTATTGCACAGACTTTTAATTATTCAAATTTATGTTCATGCTCTATACAATGATGAACCATGGCAGCCTGTAATTGCTTAGATTTTAAACATCTGCGATTTGCCAGTATATGTGTTCTCAAAGTTCTGTTAGTTTTCCCCATATACAGAAACAAGCACAGACATTGTAGTATAAACTACATAATCAGAGGAACATGTTATAAAATGCTGCAATTTATATTCTTCACGTGTGAGCAGACGGTCACAATTTTTCAAATGAACCATGACAGAACATACAGAACCAATGCCCACATTTATAGTGGTCCGTCAATTCAATATTATACACAGTGCTTTGATTACAAGAACTGATTAACAGAGTAGAGGGACAAAGATATTCTTTCAAATTATGATCCCAGGCAGGGGCGTAGGGTGACTATTGAAGTTGGTGGTGCATCAGTAAATTTGCTGCTGCCTTTTATGGTTATGAGGTGTTGGAGTGGATTCTTGGGTACTGCAGTGATGGCCACTCCCATGGGGAGGAGCCCCGCGAGGAACCGCAGTATTAGGCTAGACTCTATACCCACAAACACAGAGAAGTTGTATTTATTGTACAGCTCAATGGTACTGTCCGGGGAGCGGGCAGCAGTGAAGGTAACCCAGGGAAGTAGTCCAGGGGTCCTCAGCAGAGGAGACCAGTCTCACACTCGAGTAGGATAGGCAGCGCTGCGTAGCAGGGACAGGTCCCGGATGTAGATCCAGAGTGCTGAAGCTGAAGATGAGACAGACTGAAAGAATTAGTATTCACTGAAGTAGAAGCTGTATAGTTGAAGGTCCTGGCAGGCAGAAGTTGTTCAGTGGCAGGAACCAGGATTGTTGGCAAACGAAGGGCAGGCTAAATACCAGGATGTAATGATGTCACTCGGAGGGGACACCCCCGAGGTTCCCGCCATGATGTGGATAAAGACGTGGGTGGTGTGCGTGTGCGCGCAGCCTAGGAGGCCCTCAGGAAAATCATGGCGAATACCGTCACCGTTGCTGTTCTGGGGACGCCGGAGAGAGAGGCGTGAAGACACAGCAGCAGCCATCTTCCCAAGGCCTGAGGAGAGAGAAGGAAGAAAGGTGAGGCACAGAGGTCAAAGCCATCTGAGACCAACGGACACAACAGTACCCCCCTTCAAAGGGGCCCTCTCCGGACATCTTACCTGGTCTTAGTTTTTGAGGATGATATCGATGAAATTGACGAAGCATCTTTTTGTCCATGATATTAGCCAATGGTTCCCAAGAGATTTCTTCTGGTCCGTATCCCTCCAATGACAGGAGGTATTCCCAAACTCTGCCTCTCTTCCTTACATCAAGGATGGCATAAACCTTATACTTGATGTCTTCTTCTGCATCAACTGGGGTAGGGTCAGGTGAACAAGCTGTTTCAGCAGCGAAACATGGAATGCATTGTGAATCTGCATAGCTAGAGGGAGTCGCAGACTATAGGTGAGTGAGCCCAACCATCGGAGAATAGGAAAGGGTCCGACAAAGCGAGGAGGAAATCGAGCAGATGGAAGCTTAAGTCTCAGATGTTTATTAGAAAGCCAAACTTTATCACCAGGCAGGAATTTAGGAGCCTTGCTTCGGTGAGTGTTGTAGCCTTTCTTTGCTCTTTGTCCTGCTTTTTGGAGCATTTCTTTAGTCTTTCTCCAGAGCTGCTGTATATTTTGGGCAGTAGATTGAGCTGCCAGGGACAACACAGAAAGTGGAAGTGGTAAAGATGGTAAAGGTTGTCGTCCGTAGACCACTTCAAATGGGGTAGATCCAGTAGATGACGCTGGATGCGAATTGATAGCAAATTCAGTCCAGTCATTCTGTCGTGAACCGACACAGGCACAGAGGAACTGTGAGTTTATTTATTTATTTATTTATTTGTTTTTCTATACCGCCGCTTATCAAGATATCACGTCGGTTACAGAGAACATATTAACATACGCCTAAGCGTTATACATAGAACAAGGTAGTAAAAGTTAACTATACGCCTAAGCATTATACATCAAACAAATTAATAATGGTAAAACTATTATAAAAAACAACTCAGTATGGGGGAGGCAAACAAGGGTAAATTTAGTTAAATATGCATAGCAAAGTGTAATTAATAGAAAAACAATTTAGGATATTACTTAAGAATAGCTTAAATATTAACATTGGTGGAAATAACTTAGTAAGACGGGGAAGGTTGGGGGGGGTGGGAAGGTAGGAGAAAGGGTAAAAAAATTGGGAGAGAGAAGCTGTAACAGACGTTACATGTTAGGGGAGGCGATACATGTGAAACAGGAAAGTATCATTGGGGTGGGTGGCAAAAGTTTTTGCAAAATTTGTAGAGGGTGTAGTGAGCTTTTGGGTAGGCCCAATAGCAGGGCATTACAATAGTCTATTTTTGAAAAGACCATGGCTTGTAACACAGTACGGAAATCAGAAAAGTGCAATAATGGTTTGAGTTTTTTTTTGTTTTTTTTTATTTTTATTGAAATTTCACATTTTTAAACAAATATATGATAACATAATCATTATACAAGGTATATTATTCCAAGAACAATTTCCTTATTATCTCTTTAAAAGAAATCAATAGGTAATGAAATCATGAGAACAAAGGGATTTCAAACACAAAAATCAGGAGCATTTTTAAGGAAAAAAATAAAAACTTAAGAAATATACTTGATGTTATTTATCCTACCATATATCTCTTTTTCCCCCTATTACACAGCTTCCTTAGGGTGTGTGTGCAAGTATGTTCGCAGTTGTTCAGGATTTGTGAAAATGAATCTATTATTCAAATGCTTTATTAAACACCTACAAGGATATCTTAATTGGAATTGTGCCCCCCTTGATAATACTTCAGATCTCATTTCTATAAACCTTTTCCGTCTTAATTGGGTGGAGCGTGCGATGTCCGGAAATATCCTTATAGCTTGCCCATAAAAAATGGATTTTTGATGTTTAAAATGCAATTTTAACACTGCATCTCTATCTGTTTGTGACACAAATTGAACTAACAATATGGCCGTAGAGCTAATTTTAGACTCAAAGGATTTTTCCAGGAATTCAGTTAAATTTAATTCCTCTAGGATTTCTCCATTATTTATATTGCCCCCTCCCTCTGTTTGTGGTAAATAGTACAATTTACTTAATTTAGGAAAGTTTACCTCTGAGTATTTCAAGATATTTTTCAAGTAACTATGGAATAAATCCAAAGGTGTAATCAGATGACTTTTTGGGAAGTTCAATAATCTAAGGTTATGTTTTTTCAACTGATTTTCTAACATCTCAATTTTATTTTCATGATCTTCTTCTGATTTAATTAGATTTACCTGAATCTTTTGAATTTCCCCCACATTTTTATCCATTGAATTAACACATTTCTCCAATTGGTCTACTTTGTCTTGCACTTGGTTATTTTGTTTCAGGGCATCCTGTACTGTGTTTGCTAATTTATTAATAGATATTTGCATTTTAATCATCATGGTTCCTAATTCCTCCATCGAGAACTTTTTTGGTGCAATAAAAGAAACCTTTTCACTACTGTCAAAACATAGTTGGACATCACTTTCTCCTATCTGTTGTAACAGCCCTCCTTTCCCTTCTGCATTACCCAACGAAGTGTCCTTATGAGGCCGCAGCATTTCCTGGTTCGGGTGAGAGCCCAGCTGATTGAAAGTGTTCTAATCTTGCCTACCAATCCTGGGGCAGTACTGAGGACGCCGCGACGTGGAGGAGGAGCCGGGTAGGCTAATAAAATCAAGCCTACGCCGGCGGGACACTGCCGCAGCATTTCCTGGTTCGGGTGAGAGCCCAGCTGATTGAAAGTGTTCTAATCTTGCCTACCAATCTTGGGGCAGTACTGAGGACGCCGCGACATGGAGGAGGAGCCGGGTAGGCTAATAAAATCAAGCCTACGCCGGCGGGACACTGCCGCAGCATTTCCTGGTTCGGGTGAGAGCCCAGCTGATTGAAAGTGTTCTAATCTTGCCTACCAATCCTGGGGCAGTACTGAGGACGCCGCGACGTGGAGGAGGAGCCGGGTAGGCTAATAAAATCAAGCCTACGCCGGCACGATGCCGCCGGTGCGACGTCTAAGCCGCGCACGTACAAGGTGCGCGCGACTTTGCCCGGCTTAGCCCGGTTTGGAGCCATAAATTTTGTTCGTGATGCGGTCGGATTGAGAGCGAAGGGAACAAACAGTGAGTAAATTTGATGTTAACTTGGAAACATTGATAAGACTCTCTGCAATTTAGAATATTAATCCCTCATACAGCCATGCCTCATACCAAGAGGAAGGCGAGAATGAGAGAGACGTCCTCGGTAACAACGTCCGGTAATATGTTTCAGTCTACAATTACAGACTGTTTCCATAGTAATCCCACCCAAGCACCCGGAAGGGCCGCTAGTAGCCCAACTCAGGAGCAGGAGTTGGACAACGTGGCATTCGAGACATCTTTAACCCCGGGTGGCCCAGAGAAAAAAATCGGTCCCTCCTACGGCAGAAACCGAAGTGGACTTAAATGTCTCTTACCAGGATTCCTCCTTTCAGGAAGGACCAGTGAATATAACTGAGAACTCAAGGGTTATGATTGATCATAACTCAAAGGAAATTAAGGACACTGGTTTGAGTTTAAGTGTTTAAGAGTTCTATTCATTCTCTCAATTTGGCCATTTGACTGAGGATGATATGCAGAGGTGAAGTCAAGTGTGATGTCGAATTTCTTACACAAGGCTTTCCAGAACTTTGCTGTAAATTGAGCTCCTCTGTCAGAAACAATATGTTTAGGCATGCCATGTAGGCGAAAGATGTGACTGATGAATAGTTTAGCAAGTTCCATGGCTGATGGCAAGCCAGGAAGAGCCACGAAGTGAGCCATCTTCGAAAATCGATCCATTGTAACCCAAATGGTATTGTTACCTCCAGAAAGTGGCAGGAACATAAGAACATAAGAAAATGACATACTGGGTCAGACCAAGGGTCCATCAAGCCCAGCATCCTGTTTCCAACAGTGGCCAATCCAGGCCATAAGAACCTGGCAAGTACCCAAAAACTAAGTCTATTCCATGTTACCATTGCTAATGGCAGTGGCTATTCTCTAAGTGAACTTAATAGCAGGTAATGGACTTCTCCTCCAAGAACTTATCCAATCCTTTTTTAAACACAGCTATACTAACTGCACTAACCACATCCTCTGGCAACAAATTCCAGAGTTTAATTGTGCGTTGAGTAAAAAAGAACTTTCCCCAATTAGTTTTAAATGTGCCACATGCTAACTTCATGGAGTGCCCCCTAGTCTTTCTACTATCCGAAAGAGTAAATAACCGATTCACATCTACCCGTTCTAGACCTCTCATGATTTTAAACACCTCTATCATATCCCCCCTCAGTCGTCTCTTCTCCAAGCTGAAAAGTCCTAACCTCTTTAGTCTTTCCTCATAAGGGAGTTGTTCCATTCCCCTTATCATTTTGGTAGCCCTTCTCTGTACCTTCTCCATCGCAATTATATCTTTTTTGAGA
Organism: Rhinatrema bivittatum; assembly: GCF_901001135.1. Lineage (NCBI taxonomy): Eukaryota > Metazoa > Chordata > Amphibia > Gymnophiona > Rhinatrematidae > Rhinatrema > Rhinatrema bivittatum. Next base: position 228,257,751 of record NC_042617.1, on the reverse strand, counting down.
TGCGGCGACCAGAATTGTACACAGTATTCAAGGTGCGGTCTCACCATGGAGCGATACAGAGGCATTATGACATTTTCCGTTTTATTCACCATTCCCTTTCTAATAATTCCCAACATTCTGTTTGCTTTTTTGACTGCCGCAGCACACTGTACCGACGATTTCAATGTGTTATCCACTATTTATTTATTTATAATTTTTATATACCGACATTCTTGATAAAAACATCAAATCAAATTGGTTTCCATTGAAACAGAACAGTCGCAGCTGTGGCGTTACATTGAAACAAGTCGTCAAATCATTAAATAACAGGTGAATATAGAAAAAAATAATAATTATAAATAAGCATTTATAAATAAAACCATTATAGTTAACAGTTGAATATAAATAAACAGGTCGTCAAAAAACGAATGACAAATATAATGGGGCGGCATAAACAGTGGAAAAGCGATAGATAAAGTAAGGCGTCTAATAAATATTGCTATGAGTAAGCGGAATAGAAAGGGTGTGGTGGGGCCCAGAGGAATCGGGTGGCCATGAGGAAGGAGAGGGTTGAGAAGCTCAGGCTGAAAGATGGATTGAGAAGATCTGGTTGAAGGATGGTGGAGAGGAAGAGCGAGGAGGGGGTGGGATGAGTGGCATTAAATCACCTCCTTGAACGCCGATATCTGATAGGCGTTCCAGTAGAATAGAATGATTGACTGTATCGAAGGCGGCGGATAGGTCGAGAAGAGCTAGAAGGTAAGGTTGTTTTTTTTCCAGATTGAGAAGGATGATGTCGGATAGGGATAAAAGTAAAGCTTCAGTGTTTTGTGATTTTCTGAATCCAAACTGGAATGGGGAGAGAATGTTGTTCTCCTCAAGGTAGTCGGACAGTTGTTTATTTACAATTCTTTCCATCACTCTAGAGATCAGGGGAAGATTGGCTATTGGTCGGAAGTTAGCGGAGTCAGATGTTGGAAGGTTGGGTTTTTTTTAGTAAAGGTTTTAGAATGGCTAGTTTTAATTGGTCAGGAACCTTGCCTTGGGTTAAGGAGCAGTTAATGATGTCTGCTAGCGATTTTGAAATGGTGTTAGGAATGGATAGAAGAAGATTAGAGGGTATTGCGTCCAACGGGTGAGAAGAGGGTTTTAGCTTTTTTAGAATGCGTTCGATCTCCATTGAGGAAGGAGTCTCAAAAGATGTAAGGTTATAATCCCTGGTGGGAGATGGAGTGCTGGATGGAAGGGTTGTTGGTTGAACTGTGGAGATAGGCTCGAGGAGGTTGGTTATCTTCTTGTCAAAGTAGATAGCGAGTTCTGTAGCTTTGTTGGATGCTTGCTCATCAGGGATGGAAGGGGGCGAGGGTTTTGTAAGAGATGAAACGATGGAGAATAAGGCTTTGGAATCGAATGAGAAGTTGTGAATTTTTTTTGGCTTTGAGGATAGCAATCCTGTATGTATTAAGGTGGGCTTTGTAGGAAGCAAGAGTGTCAGTGGATGGGGTCTTGCGCCATTTGAGCTCTTTACTGCGAAGATTTTGTTTGATGTTTTTAAGGTCCGGGGTGTACCACGGATTCCTGTTAGCTTGGGGTGGTTTTAAGGTTTTCGTAATGGTTGGACAGGATTGATCAGCAATCTCGCTTGTTATCTTGATCCATGAGTTAATAGCCGAGGGTGCGTCGGTGAGATCAAGGCGAACCAACTCTTTTGAAAGCAGTTTGCTAAGATGATCTGTAGAGCAGGGTTTCCTGTATTGCAATGTGGTTATAGGGAAGACAGGTTGAGGATGGTTGTTAATATGAATCTCGGCAGAGATAATATGATGATCTGACCACAGGATTGGGACGCTAGATGGGATGGAGGCGGAAGATAGACCCTCATTGAGGAAGATCAGGTCTAAAGAATGTCCTGCTTTATGCGTGGGACCTTTGACGATCTGGCTGAATCCCAAGTGTTAAGTGCTGTGAGTAATATGTCGCAGTTGTGGGATAATGGGGAAACGTCCACATGGAGATTAAAATCTCCCATCAGAATGGATGGTTTGTCCCTCTTGAGATGTTTAGTTGCAAATTTGATTAGGGGTGAAGGATCGGAATCTAAGGTTCCTGGGGGTGTGTAGACCAGAGCAATTTGGAGATGTTCCGAGTTGAATAGGGCTAGTTCTAGGTGACTTATTTTGGTGGATAGTTGTAGTGAGAGTCCAAGTCCCTTTTTTGCGGCTAGCAGTATGCCTCCTCCCTTTTTTTTTTATTCTGGGGATTGAATGAATGTCATAGAGTTGGTTGGGGAGGTGAGCTAGAAGGACTGTGTCTGTCGGCTTCAACCACGTTTCAGTAACAGCGCAAAGGTCTGGGTTGTTGTCAGTCAGGTGGTCATTAAGGAGATGGATTTTTTTTGTGATGGATTGGGCGTTAAATAAGGTTAAAGTAAAAAGAGTGAGGCCGAGCATTTGTGAGATTGGGGAAATCATGATTGGGATCAATCTTTGCTGTCGTATGCCTAGTATCCTGGGTTTGTTGGTTTTGTGCTTTGGAGAGTATGGAATTGTAGGTATGGGGCATGGGTGCATCTTGCTAGAGTGAATAGGGACCTTATCGTTAGGGGTTATAGGCAAAGAACCGGGCAGATAACCGGGGAGGGATGTAGTAAGAAGGTGTCTTGTTCTGTAGTGGAATTTTGGAGGTCTAGGAAATTGGCAAAATCACCTTGAGACGAGTTTAGAGCTGAATGACACTGAATGACAGTGAATGACAGTGGGGGTATAAACAGTAAGAGTTGGTTTCTAGGTTGCGGTGGATAGCTGGATATCCAGATGAGAGCACAAAAGGGATGGATGATTGCTGGATGCTGGAGTGGCTGGATGAGTGCTGGAGTGGCTGGACAATTGCTGGATCAGTGCTGGATGCTGGAGTGGCTGGACAATTGCTGGATCAGTGCTGGATGCTGGAGTGGCTGGATGAGTGCTGGAGTGGCTGGAAAATTGCTGGAAGCTGGAGTGGCTGGATGAGTGCTGGAGTGGCTGGAAAATTGCTGGATGAGTGCTGGATGCTGGAGTGGCTGGACGATTGCTGGGGTGGCTGGACAATTGCTGGTTGAGTGCTGGATGCTGGAGTGGCTGGATGCTGGAGTGGCTGGACGATTGCTGGTTGAGTGCTGGATGCTGGAGTGGCTGGATGAGTGCTGGAGTGGATAGACGATTGCTGGATGAGTGCTGGATGCTGGAGTGGCTGAACTATTACTGAGGTGGCTGGAAAAATGATTGAGGAGAACTGAAGTAGGGCACTTAGGTTGAGGAGAGGGTGGAATAACCGAGGGAGATAGCGTGGGTGGCTTCTAGTTCTGTGTGCTGGAGCGCACGAAGGGGCGCACAAAGGGGCAGGCCCCTTTGTCGCGCTCCTTAGGCGCGCGACCCCTGGAGCCTTTTTCAGCCCTTTAAAGGGCTCTGGGGAAGCGTCTGGGCTTCCGGGGGAGGGCTTACCGGTTCCCTTCCTTTTTTTTCAAGGTTCCCTGTGCCGCTGCCATCTGAAGTTTTGGGCGCTTTTTTTTTAAATTTAAAATCGCCTGCCTTGGGAGTCTCGCGAGAGGCTAGTTGCAGTACACCTCCCCTGGCCCCGTTGGGCCGACGCCGACCGCGAGGGGAGGGCCGACCTGGGCCGAGGGGGTAGAGCAGGATGGTGGCGCGGGATGAAAGGGAGTTCCTGGAGCCTTTTTCAGCCCTTTAAAGGGCTCTGGGGAAGCGTCGGGGATTCCGGGGGAGGGCTTACCGGTTCCCTTCCTTTTTTTTTTCAAGGTTCCCTCTGCCGCTGCCGTCTGAAGTTTTGGGCGCTTTTTTTGTTTTTATTTAAAATCGCCTGCCTCGGGAGTCTCGCGAGAGGCTAGTCGCGGTCCACCTCCCCTCTATGACACCTAGATCTCTTTCTTGGGTTGTAGCACCTAATATGGAACCCAACATTGTGTAATTATAGCATGGGTTATTTTTCCCTATATGCATCACCTTGCACTTATCCACATTAAATTTCATCTGCCATTTGGATGCCCAATTTTCCAGTCTCACAAGGTCTTCCTGCAATTTATCACAATCTGCTTGTGATTTAACTACTCTGAACAATTTTGTGTCATCTGCAAATTTGATTATCTCACTCGTCGTATTTCTTTCCAGATCATTTATAAATATATTGAAAAGTAAGGGTCCCAATACAGATCCCTGAGGCACTCCACTGTCCACTCCCTTCCACTGAGAAAATTGCCCATTTAATCCTACTCTCTGTTTCCTGTCTTTTAGCCAGTTTGCAATCCACGAAAGGACATCGCCACCTATCCCATGACTTTTTACTTTTCCTAGAAGCCTCTCATGAGGAACTTTGTCAAACGCCTTCTGAAAATCCAAGTATACTATATCTACCGGTTCACCTTTATCCACATGTTTATTAACTCCTTCAAAAAAGTGAAGCAGATTTGTGAGGCAAGACTTGCCCTGGGTAAAGCCATGCTGACTTTGTTCCATTAAACCATGTCTTTCTATATGTTCTGTGATTTTGATGTTTAGAACACTTTCCACTATTTTTCCTGGCACTGAAGTCAGGCTAACCAGTCTGTAGTTTCCCGGATCGCCCCTGGAGCCCTTTTTAAATATTGGGGTTACATTTGCTATCCTCCAGTCTTCAGGTACAATGGATGATTTTAATGAGATGATTTTAGGAGTTACCATCCAGGAAAGAGATCTAGGTGTCATAGTGGATAATACATTGAAATCATCAGCCCAGTGTGCTGTGGCGATCAAAAAAGCAAACAGAATGTTAGGCATTATTAAGAAGGGAATGGAAAATAAAATGGAGGATATCATAATGCCTCTTTATTGCTCCATGGTGAGACCGTACCTTGAATGTCTGCAGTTCTGGTCAACACAACTCAAAAAGGATATGCTGCACTGGAGAAAGTGCAGAGAAGGGCGATCAAAATGATAAGGGGCATGGAACGGATGACCTATGAGAAAAGGCTGAAGAGGTTAGGGCTGTTCAGCTAGAGAAGAGACAACTGAGGGGAGGATATGATAGAAGTCTACAAAATCATGAAAGGTCTTGAACAAGTTAATGTAAATCAGTTTATTTACTCTCTCAGATAACAGAAGGACCAGGGGGTACTCCATGAAGTTAGCAGGTAGCTCATTTTAAACAAATTAAAAACAAATTTCATTCAGTGCATAGTTAAGCTCTGGAATTCATTGCCAGAAGATGTGGTTACAGCAGTTAGTGTTACTGGGTTTAAAAAAGGTTTGGATAAGTTCCTAGTGGATAAATCCAAAAACTGCTATGACAATAATTAATAAGCAATAGTAGCTTGTGATCTATCTAATGTTTGGGTACTTACCAGGTACTTGTGACTTGGATTGGCCACTGTTAGAAACAGGATACTGGGCTTCATGGACCCTTGGTCTGACCCAGTATGGCATATCTTATGTTCTTATGACCACCAGGGCATTAAATATTGTATTATTCAGCTATAATGTAATGTTTTTAATATAAAAGTGCCTACCATTTATTTTTGCTAAAAGTACATAAAACTTTGATAAATTCACTAGGAAAACAGATAGTCTCTTCTACTGAATCATCATTTATATTTATGGACCAATTCTTGAAGCCCCGTGTAGTGTGTTTTTCTTCAAACGTATGTGATTTGGCTCATTTTATTAAGATTTTGGAGGAGGTACAGGATTCTTCTAAGGACTGGCTACACTGAATGTTATGTCAATATACATCACCATACTGCAAGAAGATGCAATAGAAGTTACTAAAGAATATTTTCAAATTTGTCCTAAATCAGAAAGAATACATTCAGAATTTTTATACAATTGGCCTCAATTGCTCTTATTTATTTATTTAAAACCTTTGATATACAGACATTCATTTGCATATCACATCGGTTTACATATAACTCGGTTAATAAACAATTTAGAAAGTGGAAATTAAAGTTACATGTAACAGGGAGGTGAAGGAACAAGATGGGAGAACAGAGGAAGAGAAAGAGTCGACAGACCTTAAGTAAGGCGATTAGATAAACGATTGAATAAATAACTATTTACAAGATTCTGTATAGAAACAATATTCTAAAAAAATGTAACTGAAAGTTAAAATAGATTAGGGTCCAGGGTTTCATTGGAAAGGGGGAGAAGGGTGGATACTTTTTGGGAAAGAGAGGCGAGGGGTGTTGTTATGTATATGCCAGTTTAAATAGCCACGTTTTTAGTTTTTTGTTCTTGGCGTAGTTCGGGGGGCATTGAGTTCCATAATGTAGGACCCGCTATGGAAAAGGCGCAATCTTTAGTGGAAATGTGGTGAGTGAGTTTGTGGGAGGGAATAGACATGGATCCCTTATAGGCCGCTCTGTTGGGAGTGTGATAGTGTAAGGAGTCGTTAAGCCATTGAATATTCTGGCTGTGTAGTGTTTTGTGGATAATAGTGAGGGTCTTATGAAGTATTCTGGAGGGGATTGGAAGCCAATGGAGATCTCTGAGGATTGGCGTAATATGATGTATTCTACGGGAGTTGGTGAGGATTCTAGCAGCTGCGTTTTGCAGCATTTGGAGAGGTTTGATGGAAATTGCAGGAAGGCCTAGGAGTAGGGTGTTGCAGTAGTCAATCTTGCTAAATAGGGTGGCTTGGAGAACGGTTCGGAAGTCATAGTGATGGAGGAGAGGTCTTAGTTTCTTAAGGACCTGCAGTTTATAAAAGCAGTCTTTGGTGGTGGTGTTGATAAATTTTTTTAAATTCAGATGGCTGTCCAAGGTGACACCTAAATCCCTGATGTGCTGGGGAAAGGGAGACGGCTGATCGGAGGGAAGGAGGTTGTAGTGTCCTGGGGAGATGAGAAGTAGCTTAGTTTTTGTGGTGTTTAGGGCGAGGTTAAGATTAGTTAGGAGTTGGTTGATGGAGGCCAGACAGTTGTCCCAGGTCTTGAGAGCTTTAAGTAAGGATTCCATGATGGGGATGAGAATTTGGACATCATCCGCGTAGATATAGTGCGTCAGACCGTAGATATAGTGCGTCAGGCAAAATTATTTTATTTTTGGGAATGACTTAACAGATTTGTGGTATGGCAATGGGCGCCACCATGGAACTCTCCATTGCAAATCCATATGCATACTTATGGGTTATAATTCTCCATTTGCTGGGAAGATTCACCCTTGGAAGAGATTTATAGACAATGTATTTCTTTCAAGGTTAGTGATTAATAAAAAATTGATCCAATTAAATCAATGGTTAAACAACTATGAAGAGAACATTCAATTACCCTTACAGTTTGAACATTTATTTCATTTTTGGATTTGTTGGTCTGTAAACAAGAAAATGGATGCTTGATCACAAGGATGTTTCAAAAACTAACCGACAAATACACTGTTGCACTATGGAAGCTCACATCCAGTGGCTTTAAAAAATAATCTCCCATATTCTCAGGTTTTGAGATTAGGTAGAATTCTTCATCTGTTCAAGACTATAAAAACAAACAATAGATACGTAGGGAATTGCTCCAAAGAGTTTACCCTTATGGGTGAATTCGCAGGGCATTTAAATGTGCCTCATACTGTAACTCTGAGCTGCTGTTAAACACTGATGGGAAGCCTCAAAATGATGGGACAAAGTGAATACCTGAGTGATGTGTTATTTTTCCATATCTTCTATGATAGCAAGCATATGTCAACAATGGTCCATTGTCCAGCTGACCCAACCGTTTGTTGACAGTTATGTCAGAATAGTTTACACCCGGGATTGTAATTTGAAAGAATACCTTTGTCCCTCTATGCCATTAATCAGCTCTTGTAGTTAATGAACTGTGGATGGTATTGAACTGACAGGCCATTATAAATGTGGACACAGTTCTGTATGTTCTTGATGGTTCAGTTGAAGACTTTTGTCCGTCTGGACACACATGACGAATATAAACTGCAGCATTTTACGTCATGTTCCTCTGATTATGTAGTTTATATAGTACAATGACCACACTTAATTTTGTATGTGGGGAAAACTAACAGATGTTTGAGAATGCATATACTGGAGCATCTTAGCTGTTTAAAATCTAAGCGATTTCAGGCTCCAATGGTTCGTCATTGTATAGAGCATGAACATAAATTTGAATCATTAAAAGACTGTGCGATAGATCATGTCAAACGACAAATTTGGGGAGGAGACATTGATTTCTCCATGAGAAGTTTAGAGTGTATTCATAAATTATAATCTATGAAACTGAGAGTTATTAATGTCTCTGTGGAATGGAGAGCGTTTCTTTAAATGATTCTTGTAACTTGACTGACCGGCACTGGCACTTACTGAGGCACTGCCACTTGTTGAACCAGCATTTGACTGCCAATTTCAAAGATCTTCTGGTCTGAAAAGCTTCTTCATATTTGTTTGTACCTTTTTGTTTTTGAAAAGCAAGTTTGCTATAGAAGAGACAGAAAGACTAGTTTGTTCCTAGTAAGTTTTCCCATGCTTAAAAAGAAAATTGTGTTTGTATGAAATATGAACTAATTTAGATGGAGCAGTATACGCAAAACACTGTTAGCATCTACAACGGCATTAACTGAAGAAAAGAAATGAAGAAATGAAAAAATGAAGAAAAGAGTGCATGGGGGTAACTTGCTGGTGCGGTGGTTACTACCCTTAACCAATAAGCCTGATACTTTGATGCAACTCAAACACTGCTCTTTGCTTCAATGGAAAGGCATAACAGGGAATTGGATTCAAACAGCAACCAACAAGGGGCCTGACTTTTACAATGTGGGAAACTGATAAGTATGGGGTATCCTACACAACACAGCAGATACTACCATAGCTTACTCGGCAGACTGGATGGACCATTTGGTCCTTTTCTGCTGTCATTTCTGTTTCTATGAAGCAATGGCACGGCACCGGCACTCACTAAGCCACTCAGCATCAGCTCTACCAGTGATTTAGAATTTTTAAATTTTCTGCTGGATTAAGATTTTTTGGCAATGATGTGAATTATTAGCTGTCCTAAATTTTTGGAGTGGGTTTTAGAACACTAACAGGCTGATGCAATAACGGCATGTGTAAAATGGGCACTCATGATTGAGCATCCTCTCCTCCTCCTAATGTGCACCAATCCACATCTCCCAGGTGCCCAATTTAATATTTAAATTAACTGCTGCAGTAAAAAAGAGGCACTAGGGGAAACTGTGCGTCCCTAGCGCTTCCTCGGCATCGGGCATCCAAGAAAGGTGGCTGTCAGAGCGGGTTAATAAATGGACACTCAATATGAGCGTCCGTTTTCTCCTGCTACCTGTACAATATACACGGCCTGAACCTTGTATATTGTGGGTGTATATTGGGCACCCAGAAATGTTTTTTCCAAATATATATATATATTTTTTTTTTTTTAATTGTTTCTGCTTTCTGTGGTCCCTCCTACTTAGTATTGCAATTATAATAGTGGCAGGGACCACAGAAAGCAGGAATTTGAGGTTTTAAATGAGCCCCTGAGTGTCGCAGACCTTTACTCCAGCCCCAGGCTGGTGTAAAATTTGCTGCTTTGGAAGGGCACATTTGTCTGCATGGGAAATGTTTTGCATCGTGGGGATTAGCAAACGGCCTCATCTACATGTATTTTACATTTATGAGCCCTACGCGCTCAATTGTACATGTATTTTGGACATGCTAATCCCCGTTTTGCATCGGGGGTTACGGACGTGCATCCAAAACGTGCATCTAATTGCATGTTGAGTCGTGCGCTGGTCGCAGTACACAGCTCGCATGTAAAGTACATATAGATGAGGCTAATAGCTAATCCCCGCAATGCAAAAATTTCCTGTGTGGCCAAAGCGCCCTTGCAACATGGCAAATTTTATGCCAGCTCGGGGCTAACATAAAGATCTGCCACGCTCAAAGGCTGCTTGTAAAAACCCAAAGTTCCTGATTTCTGTGACCTCTCCTACTAGTATTGTCATGATACTAAATAGGAGGGATCCAAAACACCAAACAAACTAGTGCTGCACTTTAAACAGTTAATATAAATAACGAGAAGTGCAGACCAAATTTTGTCGATCCAAGAGTTCATTTAATGTGTAATCATACGGCAACTGCACTGTTCTGTTAATTGACTATTCCAATACAGAGTAGGGGTCCCCCGACACGGACCCCGTGTTTCGCCCACTGCCTGCGTCGGGAGGGACAACACCGTTAAATCAAGTGTTCTGCAATAATAAATATAAATAAATTTAAACAAGGATCGGGAGTAACAGAAGGTAGAGCCGACAACCAAATAACTTCTATAATAGTTTCACAATGAAATCAAACAGTCAAAGCCTAAACAAAACATACCTTATCGATGTGTGAATACAGAGTTACAGGGAGTGCACTGTAGTTACAGTGCAACCAGGATTTAAACACCACAAACATTTTGGCGCGAATAGGCACAGCCAATCATAACGTGAGAATGGGTAGCCAATCAGAGCAAGGCAGGTAAGTCACAGAACACAGGATGCTCTCAGGTGAAGTAACTCCACTCAAGATCGCAATTAAGTCCATTTGGGGCTACCGTGTTCAAGAGATAGATCTACTTTTGTTCCCTTTTAATCACAATGTCAGAGAAATTCCCTCCCCGATGCAAACCACGTCCACAACAAAAAACCTTAAATCTGTTGTAGCACGAGAATATTGAACCTAGTGTTCTACTAAAAGTGCATTTTCCCATTGGTTATTGATGTTTGACCTATGTTCGATTATCGGCGTTTTAATCATTCTTAAGTGTCTTACCCACGTATAATTTATTGCATGGGCAACTAATGGTATACACCACCCCAGCGGAATTGCAGTCAGAAGAACTCCGTAAAGTAAAAGTTCTCTGTGTGATCGGATGAATAAAACTAGAAATAACCATGGTTAAAGAACACACTGAGCAATGGCCACAAGGTCTGTGGCCACCTCCATCAAAAGGTATTTCAGAATCATGTACAGTGTACACCAGCATGTCCTTTAGATTCCTATCCCTGAATCGTCTTTTTAACTCTTCCCTTCGGTTCACGTATCATAGGGGTAGGAATCTAAAGGACATGCTGGTTCACACTGTACATGATTCTGAAACTTTACGGAGTTGTTCTGACTGGTGTATATCATTAGTTGCCCATGCAATAAATTATACGTGGGTAAGACACTAAGAATGATTAAAACGCGGATAAACGAACATAGGTCAAACATCAATAACCAACGTGAAAATACACCGTTAGTATAACACTAGGTTCAATATTCTCATGCTACAACAGATTTAAGGTTTTTTGTTGTGGACATGGTTTGCCCTCCGATGCGGGGAGGGAATTTCTCTGACATTTTGATTAAAAGGGAACAAAAGTGGATCTCTCTCTTGAACACGGTAGCCCCAAATGGACTTAATTGCGATCTTGAGTGGAGTTACTTCACCTGAGAGCATCCTGTGTTCTGAGACTTACCTGCCTTGCTCTGATTGGCTACCCATTCTCACGTTATGATTGGCTATGCCTATTCGCGCCAAAATGTTTGTGGCGTTTAAATCCTGGTTGCACTGTAACTACAGTGCACTCCCTGTAACTCTGTATTCACACATCGATATGGTATGTTTTGTTTAGGCTTTGACTGTTTGACTTCATTGTGAAACTATTATAGAAGTTATTTGGTTGTCGGCTCTATCCTCTGTTACTGCCGATCCTTGTTTAAATTTATTTATATTTATTATTGCAGAACACTTGATTTAACGGTGTTGTCCCTCCCGACGCAGGCAGTGGGCAAAACACGGGGTCTGTGTTGGGGGACCCCTACTCTGAATTGGAATAATACAACTAACAGAACAGTGGAGTTGCCGCATGATTACACATTAAATTAACTCTTGGATCGACAAAATTTGGTCTGCACTTCTCGTTATTTACACTAAATAGGAGGGACCACAGAAAGTGGAATCTGTTAAAAAAAAAAAAAAAAAAAGTTTGGAAAAAATAAACTTCTGGGCACCCAATATACACAGTCCAGGTCATGTATATTGTACGTGTATATTGTGTTTGTAAGAGGAGAAAACAGACACTCCTATTGAGTGTCTGTTTCCTAACCTGCGCCGACAGCCATCTTTCCTAGGTGCCTGATGCAGAGGAGGCGCTAGGGACACAATTTCCCCTAGCACCTCCATTTTACGTGGCAGCTAATTTAAATTTTAAATCAGGCACGCGTTACGAGTGCAGGCACTCAATCATGAGTGCCTGTTTTACACGCACCAATATTGCATCTGCCTGTTTTTGTTTAAAAAAGAAAAATATGGATTTTTTTCTGACCAATGATTTGTTCATTCAGAAGCACATTTTAACAAATCGTGAATGAATTATCTGAGAAATTTTCCTCCTTTTTAAAAAATTGTTTAAATATAATAGGGCATGCAAGACTAATCTGAACAATAAATGAGGAGAGAGAAAGGTTGAAGAAAGAGGAAAAATGAGAACATGTCTTAGTGATATTGTTTCCCATTGATCCTGTGTTCCTGGGCACGTTCTGTACTAGTCTAGCAGTAATCAAGGAAAGAATTATAAAGTAAGAATAAATTTCATCTTCCTTTTCTCCCTGCTATACCAATCCTTATATATGGGAGTTACCTTAGCTGCTCCTTACTGGAGAATGAGGAAGACATCTTTCCCACTGGAAAGAGAGAGTCTGCTTTAACCTGTACGTCCAATCTATACCATCTTGCAAAGTAATCTGTAAGGATGACCAAGTGGCCGCCTTACTGATTTCTTTCGGAATAGCTGAAAATGCATCTCTCCAAGATAATGCAGAGCACCACCGGCACCCGTTTGCCAAGATTATTGCTTTCTTGATCCATTTAAGATGGCTTTAGAGGCTGCCTCCCAAAATACAAACAGTTTATCTGTTTTCCTAAAGGAATTTGTCACCTTTAGGTACCTCATAAGTATATGCCGCACATCCAGCAGATATAGGCTCTTAGCTTTCCCGACAATCGCTGCTACTGGGAGCAGGAAGTGCAACGAACTGGTTCACATGAAGCATACTACACTGGACAAAAGGTAACTGAGTCTGGAACCAAAAAACAAAGGTCCTGGAACTCAGATGAATCTAGCAAAGCAGATAGCTACTAAGATGGTCTTCAGAGAAAAATCCTTTATGGATGCCTGCTTTATTGGCTCAAAGGCCTTTAAGACCATGTTAAGGTCTCATTGCGAGATTATTGATCTGAAGGGCAGTCAAATACATATCTGGTGTGTTGCTATTTAGGTGCCTTTAATTCGGCCCCATAGCTTGATATAGCTGTTCAAACTTCTGGCATTTTAAAATATGGTTTTTATTTATACTTTCATTTCTCTTTGTATTCACAACCTGCTTCTTTGCAAATGATACAGATAGTTTAGAGTCATTCACATCTGGGTGCTCTTTGTTAATATCTGTCTGGGCTACTTCAGCCTTAAACCTATTTTCTTTATTAGGATACTCTAACTTGCCTGATTTGAAAATATCTTTGGAAGATACATCTCTTTGAAATTATGAGCTTCTACGCAAAAGTTGGCTTTCTCCCTTGGTCTGGTTGAAAAGCTGCTCTCTCCCCTTTTTAAATGTTAGCGCCAGCAGCCTGGTTCCACTCTGATTAAGTTGGAAACCATCCAGTCAAAAAAGGATCCCCACTTCTCCAGAATGTTTCCCAGTTCTTAAATCTAAAACCCCTTTTCCCTGCACCATAGTCTCATCCACATATTGAGACTCTGGAGCTCCACCTGTTTCTGGAGTCCTGCGAGTGGAAGGGGGAGCATTTCTGAGAATGAAAGCCAGAAAGTTCTGGATTTCAGTTTCCTACCTCAGAGCCTAAATTTAACCTGTAAACTTCCCTCCTGCATTTTCCTGTCACTGGTACCCACGTGTACCACAACAGTTGGCTCCTCTCCAGCACTCTCTAGTCTTATCTAGGTGGCATATGAGGTCAACTACCTTTGCATGAGGCAGGCAAGTTACCAAATGATCCTCACACCCACTAATCACCTTGCTATCTACATTCCTAATGATCAAACAAGGGCTGATGCAATGATTAGAGATGTGCTCTAGCTCATGGGACCAGGTCCAGTGAGATGCTGCCATGAGCTCCAACAGTTGAAGATAGTCCCAAACTCTAGGTGGAAGGCCAGCAGCTGATTAATTATATTTACTTTATTTGTAATATTTATATACCATCGTCCCGAAGTCAATCACAATGCTAACAAAATAAAGATAAATAACATAACAGGTACATACAATTCATATAATACAATATCACATAACATCAAATATAAAAGAACAGACAAAACCGGAATAAAATATAGTTTAAAAGTATAATAAATTAAAAGAAAAAAATAAAAGTAAAAGAAAATACCTTGCTCGTAACCTAAAATCAGAAAACGTCCTGCAGGCCAGATAAAATAAGAAATTATGAAAATGCCTTAGCTAGCCACTGCTCTCATAAGCTAGTTTAAAAAACCAGGTCTTCAGTTCTTTTTTAAAAACAGAAAAGTCTCTTTCCACAGGCATAGAATTCCACAATTTAGGTCTGGCGACTGAAATAGATCTCTCTCTTACCTCACTCAGACGTGCAGTGTGAACTGAAGGAACTGTGAAAAGGCCTTTATTTACGGATCTTGTTCCGTTGAAGAGTATGTATATGATTGACTCTGAGACCCTGTTGGCCTATAAAGTAGTTTGCCCTTTTCTTCTACTGAACAGAGTACCTAAATATTTCTGGGTATGGGATGACTCTAGGTTGCTCTTTTACATAATTTATTACCCAGCCAGCTGAAGGAGGTGGCCCACTAATTCTGAGGCTCGGCAACTCTCCTGGGTAGATTTGGCTCTTATGAGCTAAGTGTCTAGAGTGCACCATTATCTTTGTTTGTGCAGTGATGCTGCCACTATCACCATCACCTTAGTAAAGGTCCTAGGGGCTATTGCTAGCCCAAAAGGCAACACCTGGACATGAAAATGTTCACACAATAGACACAACTATATTATGCTCTGGTGGGAAACCTGAATGGGAATATGAAAATATGCATCCACAAGAACCAGGGAAGCCAAGTACTTTCTGATGTGGTCGGTGAGCTGTTAGCACTGAGGCATGATTGACTCTGCCTAGGAGGCGAGCCCACTAGGCTCACACCGTCAGTAGGTGAACAAGAGCTAGTTTTCACCTATACCCGCAGGTTGAGCCCTTGAGTTCTGGGGCCAGCAGAGCATAGCTGATGTCCCAAGGAGCAGAGAAATCCAGTGGCCAGCCAAGGGTCAGGGCAGGCAGCATACCAGTGAAGTTGTGATCCAGGCCACGACCGAAGCAGACAGCATTCAAAAGTGGATGGATACCAGGCAGGAGTCGGGGCAGGCAGCATTCAGGCAAGGTCCAGAAACAAGCAGAGGTCAAGCACAAGGAGTCAGTCTGAAGGGCAAGGGAAAAGAGAGGATAGGACAAGGGACAGGCGCCGGGTCAGGCAAGGAGAGAGGAGGCATGGCCAGGGAGCAGGACCAAGGGCCAGAGGAAAGCAGGGCAGGGTCCGGAAGGGAGCTACTTAGAGCAGAAGCTGGAGTGGAGGGACAGAAAAAGGAACATGAACAGGATCAGGAACAGGAGTGAACATGTACTACGAAGCAGGAGGATCTGTTGCTGAGGCGCCGGGTATTAGTTTGAGTGGTACTAAGTAATGCCTGGACAGTGATGTCATCATAGGGCACCGCACAGCTTTTCCTGCTGCGGGGCCTTTGGCGCGTGACTAGGGGAGGTTCAGGAGGAAGAAGCATGATGGTATTTCTGCTGCGAGCCGAGGTGAGTGAGGCTGGCCCCGTGATCGGCCAAATGTGACACTATCCCCCCCCCCCCCACCCCACCCCCAAAGTCCCCCTGGCTTGGGCTTATGGGAAAAGAGAGTATGAAACCATCTGGTTAGCTGAGGGGCATTACCGTTTAAAACTAGCTCACAGGTGTTTTCCTCTGAAGCTCGTCATGATATGAGGTAATATAATTTGCCTCGGATACATTTTGAGTTTAAGATGCCCTCCATCTCATATTCTGTGTCCTCTGTGTCAACTGACATGGAGTCAGGGATGGTGTAGGGTGGTTAAGATAAGATTAATAGTTTGAGCAAGGAGGCGAGAAAAACACTATGGATCTTGACTGAGGAGGCAGCTTAAACTAGTAGGACATGGGACCCCATTGTCGAATTACCAGGAAGGAACCAATGTAACTGGGTGTGAACTTCACTGATGGAGTCCTTAGTTGTAAGTTACAGGTATTTAACCAAACTCTCTTGACTTGAAGTTGGGTGCAGGGTGACACCTCTTGTCAGCTTGTCTCATATTTATCTGCAGCTACAGATAAAGGTTGACTAGTTTCTTACCAGAGTTCCCCAACTATTGACCAAGACAGTCGGCAGCTGGGGATGGTACAGACGGTGCAAGTGGCGATGAAAGGCGGCAGTGTCTACCATAGACTATCCTGAAAGGAGGTGATCTGGCTGCCTCACTCATGTGGTTATTATGGCAGAACTCTGACCAGGGTAGAAATGGTGCCCGATTGTCCTGCTGCTCATTCACATAGGCTCACAAGAAGCTCTTGAGAATTTGATTTGTCCATTGCTTTGGGGGTGGTATGCCAAGGAGAAACCAAGGAAATAATGAACTTTTGGCAAAGACTTTTCCAAAATTTTGACGTGAACTGTGTCCCCCTTTCTGAAAGGATTCTTTGTGGCAATCCATGGAATTGAAAGATGTGCAGCAGGAAGAGTTCGGCCAACTCTTACGCTGAGGGAAATCCAGGAAGCAGTATGAAATGTGCCATTTTTGATAAATGGTCAATCACCACAACCATTGGATAATAGAAAGTAAGTCACAAAGTCCATGGCATAAGAACATAAGAATATAAGAAATTGCCATGCTGCTACGACTGTCACTGCCCAACATCTCCACTCCGCCCTCCTTACCTCTTTGGCAACTCCTCCCACGGTTGATGGACGTCTGGCTGCCGCTGCATCTGCCTGCCGTCCTCTCCGGCGAATCCGGTCCGGCTTGGGTGCTGCATCCCGCCATGTTGTTCAGCTACCATAGGGCGCGCGCGCTGCGCGGCCCTGCTTCTTATTCCATCTTTGGCGCAAACCTCAGGGGCGTCCCCCTGTGATGATGTCACGCATCCCGGATACAAAAGCCTACTCTGTTTGCTAGCTAATCGAGTTAGCAATGAGAGACTCCTTACGGATGGGATTCGCTCTCCGTACCTAGCTACTCTGCCTCTCCTTAATTGGACTTATTCTATCGGGGTACCCGCTCCTTGGGGGGCCTCTCTTTTCTTTCAGGTCGCTGTCTGGAACTGGTACTCGCTCCTCGAGGGCCCATGTTCCCGGACTCGCTGCCTGAGTTCACTTCTGCTTGGAAGAAACCGCTGCCTACACCATCAGTGAGTTACCATCTATATTCTCTCAGAGCTGTTCCCTGGAACCAGGTACTCGCTCCTCGAGGGGCCTGCCTCTATTCCAGCTTCTGTGTTACTTCTGGGAGAAACCGCTGTGTGAGTAAACAACCAATGAGGCTCTATACCAGAACCCTGTGTATGCTCCACTGTATTCACTATCTCAGTTTCTCTCCACTACAGCACAGCTATTGAGGGATCGCTGTTCCAGTGACCTGAGGGACTACAAGCCCAGCCGGGCTTCATCTCTACTCACTACTGCCACCTCTGGTGGCTTCTCAACTCTGTTTAATAAAAGATATTCTGTGTTGTGTGTCCAAAAGCTGAGCCTGACCTGTGGCCCCTCACAGGACTCCCCTCCGTGGGCGTGATCATCTGCCACAGTGTCCAAGGGTCCACCCAAAACCTTACAAACAATAACACATGCTGGGTCAGACCAAGGGTCCATCAAGCCCAGCATCCTGTTTCCAACAGAGGCCAAACCAGGCCACAAGAACCTGGCAAGTACCCAAACACCAAGAAGATCTCATGCTACTGATCAGTTAATAGCAGTTCCTATTTCCTAAGTCAACCTAATTAATAGCACTTCTCCGCCAAGAACGTATCCACACCTTTTTTTTTAACCCAGCTACACTTAACTGCACTAACCACATCCTCTGGCAACAAATTCCAGAGCTTAACTGTGCATTGAGTGAAAAATAATTTTCTCTGATTAGTCTTAAATGTGATACTTGCTAAATTCATGGAATGCCCCCTAGTCCTTCTATTATCCGAAAGTGTAAAAAACCGATTCACATCTACTTGTTCAAGACCTCTCATGATCTTAAAGACCTCTATCATATCCCCCCTCAGCCGTCTCTTCTCCAGGGTTCATCTGGTACAGGTAGGGGTTGCAGTAGGCCCCACAGGCAGGCATGAGATGGTTTATGGGCTGCGCAGGTGGAACAGGATTGTATGTATTTCCATATGTCAAGTTTTACTTGTGGCCACTAGTAATGGCGCAATGGGAATTTGTAGGTCTTCTCAAATCCCTGGATGATGGGCCAGGCGAGAGTCTTGTGCCCATCATAGCACCTTCTCACGGAGGTGCTTGGGAACTATGCTTTTCCCAGAGGTACTGGAAAGGTAGCTGCTATAAGGATCTTCACCAGATCAATGTGTCGTGGTGGGTCAGACATATCTTCAGCTTCAAATGAGAGGTAGAGTACGCCAGCGGGCTGATTCTTTTCTATCGGCTGGCTAAAAAAATCAGATTCAGTACTAAAAAACCAGTTACCAAACAAAAACTATGAAGTCTTTTTGATCCCTAGACTAAATGAAAGAGGAGGCGGTTTATTACTAATCATTGAAAAGAAATTCAACACTAAACTACTCTCAATCACAACACCAGCAAATCATGAATTTGCCTTTTTCGACACTAACCTTTTCCAAATTTGCCTGATATACTGCCCACCTCGTCTCCTCGAACTAAACATTTCCCCACTAATACAATTTTTTACATCACATCTAAACCCATCTAAACCCACCATTATTTTAGGTGATTTTAACCTCCACATGGACGTTCACCCACTATCAAATATCTGCCAAACACTAATTGGCATAATGACTGCACTAGGTTTCAAACTAATTATGGATAAACCAACACACAAAGCAGGGCACTCATTAGATCTGACCTTCATTAACAGTCACCTCCTAGAAAACAAAAACAGAATATACTCAAATTCCATGGTCAGACCACTTCCTTATTAAATCCCAGATCAAACACAATGGTCCAATAAAGATACAAAACACAGCACCAGCGGAATTCAAATACCGCCCGCCCTTTGATATAGATATACTAAAAGAAAAATTACATGAAGAACTAACTCACTGCAAGCATACACCATCTACACTGCAATGACCGATTGGATAAATAGAATCACAGATCTGGCAAACAAAATAAACCCCCCAAAAATGGCCTGCATTAAAGAACCAACACAAATAAACCCATGGCATAATGAACAAATCAAAGAAGTGAAGCGAACCCTCAGAAAGAAAGAAAAGGAAAGGGAAAAGAATAAAACAATCGAGTACTTAACAAAATACAGAAAACAACTGGCTTACTACAAAAAAGTAATTCTTGAAACCAAAAAGAAATATTACAGCACAAAAATAGAAAAGTTTGCAAACAATGCCAGAATCCTATTTAACATAGTTAAAAACCTCACCAGTGACAAAACAAATAATCATCAGACCTTACAAGAGAATCAATGCAATGAAGTAGCTCAGTTCTTTAAAGAAAAAATCAAGAAATAAAATCCCAAACACATCCAAACAAGAGATTAAGATGCTCACAAGGACGTCATTTTATGGTCAGAGTTCGAAGAGATCTCACAAAATGAAGTTGAGAACATGATAAAAAAATTGAACCCGGCTCCTCACTCAATTGACAGCATACCCATAACAGAATTTAAAAAACTAGCTAAATCAGTCGCTCCAACACTAATTAATATTATCAACCTTTCCCTAGAAGAAGGATCCAATGCCAGACATACTAAAAGGGGCCATAATCAAACCAATCATTAAGAAAAAGAACCTGGACCCCCTAAATCTGAGCAACTATAGACCAGTTTCGAACTTACCATTAATAGCCAAACTAATTGATAAAACTGTCCAAAAACAACTAACAGAGCACTTAGAAAGTAATAACATATTATACCCTGTACAACATGGTTTCCGGAAACATTACAGTACGGAAGCACTACTATTAGCACTATCAGACAATATATTAAGAGGCTTTGACACAGGAACACACTACATCCTGGTTCTGTTAGATCTCTCAGCAGCATTTGACACTGTGAACCATAAAATACTTATCGATAGACTAAAAGAAATAGAACTCATCAACAAAACAATAAACTGGTTTGAGTCATATCTAAGCAATAGATTTTTCCAAGTACAAATCAAAAACTCCCTATCTGAAAAAATTAAGTTACAAACAGGAGTCCCACAGGGATCAGCCCTGTCCGCCACGCTTTTTAACATTTACCCCCTCCCAATATGCCACCTACTCACAGGACTCTGAATCACACACTATATATATATGCAGACGACATACAACTACTGTTACCCATCACAAACACCATTGAAGTAACATTGAAACTAGCCAATATGTATCCTAAAATAATAAAACAGCTACTAAACAAAATGGAGCTAGTAATAAACATCGACAAAACAGAATTCTTACACCTGGAACAAAAAAATATCCACCCTATCCAGCCTTCAATCACAATTAGAAATAATCAAACGGTTGATTTAGCCATGAAAGTACGGAACCTAGGAGTAATAATTAACCCAGAACTAAACATGAAACACATTTCACAGAAACTAAAAGAAGGTTACGCCAAACTAATGGTTCTCAGAAAACTGAAACCCTTACTAACTCTGAACAATTTCCGCACAGTTTTACAAGCAATGATATTCACAAGCACAAACTACTGCAACTCTCTGCTTTTAGGATTACCTCAAGCTACCATTAGACCGCTACAAATACTACAAAATTCCGCCATGAGAATATTAACAGGCAAGAAAAAGAGTGACCACATCACAGAAACACTTGCTGAACTACACTGGTTACCTATCGAACAAAGAATACAATTCAAAGCTCTGTGTATAATTCATAAACTAATCCATGACGAAAAGGCCGACTGGTTTAACACAGCACTTCGAGTACATGTACCACACAGAAACCTAAGATCAGCTAATAAAGCACTACTAACTGTCCCCTCTGTTAAATCAGCGCGCCTCACTCAAGTAAGGGAGAGAGCCCTGTCGCTGGCCGGTCCCATGCTATGGAACTCCATACCACTCGAACTTAGATTGCAAAGTAACCCGAAGCTATTTAAAGCTAATCTAAAAACCTGGCTTTTCTTTTTATAAAGACAAAGAGAAAGAGGAAAACAAGTAAGAGCTAAGTAAGCACCAAATAATCATTTTCTTTTTTTTTTTTTTTTAAACATCACAAAATACATATTAACACTAGACCTGAATCATTTTACCAGTTTTTCAACCAACATTTAAGCCTTATTCATCATATAGCTATATTATTAAAATTGTTACCGTTCCATGTTGGCACATGTATAACTTGTAATTTATACCAATTTACCGTGAATATCCTTTGGTGCCTTTATGTAAACCGTTGTGATGGTGAAATAACTTAATGACGGTATAGAAAAGTTTATAAATAAATAAATACTTGATCTCGAATTCAAAATGATTAAAGAATAGTGACCACTGGTCCTGGCGGGATTCAGGTGTTGAGCCTGTTGTAGTTGATATAGGTTCTTGAGATTGGTCTAGATGGTTATGGGATATATGGCTCCCTTGAGCAAGTGGTAAAATTCCTCTAATGCCAGTTTCACAGTCAGCAATTGTCTCCAACTGTGCAGTTTTTCTCTGCTGGTGAGAACTTCTTGAAGTAGAAGCAGCAAGGCATCAGAGTACTCTTGTCGTTATGCTGGAAGAGCAGTCCCCTATCCTGAAGGCAGAGGCATCAACCTCTACAACAAAGGGTTTGGAGGTGTCAGGATGTTGGAGCCACAAAGCTTTAAGGAAAGCAGTCTTCAACTGAATGTAAACTGCAGAGCTTCTTTAGGCCAGTTTCTGGCATTCGCACTTTTTTAATGAGGTGCCGCCAATGAGGAGTAACACTGACTAGATTGGCAGTAATAATTACAGAAGCCTATGAACCGCTGTAAGGCCTCAAGACCCACCATTTGGGACCATTTCTGGATTGCTTCCAACTTCTGAGGGTCCATATGTAGGCCATGGTGTGAAACTATATATCCCAGGAATGGTAGCTGTTTGTTTAAACGTACACTTCTCAAGCTTGGCATACAGCTGGTTTTCTTGAAACCCTCAGAAGCACTTGTTTGACATGTTCATGATGTCAGTGGAGAGGGCAGGAAAAGATCAGGATATCATCCAAGTATACCATTTACCATGTGTTCGAGCACAGCAGGACTGTTACAGAGGCCAAATGGCATCACCAAATATTTTAATACCCATTGAACGTGTTAAACGCCATTTTCCATGCATGTCCATCTCTTATAATTATAAGGTTGTAGGCACCTCTGAGGTCTAATTCGGAAAATATACAGCTACTTGCAGCCGATCAAATCATTCAGCAACCAGAGGCAACGGGTACAGATTTTTCCAGGTGATAGCATTAAGTTCCCTGTAATTGATGCAGGGCCTGAGGTTCCATCTTTCTTGCCCACAAAGAAAAAGCCTGCTCTGGCTGGTGAAGAGAATAGCCGAATAAACCCACGCTCCAGATTTTCTTTTATCTACTCTGACATGTTCTTGATTTCTGGCATCAATAGTGGGTACATTCTACCTCTTGAGGGCATCTTGCCTGGGAGAAGGTTGATGGGACAGTCAAAGAACCTGTGAGGTTCTAATGTCTCTACCTGATTTTTACTAAATATATCGGCAAACTCCACAAATTGGGTCGGGAGCCTGAATTGCACAAGGACAGAGGCTCGAACTGCTTGAATTAAGGGAGTGATACAAGGAAAGCAATGTTGCTGGCAGCGGGGACGCAACAAGTAATTTCTAGAAGTTACTAATAGATGATGATTATGTTGCTTTAACCAGGGTAGACCCTTAATGATATGGTTTATCGCCTTTGAAAACATGAAAACTAAGTCTCCCCTGGTGCAGTGCCCCAATTTGAACTGTGAGTGGAACTGTGTTTTGAAATATGCAGCCTAGCAGAGGTTCTCCAAATACAGATGAAATTGTGACTGAGGTCTCCAGAGCTACCATCAGTAACTGGTACTGGTGAACTAAGGCCTCTTCAATAAAGTTAACCCCAGTCCCCCGAGTCCATGAAGGTTTTGATGTGGACTTCCCTGATGTTGAAAAAAAAAAAGGGTCACTGAAACTAGCAACTGCAGAGAGGGAGGAGCATGGCCTAGGGTTTCCTCCCCAACCAACTCTAGGCTCCACAGTTTCCCATCTTCTCAAGGCAGCAGGTTGTGTAATGCCCAGGATCCCCAGAGTTAGACCGGCCCTGCCAAGCTGCATAGGTTCTTTGGCTTGCGGGGCGAGGATGGTTCCTTCAGAGAAGCCACAATGAAACGTTGCAATCTCAGGGTGAGCTTGTACTGCCGGCAGTGAGTCCTTGTCTCTAGCACACTCCTGGAATCGCATATCTATTTTGATGGCTAATGCAATGAGATCTTCCAACATGGTGGGAATATCTCATCCTGCGAGCTAGTCTTTAATGCATTTTGCAAGACCCTGCCAGAATATAGCCAAAAGAGTCTTGTCATTCCAGTTCAGTTCAGAAGCCAGGGTTCTAAACTGGATGGCATTATTCCTCCGTGGACGTAATTCCTTGTTTAAGGTGAAGGAGTTCAGAGGCAGTCGAGGAAGAGAGTCTGGGCTCATCAAAGATGCACCTGAAGCAGACAAGGAAGTTGACCAGATTCCTCGTTCCCAGAGCAGCGAGGCCCAGGCTAGTGTGGATTCTGACAATAAGGACAAGATAAAGGTAATCTTCGATCGATCAGAGATGCTGGAAGCCTATAGCTCAAAATGCATAAGGCATTGGTTCAGGAAACCCCTGCATGCCTTCGGGTCTCCATCAAATCTGGGTGGCAGAACCAGATGTAGAATAGGCCCAGAGGCCTGAACAAAAAACAGCGGAGGCAGAACAGGGAGAGCCAATAACAGAAAATAAGCTGAGGGCGTCCATACAGCCAGCCATCTCCTGAAGAAGGCCCACAATATGTTGGAGCTGCTTCTGCTGCACCTGTAGAGCTAAGCCTGGTTTGGCCTGAACTGCTGAGGATCCTGCCAAGTTCATAGCCTCAGCAATCTGATAAGGTCGGTGAGCCCTTAGCACTGAAACACAATTGACTCTGGCTAGGAGGCAAACCCATTAGGCTCACGCCATCAGTAGGAAGACACACTTGGGGACAAGAGCTAGTCTTCATTATACCAACCCCTTTCCCCACAGGTTGAGCCTTTGGGTTCAAGGCCCAGCAGAGCTTAGGTGAGGCCCCAAGGAGCAGAGAAATCTAGTCAGGAAGCATCCAACGTAGCCAAGGCAAACAAAACAGAAGTAAGACCGTATACCATTGAAAGAAGCTCTTCATTTTTATTATTAGATAAAACGCCCGACTCCGGCCGAGTTTCGCCTAACCGGTTGCAACAGGGGCTGTAATAGTAGTAAAAATTAAAATATTATCCAATTAGTTTATAATCTTAAAACAACATTTTAAAAACATGAATATCAATCAGTCTAGACATCAGAACATATAGAGAAAACATATATAGAAACAGAAATATTTTTAACTTATACAAAGAGAAAATATGTTTTATCTCAGTTCTTCTTTCTTTATATATTTATTGTTACACAATTGTTCTTATGTGTAACAATATGGCAAAGATGGCTGGAAAAACCCAAATGTATAGACAGAATTATTTCAGTTTTTAATTTACTGGACACTCAAGGTCATATTTTTATCGAGACCAAATTATTGTTACAAATTAAAATATTATGATTTATCAATCAATGGTCTTTATTCTATATTACGGTTACAAATTATTCCACTCCAATTAGTTTATTTCATAATCTAAATCAAAAGTTATGTAAAGTTTTTACTACTATTACAGCCCCTGATGCAGCCGGTGAGGCGAAACTCGGCCGGAGTTGGGCGTTTTATCTAATAATAAAAATAAGGAGCTTCTTTCCACGGTATACTGTCTTACTTCTGTTTTATTTGCACCCCTCTCAATTTGGATTCAGAAAAAACCTAAGCACAGAATCCCTACTTCTCTCACTAAATGACATTGTACTCAGAGGATTTGACAAAAGACAAAGCTACCTATTAATACTCCTTGATCTCTCAGCCGCCTTTGATACAGTAAACCATGCAATCTTACTCGACAGATTAGCTGAAATAGGAATCATGGATACCACATTAAAATGGTTTTCCTCCTAAGAACATAAGAACATAAGATTTCCTACCTATCTCAGAGAAATTTCCAAGTAATGTTCAACAACAGTCTCTCGAATAAAGTAAACCTAAACACAGGAGTGCCACAAGGTTCTGCCCTATCAGTTTCACTCTTCAACATCTACCTACTACCTATCTGTCGCACACTAGAAAGACTTGGCTTGACTCATTTTCTATATGCAGACGATATACAAATATTGGTCCCTACACAGAATACGCTGGAAGATTACATATGAGAAAACAACTATCTATCTCTCAGAAATCAAACAGCATCTAACTGACCTGAAACTCATAATAAACATAGAAAAAAACGAGTTAATCATCCTCGACAAAAAAAAACAAAACACCACCACCCCCATGTACCACTTAAAACAGAAAACCCAAATACCTTAATCTCACCTGTAACTCATATGCAAAATCTAGGAATCATCATAGACAAAGAACTTTCCTTCAAAACAAAATTAAGGAAGGATACCACAAACTTTTAAAGCTCAGATGTCTCAAACCCTTCCTTGCACAGTCCTGCAATTACTCATCTTCTCCGACCTAGACTACTGCAACGCTCTACTCCTTGGCCTACCACTTGCTACCATCCACCCTCTCCAGATCCTACAGAACACTGCCACCAGAATTCTGACTGGATCAAAAAAAACATGAGCACATTACACCAACACTCAACCCTTTACACTGGCTCCCAATAAAATACCGCATAGAATACAAAGTACTTACAAGACTGCAAAAAATATTCCAAGAACTTCAAAACAACTGGCTAAGCAAATTCATCGTAATCCACGCTCCAAAATGGAACCTACGCTCAATGAACAAAGTCCTTCTCAAAATCCCTCACGCCAGAACCACAAAACTAAACACAACCCGCAAAAGAGCAATATCTATTGCCAGCCCCACGCTATGGAATGCAATACCAATGGAAATAAGAAATCAACCAAACATCAACATTTTCAAAAAAGACCTGAAAACCTGGCTTTTCACCATAGCCTACTCAAACTTATTCAATCAACAAGACCACCAATCAACCACGCAACCCAACACCAAGAAAAACGCTCCGAACCCCAATCAATTAAATAACTCCCACCATCCGAACACCTAAGACAATGTGCAACTGAACTCACTTCACTTACTGCCCTAACCTTTATGTAACAACAATCTTCTTCATATATATCAACATTACCACAAGTTTGAACATTGCTGTGACAGCAGATTGGTAATAAAAAAAAAAAAATCGTAAATAAATAATATATAACAATTATTTTATATGTATTCAACTAAGAATCAAACCCCAAAACCTTCTTTCTTGTTGACATTTTGATGCTTTGACTTCTGTAACAAACGTTATTTCACGAGCACTGTAAACCGTTCTGATGGCGAAACTGAATGACTGTATACAAAACACGTCAAATAAATACATAAATAAATCTAGTGGCAGGCAGCATACTAGCGAAGATGTGACCCAGATGACAGTTGGGGCAGGCATTGTTCAAGCATGGGCAGATACCAGGCAGGAGTTGGGACAGACAGCATTCAGGCAAGGTCAAGAAACAAGCAGAAGTCAAGTACAAAGAGTCAGTCCAAAAGGCAAGGGAAAAGTGAGGACAGGGGAAAGGACAGGAGCTGGGTCAGGCAAGGAGAGAGGAACAAGAGCCAGAGGCAAGCAGGGCATGGTCCAGAAGAGAGCTAGGCAGGGCAGGAGACAAGACAAGGGCAGAAACTAGAACAGAAGGACAGGAATAGGAACTGGAGCATGAAACATGATCAGGAACAGTAGCGAAGGATCGAGAGCAACACATACTGTAAAGCAGGAGAACCTGTTGCTGAGGCACTGGGTAGTAGGCTAAGTGGTGCTAAGTAGGGCCTGGACTGTGATATTATAGGGTGCTATGGTGATTTTCTCGTTAGCAAGTAACTAGGGGAGGCCCGGGAGGAGGAAGTATGGCATGATCCCTGCCGCATGCCGAAGTGAATGACACTCTCCTTCTCTTACTACCACCATGACTGTTCATAGCAGTTCCATTCAGAAGTGGGGCACATAAAGACATTTGCTAACCAAGACTAGATGGAAAGACCTAAATTGTTTTAGTACCACAAAATATATTCAATAAGAACTTTGCACTTTTTCCTGTGGGGGCACTGTAATTTTAAGTGTCCCCTTTTTCACTTCTCTCAAGCTGAGAAGTGCACAGAAATATAATTAAGGCCTTTGGGACCATCTTCATACATTCTGGGGCATATCACCTTCGTATGATCTCTAGGATCCACTAGTCTGTTGCAATTTGGGTCCACTCTGAATAGCACCACAGCAGGTAGCCACCCATAGACTTGTGGATATCACTGGGTTAAGTGATTACCACTTGCTGCTACAGGGGATTCTGCCTTAGCTTTTCTAGTGCCCTGAAAGGAATAATTCTTATTCTGCATGCCTGAAGGGGAATGCCTAAGTTGCTTATATCTGTATAAATCCCAGAGGCGCTGGAGTCTGGGTCTTTGCATCCCTAGACAGGTTCTATTTTCAAATAGTCTTTGGTGTTTTGTTTCATCCAAATCTTTTACCAAATTTTTTTTTAATCCTCTGAAAAGTAGGTTCCCCTTAAAGGGCAATTTGCAAAGGCATGATTTAATTGTTGAATCCGCCACCCAATAACATAGCCATAGGAGCCTCCTGGCTGCTAGTCCAGAGGCCAGTGTCCAAGAAGGCATTCCTATCAAGTCGTACATAGCATCTGCTAAGAATGCTATGGCCAACTCTAAGCGAGCTATTTTAGTACTTTCTGGAACCTGCTGGATCCAATGTAAGGCTGCTCAGGCACATAAGCTCCACAAATGGAGGCCTGCAGAGCCACAACATTTGTCGAAAAAGTCTGTTTCAGAATGGACTCTATCCTGATGATCCTTTAAGGCTGTTCCTCCTTCTATGGGAATCATCTTGAGCATGACTGCTAAGACCAAAGCATAAACTTTGTGAGATTCTAAAAAGATTGTTTCTCTCCTCGAGAGGTAGGGGTAAATCCTATTCATAGTCACCTGAGCACCAGTGATTATAAGATGGTATGGTTCGATACAGAGAAGTCACAAGAAGACTCGAGTTTTGAATTTCACAAATGGGGACAGCCCTCGAGGAAGAACTGGAACACTGGGAGAAAATGGATGAGTTGGAACAACAGTGGGTCAAATTAAAAGGAACTATTTCAAAGGCAACAAATCTATATGTTAGAAAAAGAAACAAGAGTAAGAGGAAAAAGAAACCAATCTGGCTCTCAAAGAAGGTGGCTGAAAAAAATAAAGTTTAAAATAACTGCGTTCAAAAAGTATAAAGGGAACACAGGGAAGAATATCTGTTAAAACTGTAGATGATGAAGAAAGAAATAAGGAAAGCAAGAGGTCAAACAAAAGAAAGGATGCCCAAAGAGGTAAAGCAAAGTGATACTATATATCAGAAAAAGAAGGGAGGCCAGAAGCGGTATGGTGAAATTGAAAGGTGACAAGGAATAATGTGTGGAAAGAGTCGAAGAAATGGCAGAAATATTAAATGAATATGTTACGAATCAGAAGGTGGACCCCTTTTCCGAGGTAGAGTTAGTGCTACCAAAGAGAGTCAACCCTCTTAGGTCCCCACCGTCGGACGGCAAGGCCTGGTGAATCAGCAGCTGAACGAAAACTTCGCCCTGGAAGCTCATTGTCCCCCCAGGAGGAGCCCGTAGGGACCCGGGCCACTGGGACTTAGGAGACTCACTGAAGACTGAAGATAGGTCTGAATGCAGGTGCCTCCTGCAGGTCGTGTATTCCAAACAGCTGGCGCCTCCAGCAGGTCGTAGTCAGTCCAGGAGTGGAAGCCGAAGAATGGTCAAGAGCCGGTCCAAAGGTCGAATCCAGGAGAAGGGTCGTAAGCCAGTTCAGGAGCAAGTCAGGAAAGTGGTCCGAAGCCAGTCCAGGAGCAAACCAGAAGGGTCAGAAGCCGGTCCAGGGTCAAGCCAAGAGAAGAACGGAAGACGGTCCAACGAGGGAGAAGAGAAGAAGCAGGACGAAGAGCAGGAACAAGACCAAGAAGCAGAGCCAGGAACGCGGAGCTCAGGAATCAACCAACAAGGTGCCTCAATACCAAGGCAAGGTCTGAGGAGCAGACCTTGCCTTAAATACCAAAGTCGAGGGAGGAGTCTCAGGAAGGAGCCACGACAACTTCCTGTCATGGCCCCTTTAAATTAAATCTTCAGCCGCACGCGCGGCTCTAACAACCTGGAGGGGGAGGAGTTAGCCCGGCTGTGCAGGAACCATGCGGCCGGGCTCAGCAGCGTCAGCCGCCGCGCAAGGAGCGTCAGAGAAAGCTGCCTGCACCAGCAGGAGCCCCGGAGGTGGAGCAATCCGGCCTGCAAGTACCTGGCCCCAGTCGCGGACTGCCGTGGCCGGTGGCCATGACAGTGGTTGCGTCGGAGGCGCTCTGCCGCCTCGGGCAAGGAGCCAGCCCTGGTTGAGGACCGCCGCAACCGGCGGCCATAACAGTACCCCCCCCTTTTAGGCCTCCCCCTAGAAGGCTTAGGTTTTCCTGGGTGTTCAGAGGCTCCCAAGAATTCTCTTCAGGTCCGAACCCTTCCCATGCTAGAAGGTATTCCCATGTGTTGCCTCATTTCCGGACATCAAGTACTTCACTTGATAGTCACTTGATATATATAGTCTCCTCCTCTGCCCTGGGTTGGGGAACTTCGGGAACCTTCCAAGTAGGCCAAGTGAGGACCTAAGGCTTCAGAAGTGACGTGTGGAAGGAATTATGATTTCTCAATGTGGCCGGCAAACGAAGTTGGTAAGTCACAGGACCAAGCTGTTGTAGCACCAGAAAAGGCCCAATATAACGTGGGGCTAATCACATGGAAGGAACTCTCAACCGGACGTGCCTGGTGCTAAGCCACACTTTTTCTCCTGGACGGAACCGTAGAGCTGGTCGCCCTTTTGATGCACTGCTCTGGATACCCTCTAGGGCGAGATTTGCCCATAGAGAGTGGCTGTTGTTACCCAAGACGAATGATACAGCGGACCAGCTTACATGTGTGCTCCCTTTTTCATTAGTTCTAATTGGCATATTTTACAGTTACATTCTGAATTTCAACAAATGCCACGATTTGCCTACACAAGAGGCACTAACTTAAAAGACCAGTTGGTCCACTCTGATTCTACTAGACATTCTTACCAACAGGATACAGGATCACATAAAGTGTGTGGTTCCTGTTCAGTTTGCAGGATCATGATACTTCAGCAATTTTCTTCTCGAAATTAAACTGGACTCACAAGTTGAAACAACATACTGACTGCACATCAGAAGGAGTGGTCCTCATTATACAGTGTCCTTGCAATTACTGGTACATAGGCAAGACGAAACATCCATTGAAGACAAGGTTAATTAGCATAAATCCTGTCTGAATAAAGCGCGGATTTCAGCTCCCCTGGTAGCGCATTGTCTGGAAAAGTCACACACTTTTGAATCTTTACGAGCATGTGTTTTGACACAATATCTCCCTTCTTGGCGTGGTGGAGACTTTAACACTTTGTTATTACAGGAAGAACAGCGTTGGATCCATTTACTTAACACCGTACAACCTAATGGCTTGAATTCTGCGTTGGAGTTACAAGTTTTCCTCAGTTAATCTGACTTAATTAAGCATCATTAGAAACAGACACAGATTTCTATTTTAGAACATCTATAGCGCTAATAAAGTTTATCAACTACAGAGAATACTAGTGATTTACAGTTTTTCGGTCACTTTGTTTACATGGTTGCCATGACAATGACGTGATTTTGACGTCACCCTGTTGAGAATTCCGCGGGCTATTTAATCAACAACACCTGAGAATAGCGGTCTCTGTCCCGATCTGAAGATATCGATGTGAGACCATTGGTTTACTATCAGCAGGTTGGCTCGTCAACACAGATTTCAGTTAAGTACATTGTCTTTGTTTTGAAGATAATTTCGAAATCCGACGGTCATACGTTTGTTCCCCAGATATCGACCCCTGATGAAGCTGCAGTCCCGCAGCGAAACACCGGCCGCTGTCAGGTTGGCTAAATTGATACAGTCGGGGTGCATATGAATTTTAGTGAATTCTTCAAGCAGGCTAATGTTGCCGCATTACTAAATATTTCAAATAGCTGATTGCATATTTTTTGGGTTACCCTCGACCAGACAGCTGGGACAGATGCAGAGAGAACTTATGTATAACCGGCAGGTGGCTGCCGGGCTAGTCGGAAGATACAATTGATTTGGTGCAAATTCTATACAAGAGACAAGCTCTTTCGAGCCAATTTAAGGTTTTGAAATTTATTTTGTTTTTCAACACAGACTACAGCCATCAAGCCGCAAATGATGTGCAGACCGGATGGTTCAGGTCCTTCAGATTGAACACGTCGACAGGCTTGCTGATGCGACGTCTACATAAAACTGGGTGCATTGCTGTATACTGTATTTAATATATATTTATTTTGAGCCACGATACTAGTAAACACATAAGAGTGCCTAAAAAGTTTAAAATGTCATTTAAAGAGTTTCTGCTTTGCCGTGCGTACAATGTTTAATAATGTGATGTCAGTGAGTTTTTAGTTCGCTGGGACTAAATATGCAAAAGATGAGCTATTAAGTGAGATTCTCTCTTGTAGAGAATTTGTTTTGATTTTTCATGAACATCAATTGTTGAAGGATAGTATACCTGTCTTATGATACCTATTTACTACCAATATATGATATTTTGTCTTTTAGTTTCTGTGAAACTAAAATTTGTCTGTATTTTGTCCATTTTTGTTTTATTATGTATGTATATTTTATACATCGCCTAGGCCTACTAGTGTTAGGCGATTAATAAATTTTAATAAATGAAAATAAAAAAATGAAGTGGCCCGGAGAAATATTGAGTGTGTCAGGGCCCAGTCCCAAATCTGTGCAGCTTCTTGACAAAGGAGATACGAGCCCGTACCTCCCTGTTTGTTGATGTACCACATGGCTACTGTGTTGTCCGTTTGAATCAGAACAGTCGTGTGTGAAAGGTAGCCCTTGAACGCATGCAGAGCATAACATATAGCTCGAAGTTCCAGGAAATTGATTTGAAATGTTGCTTCTGGTTTTGTCCAAGTACCTTGGGTTTGGAGATTGTCTATGTGAGCAACCCAACCCAAGGTGGATGCATTTGTAGTTAAAGTTATCTGTGGGACTGGTTGCTGGAAGGGAAGGCCCTTGCGCAAATTGTCCTTGTTCGCCCACCAAAGTAGAGATGAACGTAACTGGTGGGTTACTTGAATTGGAACGGATAGTGGCTGAATGGCTTGGATCCATTGTGATCCAAGCCATTCAGCATGTTAGCCATGCGGGTAACCATTGGGTTACCCGCATGGCTAACCGTGCCATAGGAGTGACATGCACCGTGGAGGCCATGTGGCCTAGTAAGGTTAGAAACTGATGAGCTGTTGCTTGTTTCTTTGAATGAATCGAGTTTGCCAGAAGGGAAAGTGTCTCTGCCCGATCCTCGGGTAGAAAGGCCTTTGAGAGGTTGGTGTTCAATTCTGCTCCTATGAATTGAAGCAAGTGAGATGGAATGAGATGGGACTTTTGATAATTGATTAGAAAGCCCATGGAGTGAAGTAGAGTAATTGTTCGACTGAGAGAAGCCAGAGCTCCTTGTTGAGAGTGACTTCTGATGAGCCAGTTGTCTAAAAAGGGAAAGACATGGACACTTTCTTTGTGCAAGTGTGCTGCTATTACTACCAGACATTTGGTGAATACTCTGCGAGCAGAGGCGAGTCCGAATGGAAGTACTCTGTACTGGAAATGCTGATGACCCACCATGAAGCGCAGGTACTTGCGATGAGGGGGGAATATTGGAATGTGAGCGTAAGCATTTTGAAGATCCAGAGAACAAAGCCAATCTCCTGTTTGAAGAAGTGGAAGCATGGTGCCTAGAGAGACCATCCTGAACTTTTCTTTCTTCAGAAATTTGTTGAGATTTCTGAGGTCTAGGATGGGACGTAGGCCTCTGGTTTTCTTTGGAATGAGGAAATAACAGGAATAGAATCCTCTGCCCTGCTGAGTCCGAGGCACCAGCTCTACTGTTCTGACTCTCAGAAGGGTGGATAATTCTACTTGTAATTGGGTTATGTGATTTTCGGTTAGAGAAAGAGATCTCGGAGGAGACTCTTTTGGAATTGAGAGGAAATTGAGTTGGTAACCTCGAGATATTATTGCAAGTACCCATTGGTCTGTTGTTATTTGCACCCAATGAATGGTCTACTATGTGAGCAACCCAAATGTTGTAAAAGGAGGATATTTGACCTCCTACCGGAAGCTGTGGATGAGGATTGGAGAGATGGCTTCGGTCTCTGGGAAAAATCTCAAAAGCCAGCAGCCGGTCCCGTCTGTGGCGGAGGTTGAGGCCTAGCTGCTGAGATCTTTGTTGCGGCCTAGAAGATCTGCTCCTAGATTTATTTATTTATGTTTTTTCTATACTGGCATTCGTGAGAGTATCACATCATGCCGGTTTACAATAAACAGTGGGGTGATAAACGGAACAGTGAACGAGATAATATGTGCTAAACATAAAATAGTTACAGTTACAATAAACATAGAAACATAGAAACATAGAAATGACGGCAGAAGAAGACCAAATGGCCCATCCAGTCTGCCCAGCAAGCTTCCCTCATTTCTTCTCCCATACTTATCTGTTTCTCTTAGCTCTTGGTTCTAATTCCCTTCCACCCCCGCCATTAATGTAGAGAGCGGTGGAGGAGCTGCATCCAAGTGAAATATCTAGCTTGATTAGTTAGAGGTAGTAGGAGTAGTAACCGCCGCAATAAGCAAGCTACACCCATGCTTATTTGTTTTTACCCAGATTATGTTATACAGCCCTTATTGGTTGTTTATCTTCTCCCCTGCCGTTGAAGCAGGGAGCTATGCTGGATATGCGTGAGGTATCAGTTTTTTTCTTCTCCCCTGCCGTTGAAGCAGGGAGCTATGCTGGATATGCGTGAAGTATCAGTTTTTCTTTTCCCCTGCCGTTGAAGCAGAGAGCTATGCTGGAAATTCGTGATGTATCAGTCTTTCTCCGATGCCGTTGAAGTAGAGAGCCATGCTGGATATGCGTCGAGAGTGAAGTATCAGGTACATTTGGTTTGGGGTAGTAACCGCCGTAACAAGCCAGCTACTCCCCGCTTTGTGAGTGCGAACCCTTTTTTCTTCTCCCCTGCCGTTTAAGCAGAGAGCTCTGCTGGATGTGTGAAGTAACAGTTTTTCTTTTCCCCTGCTGTTGAAGCAGAGAACTATGCTGGATATGCATTGAAAGTGAAGTATAAGAATGGAGTGATCAAGCTAGTTGAAAGGCATCAGGAATAGAGGAAGGTGGAGGTAGTAATCTGGATATTTGGTTTGGGGTAGTAACCGCCGTAACAAGCCAGCTACTCCCGTCATTGTGAGTGCAAATCCTTTTTTCCACATTTCCTCTTGCTGTTGAATCTTAGAGTGATGTTGGAGTCACAGTAACCATGTGTATGTTTATTGACTAAGGGTATTGTCTCCAGGCAGTAGCCATCATTCTGGCGAGTCACCCACTCTTCATTGGCGGCCTCTTGACTTTATGGATCCACAGTGTTTATCCCACGCCCCTTTGAAGTCCTTCACAGTTCTGGTCTTCACCACTTCCTCCGGAAGGGCATTCCAGGCATCCACCACCCTCTCCGTGAAGAAATACTTCCTGACATTGGTTCTGAATCTTCCTCCCTGGAGCTTCAAATCGTGACCCCTGGTTCTGCTGATTTTTTTCTTATGGTAAAGGTTTGTCGTTGCCTTTGGATCATTAAAACCTTTCAAGTATCTGAAAGTCTGTATCATATCACCTCTGCTCCTCCTTTCCTCCAGGGTGTACATATTTAGATTCTTCAATCTCTCCTCGTACGTCATGCGATGAAGATCCTCCACCTTCCTGGTCGCCCTTCTCTGTACCGCTTCCATCTTGTCTTTGTCTTTTTGTAGATACGGTCTCCAGAACTGAACACAGTACTCCAGGTGAGGCCTCACCAAGGACCTGTACAAGGGAATAATCACTTCCCTTTTCTTACTCGATATTCCTCTCTCTATGCAGCCCAGCATTCTTCTGGCTTTTGCTATCGCCTTGTCGCATTGTTTCGCAGACTTCATATCATTAGACACTATCACCCCAAGGTCCCTCTCCTGCTCCGTGCACGTCAGCCTTTCCCCCCCCATCGAATACAGTTCATTCGGATTTCCGCTCCCCATATGCATGACTTTGCACTTCTTGGCATTGAATCTCAGCTGCCATATCTTCGACCACTCTTCCAGTTTCCTTAGATCCCGTCTCATTCTCTCCACTCCTTCCGGCGTGTCCACTCTGTTGCAGATCTTAGTGTCATCCGCAAAAAGACAAACCTTACCTTCTATCCCGTCTGCAATGTCGCTCACAAAGATATTGAACAGGACCGGTCCCAACACCGATCCTTGCGGTACAACCACTTAAAACCGCTCTCTCTTCAGAGAAGGTTCCGTTTACCATCACACATTGTCTTCTGTCCGTCAACCAATTTGCAATCCAGGTCACCACCTTGTCACTCACTCCCAAGCTTCTCGTTTTATTCACCAGTCTCCTGTGCGGAACCGTATCAAAAGCTTTGCTGAAATCCAAGTATATGACATCGAGCGCTCTTCCTTGGTCCAATTCCTTGGTTACCCAGTCAAAAAAGTCAATCAGATTTGTCTGACAGGATCTTCCCCTGGTGAATCCATGTTGCCTCTGGTCCATCAATTCTCCGGACTGTAGATAGTTCACTATTCTCTCTTTCAGCAGAGACTCCATTACTTTTCCCACCACCGAAGTGAGGCTAACCGGCCTGTAGTTGCCAGCCTCCTCCCTGTTCCCACTCTTGTGAAGCGGGACCACCACCGCTCTTCTCCAGTCTCTCGGCACCACTCCCGTTTCTAGGGATCTATTGAACAGGTCACACAGCGGACCCGCCAGAACATCTCTGAGCTCCCTCAATATCCTTGGATGAATCCCATCAGGCCCCATGGCTTTGTCCACTTTCAGGTTCTTTAGCTCTTCCCACACATTTTCTACTGTAAAAGGATTTTCATCTATTCCACTTCCCTCCAGTTTCTTGTTGTGTAGAGATGGTCCTTCTCCAGGGTCTTCTTTAGTGAACACAGAGCTGAAGTATTCGTTTAATATTTCTGCCATTTCTTCGTCTGTCTCCACACATTGATCATTACCACCTTTCAATTTCACTATACCACTTTGGACCTTTCTCTTTTCGCTGATGTATCTGAAAAATGTTTTGTCACCATTTTTTATCTCCTTGGCAATCCTCTCTTCTGCTTGATTTTTTGCCAACTTGATTGTTTCTTCTTCGTCTCCCTCAGTTGATACAAATATTCTTCTTTGTGCTCCTCCCTTTGGGATCCTTTATATTTCTTGAATGCTGTTCTTTTAGCTTTAATTTTGTCAGCCACCTCCTTTGAGAACCAGATAGGTTTCAATTTTCTTTTGCTTTTCTTTATGTTTCTAACATATAGAGCAGTTGCCTTGGTGATTGCTCCTTTTAGATTGGTCCACTGCTGATCCACATCTCTCTCGTTCTCCCATCCTTTAAGTTCTTCCTCCAGGTACTTTCCCATTTCCTCAAAGTCTGTGTTTTTGAACTGTAAAACTCGGGTCTTTGTGGTTCTTTTCCCTATTCTATTAGTGATATTAAACCATACTGTTCGATGATCACTGCTGCTGAGGTGGGCGCCCACCTGGACATCTGAGACATTATCTGCATTATTGAGCAATAAGTCGAGTATAGCACCTTCTCTCGTGGGTTCCAACACCATTTGTTTGAACAAAGATACTTGCATGGCATCCATTATTGCTCTACTATTTTTAGTTTCTGCAGAGGGGATTTTCCAGTCTACATCTGGCATATTAAAGTCACCCACGATCACCACTTCTCCCTTCTTACCTATCTTATGGATGTCTTCAATCAGATCTCTGTCCAGCTCTTCCTTTTGGTTTGGAGGCCTGTAAACCACTCCAATATAAATGGACACTCCGTCATCTTTTTTTAGGTCGACCCATAGAGCTTCTTCTTTACCCCAACTTCCTTGTAGCTCAGATGCTTGGATGTTGTTTCTGACATAAAGAGCCACACCTCCCCCTTTTCTATCCTCTCTGTCCTTCCTTAACAAGTTGTAGCCTGGTATTGTTGTATCCCATTCATGAGATTCTGTGAACCATGTTTCTGTGATAGCAACAATGTCCAATTCTGCCTCAGCCATTAGGGCCTGCAGATCTGGGATTTTATTTCCCAAACTATGAGCATTTGTGGTCATAGCCTTCCAGGTACTCTCTTTAAGGTTATTGCTTTTCCTGGACTCCTTATGAGATATTAGTTGAGATTTGTTATTCACTTTACTCTTTCTGTTTGTAGTTGTGCCACTGTTGACAGAGTTATCCATCTCAATTAGATTTTTCTTTTGGTTATGGATCTTGAAATACTGCATGCATTGTGTTTTTTCTCTCTTTTCTGGTAATACTGCAATGTTTTTTTCAAGAACTTCCTCAGTTTTTAATATAGAGAGGGCTTGTTCTTTTTGCATTTGGTACATTGTGTGTCTCCTTATCACAGGTCTAATTCTACCAGAGCCCACTGTAATCCTGGATTGTAAAGAATTTCTTAATGACCTGTTTGAGTGGGAGGGTGTACCTGTTGGCTGCTCATCTGTCAAGAATGGATGACTTTGGGTCCTACCTGAGCGTAATGGATCTCCTTTTTCTTGACTCCTGGTTTTTCCGTGATATTGGGGAATTATTATCTGTGTAATGCAATGTGGGTGTAATACTTTTAATTGAAGCTAATTGAGCTTTTATCTCAGTCAGCTCCATTTTCAAGGAAGAGAGTTGTGCACAAATTGGGCAAGCTCTAAGTTTCCAGATGCTTTCCCTCAGAATAAAGGCTCTACAGCAGTTACATTGGATAGTCCTCATCTTGGTAGTTTGTGATTTGTATTTCCTTGACTGTTACCAATGTACTAATTTATCTCGCTGCCAATGGGAAGTTAGGCAGTCTTTATTAGAAAACAAGCCCCAGGGGTGGGCGGGTAGAGGGGTAGGGAGGGAGGGAGTCAAACAGTTTAGCCTGGGACAAGCTGGGTAAAGTAGGGCACTTCTGGACTGTTGCCTTTGCTTTTGGTCAATTGTTTTAAAAAACAGTCTTTATGCCCCAATTTTTAGTTTGAACCGATTTTTTGTGCCAACTAACTCCAAGGGAGAGTTTAAAAGGTGTTTTAAAAGCTGGAGAGCTGTCTACTTGGAGGTTTCTTTTTTTGGTTTTTTTTTTTTTTTTCCTTCTAGCTTTATTCAAACAGCAAATCAACTTACTAGATTAAAAACTTACTATAAAGAAATGAAACACAGACTATAAAGAAAATTAAAAACAGACAGGAATAATCACAGAACCTTTCTACAGTAATAGTAATTACTTTCTACAGTAATAAAACAGGGAGGCGTACAACTAGGAGCAAGAAGAAGAGATGATAGTAACTTTAACATAGTATATTAACCTGAAATATGACAAGGTACAACACAAGGAATTATGTGATTTACAATGAATTGTTCAATTCGCAGAGTTGCAGTTTATAACATGAGGGTAGAGATCAGAAGTAATGGTTTTCTGGATATTGGTAGTGCTTGGGAGTTGGTTGAAAATTGGTTGTAAGAAGTAAGTTGGTTGCTTGGAAGTTGGTTGTAGGAGAATAATGAGTTTAATCTGAGTCTGGGAAGGCTTTGGAGGGTAATACCGCCTCTGTCGGTAGAAGGGTCCTTCTAGGTTCTTTCCTTTGAAGCCTACAAGTTGACTGTGTAGCCAGATCCTGCGGAATCAATGAAAGTTGTCACAGGGTTTTTCTGTGTGCTCTTTCAATTGAGCAACCGCATCTTGTACCTTGGAACCAAAAAGGTTATCACCAAGACATGGGAGGTCAACCAATTTTTCCTGGACTTCAGGCCTGAGGTCCGAGGCTTTAAGCCATACCTAACATCTTGCACTTATACCTGATGCAGCCACTCTGGATGCTGTTTCAAAGCCATCATAGGCAGCACGGACCTCATGCTTGCCCGCCTCCAGCCCTTTGTGGATAATTGCTTGGACTGCTTCTTGATGTTGTTGTGGCAATGACGGTATAAACTCCTGCATCTGTTTCCACAGATTTCTTTGGTATTGAGTCATGTATAATTGATAAAAAGATATTTTAGAATTTAACATGGCTCCTTGATAAACCTTCCTTCCCAGGGAATCCAGGAATCTGTGATCTTTTCCCGGGGGAGTTGAGGAATGTGGTCTTATCCTCTTTGACTTCTTTTGTGCAGATTCTACCACCACTGATTGGTGTCGAAGCTGTGACTTTTGGTAGCCAGGAACAGACTGCACCAAATACGTTGTGTCCATTCTTTTATTTAAAGCAGGCACTGAGCATGGATGCTCCCAAAGCCGATGTTGTAGGTCCAGAAGGACGTCATGGACAGGTATGGCTACTACTTGCTTTGGAGGGTCTACGAATTGGAGAACCTCCAATGTTTTTTGCCTTGAATCTACTTCTGTCACCAAGGTGACAGGTATGGTGTCCAACATTTCCTGGATGAAATTGGTGAATGATAAATCCTCCGGTGGAGATTTCTTTCTTGGGTCTGGACGTGAAGGATCTGACATGTGACCATCATCCCAAGTATCATATGGATCTTCTCTAGGTGGAGATACTGGAGAAGATCTAGGTGGATGAGGAAGCCCTGAAGGACCTGGTTGCTGGTCATCGAAGGGTGTCCCTTCAGGCTGTTCTTTCCGAGGCTTGGGAGGAAGCGCACCGACTACCTCATCAAAACTCTTCATTATAAGCTGATAGAGTGCCAGTTCTGGATGTCCTGGGTCTCTAGGTGAGATTGACATTGATGGTATCGGGGCGGAACTGAAGATGGCGTCGGTGTCATCGATGGTCGTGCCAGTGTCACTCTGGCTGGCATGGGTGTAGGCACCGGCATCGACGGAGTCGTCGGCATCGGTGTAGTCACCGGCTTCGGTGCAATCACCGGCATCGTTAATAGTACCACATCGGTTCGAGAAATGGGATCGTGAAGGCACTGGCATCGGTGAAGGCGCCGGAATAGGCATCTGCTCCTTAAGGGCCTGGAGCACCGCTTGCCGGATAAAATCCGACAATTCCTGCAGAACAGCTGGTGCAGGCAGAGCAGCTGAACGCGGTGGCAGTGGAGGCGTCGATACCCCTTTCACAGAGACCTGTGGAGGTTCGACTACTGGTGTTTCTTCGCAAGGTGAAGGCCCCGGCGCTGAGGGTAGTGGTGTTTCCTGACGTTTGAGCCGCTTAGCGGTCGGTTCCTCCAGGGAGAGAAGCGCCGCTGGAGTCTATGTGTGCCGATGTCTATGACGGTGTTTCGGTCGGTGTTCGACTACTAACCTTGTCGATGCTGATGTCGATGGATGATTTCCAGATTCCTCCAGATGACGTTTTTTCAATATTATTCGTTTTGAAACTCCGGCCGGAGACTATTTTGTTGATGTTGAGGGAGAAGGCAGAAGCTGTAGGTGAAAAAAATGTCCCATCTTCTCTTGGCGAAGTTTTCTTCCTTTGGGAGTCATCTCTGCACATTTAGGGCAGGTTGAGACATCATGTTTGTCCCCCAAACAAAGGACACACTCGAGGTGCGGATCTGTAATGGACATTGTCCGATTACAGATAGGACATTTTTTTAAAACCGGTAGCCATTTTCGATCGACAGCCGTCAATGAAATGATTATTTATTTTTAACTTTTATATACCGATGTTCCTGTATAGAATACATATTGCACCGGCTTACATAAGAACTGAACTGTCGCCTTGGGGCGAGTACAAGGAACATGAGATACAAATAAATAATATTTATTTTATCTGCTTGGCTCAACAGATACTAACATAAGAAGCTTACTGGGTAGACTTGATGGACCAATTGGTCCTTTTCTGCCTTACTATTTATATGTTACTATGTTTCCTGCTTCTACCCTAACTTATGTAGCCCAAACCTTATTCTTTCTAGAGCACTCTTGGATTTCCGGTAATGTGGTGCAGCTGAGAAGTCGCAGACTGGAGGACCTCCGTTGGGTCAGCTAAATATCAGCGCTTTTTTTTCCTGTCTCAACTTAGAACCTGGTTTCAAACTAAGAAATATTTGTTCATGCTGAAAAACAGTGAATAATTAAAGGAATGTCTGTTAAAAATGTACAGATCGCTCAAGATAAGAGTTGTATCAATGCTTTTTCCTATTTTCTTCAGATGGATTCTTTTTCCAATTTTTTAAAGAAATTCTTTTGGATAAAATGTATTTATTTTATTTAAGAGCTTTTATATGCCGATAACCGTTTGCACATTGTATCGGTTTACAAGAAACAGAGATTATATATCGTAGCATAACGTTTACATAGATCAATCTGTAGCATATATAGCCTCTTTCACCTCATCTTTCAACCATGCTTGTAGTCATTTGGCCTTCCACTATTTTTAATGCATGGAATACATCTAGACTGGGATAGCCCTACCTTTCAGTGTTTTTCTATTTTCCTCATTTTATCAGTTTCCCTTTGGAAAGTTTAATGTTAAAGCTGTAGATTTACTTAATTTCCTCCCTCCAGTCATTATGTCAAATCTGATCGCACAATAATCACTGTTGCAGAGCAGCCCTGCCACTGTTAACCTCTTTACCAAATTCTGCATTCCACTATAAATTAGGTCTAAAATGGCCCCCCATCTCATCAGTTCCTAGTCCAACTCCTCTATGAAGCAGTCATTTATTTCATCTAGAAATGTTTCCTCTCTACATGTCCTGAGGTTACATTTATCAAGTCAATTTTGGGATATTTGAGATTTCCCATTATTACTGTTCTACCAAATTTGTTAGCTTCCCTAATCTCTTAGCTTCTGTTCATTTTGCCCAGGTAGATGGTAGTATACCCCCACCATTATACTCTTCCTCATCACACATGGCATTTCCCCCATAAAGATTCTATAGTGTATTTAGTCTCCTGCAGGATCTTTATCCTGTTGGAATCTATGCCATCCCTAACATGTAGTGTCACCCCTCCACCACCACCACCAAGTTGATCCTCTCTATCTATATTTGTAACCTGGTATAACACTGTCTCATTGGTTATCATTGGTTATCATTCCTCCACCAGGTTTATGAGATGCCAACTATGTCTACCTCTTCATTCAATGCTATACATTCTAATTCTTACATCATACTTTTTAGTTTCCAAGCTGCTCTATTTCCTTTTTGAATGTTAGTACCAGCAGCCTGATTCCTCTCTGGTTAAGGTGGAACCCTTCCTTTTGTATTAGGTTCCCTCTTCCCCAGAATGTTGGCCAGTTCCTAACAAAACTAAAGCCCTCTTCCCTGCACATTTGTCTCATCCACACATTAAGATTCCGGATCTCTGCCTGCCTCTGAGTTCCTGTGAGCAGAAAAGGGAGCATTCCGCAGAGATACCTTAGCTAAGTATGGGAAAAGTTAATAAATAAATAAATAAATAAATAAAATATGGGCACCCTTTGAAAAATGTCTTCAAGACAACAGGTACAAGTGCTGAGCTATAGAGCATAGGCATGCTTTACTACTAAACAGTACAATCTAAGAATGAGGCGAGACAATGGTTTTTGTTTTTTTTTATTGGACTTTATCATTCCTTTATTCTGCAGATGTTACATGCTTACATAATTTGTTACTGTTCATGTGTGGTGTTGTTGCTTAGCTTTCACAACTATACTAGCTATGATACTTAATATGTATAGGGAAGGGGGAGGGGCAGAGGGAAGGGGTGGGTTGGGCGTATGTAGAATGTTTGGATGACATGACTGTCTCTGCAGGGACATAGCTGTATGAAAATTAATGGCATGTATGTTTTATATTGTAAAAATAAAAAGTTAAATTACAAAAAAAAAATTCTCTTTTACTACCTCACAGAAATCAAAGTTTTTTTTTTCACAACGTAAACAATTCTAACACTGGCAAACTGAAAAACAGACAATAAAAACAACCAGTAATAGTTAACTCTCCAATAACAATAATTATTTTTAATTTTGTCTTAAGAATTATGTGCTTCTTCCTAGCTAGTCCAAATTTACCACCAGCAGATGAAGTTTCAACTGTCAGCACACTCTCTGGACTGATGATTATATAAGGGCAAATTTGGGAAGTCCCATTTTCCCTTCTGTGGGGGGATGCCTGTAGATCCTGCCCACTCTGATTTCTTCAAAATATTTAAAAAGTTAAAAGATCAAATTTCTCAGCCACACCAAACGATTGCTGAATGCTTTTGATATGTGCAATTGGAAGGATGTTTATTTTTAACCATCCTTCTCCTGAGAAAGAAGTGAGCAGAAGGAATTTCCCCTCTTTGCATTCATTTTGGATCCATTAGGCAGAAAGATCCCTAAGCAATCAAAGATAATTATGAAGAGTAGTACAGAGCCAAGAGGAAAGAGGAAAATCCTGAGTCTCCACACAGAGATTTCAATAAAGAACAGAAGCTTGGAGAAGGAAAGATCAGGCATAGACAACAGATATTGTACAGAGAAAGTCCTTGGGGGATAGTAGAACCTTTTATAGTGCACCAAGGAAGCCCTACATTCTATCTATCTATTTTGTATTTTATACAGGAATGTTGGTATATAAAAGTTAAAAATAAATAAATAAATAAATCTAAGGAAAGAAAGGAGACCCCTGGGTAAAAGATTAAGGGATCACAGACCCAGATCATTTTGGATTTTGTTTATTGCTGTAAGATGGATGTGACTTGCTAGAAATGGTCCCTGATGCCAAGTCCTTTCTATTGAACAAGCTGAACAGTAAACTTTAATTTTTTGAACACCATGTGTGTCCAGTCTGTTTACTGGCACTTAGAATTACTCAGAGTTTCAGCATACTGCCACAAAAGAGAAACTTGCACCAAGCCTTGAGCCCAAGAAATTTATCCTTCCCTCCCTTTTGAAGAATCCATGCCAGAGTTTAGTGGGGCAGTATATGGACTAAGCCCTGGTACTGAATATGCCCCCTGCCTTCAAAATTACATCCAGAAAAGGAGCTACACTTAAGTACTTTCACATCCTGATTCAATATACTATATGTTTGCAT
Organism: Rhinatrema bivittatum; assembly: GCF_901001135.1. Classification (NCBI taxonomy): domain Eukaryota; kingdom Metazoa; phylum Chordata; class Amphibia; order Gymnophiona; family Rhinatrematidae; genus Rhinatrema; species Rhinatrema bivittatum. The sequence continues at coordinate 228,213,114 of NC_042617.1, read as the reverse complement.
ACTGAATCCAAAATTGCATGTTCCTTTTTTCCATGCTACCAGTCTCTGCTCTATTCTAATAAATTACTATGATTCACCTGTTGAAGAGGTGGACCCTTGGACCGAAACTAGGTTGAAGCCCTGCAGGTCCTCGTCGTTGGAAGGCGGAACTGGTCAGAGCGGAGACCCAACAAGACCTTCACCAATACCAGCCCTCGTTCCCCGCAAGTTGAACTCTTGGGGGCGGGTCTCCGATGGTGTTGATTCCCATGATGATGGGGCTAGTAGCCGAGATGGTATCTACAGAAGTCTGGCAGGCGGAAAGCAGAGTCAAGGCATTCCAAGGGTCAAGGCAAGTGGCGAGCAAGCAAAATCCAGAAGACGTACCAGGGGTCAAGGCAGGTAGCGATCAAGTGAAATCCAAGAGATGTAACAGGGGTCAAGGCCAAAGAAGCAATCTGAAGGGAAGACAAGACAGGGGCATGGAGACTGAGTCAAGAACATGGAGTCAAGAACACGGAACCAGCTACTAAAAGGAGTTCGAGGCATCCAATGCAGGTCTGGCCGGGCCTTAAATAATAAGGCCTAGGTGACATCAGTAGGTGCCGCAGAATGTTTCCCGCCGCAGGCCCTTTAAGTCAGTGCAAGGCGCATGTATGCCTAGGGACACACACAGCTAAGCGGTGTTCCCGGTGTGGGACGTTGTGGCAGCCTGCCTCGCCTGGAGCCTGAAGGTCATTGCAGCAGCAATTGTCTCCCTGCCACCCGAGGTCCCAGGTAAGAGCGGCCAACCGCAGACCTAACCCGCAGTCGGCCAAGCACAACGATACCCCCTCCTCTAAACCCTCCCCCCCCCAGGGGCCAAGATTTCCTGGGATAGGCTGCATGGAATGCTTTAAGGAGAACCTTATCCAGGATATTTGAGGCAGGCTCCCAGGAATTCTCCTCTGGGCTGTAACCCTCCCAGGAGATTATGTACTCCCACCTCTTTTTCCACCTTCGGACATCCAGGACCTCCCTCACTTAATACACCTGATCCTCTTCCGTAGCTACCTCTGGGGGTTCAGGAATCTTCAGAGATAGCCAAGACAAAACCAGAGGTTTGAGGAGAGAAACATGAAATATGTTGCAAATTTTCTTGGAAACTGGCAAATGCAGTTGATAGGTAACAGGTCCTATTTGGCAGGTAATGGGAAAAGGCCCAATGCAGCGTGGAGCTAATCCCATAGAGGGTACTCTGAGCCAGATATAGCGAGTAGTTAACCAAACCCTGTCCCCAATCTTGAATTTGGGGCAGGTCATCGGTGGGTGCCAGTTGTATTATTTGCTCTCAAAGCAGTCCTCTGGATTATTGCCTCCGCTCAGATCCACAATTCTTGAAGTTTCTGCACCGTTAACTGGGCTGCCAGGGATGCGACAGATAGCAGAATCAGTAGTGGAGGAGCTGGCTGCTTCCCATATACTATCAGAAACGGGGATGATCCAGTGGCTGCGTTGATATGGGAACTGTGTGAGAATTCTGCCCATGGAAGAAGAGTGGCCCAGTTGTCCTGGCGTTTATTAATGAAAGACCTGAGGAAGATCTTTAGAGTGTGGTTGGTCCTGTTACACTTGACCATTGGCTTGAGGGTGGTACGCCGTGGTAAAATGCAGGGTAATGTTGAATTTATGGCTTAAGGAATGCCAGTACTTGGCAGTAAATTGGGCACCTCAATCCGAGGCAATGTGCTATGGTAATCCATGTAGTCGGAAGACATGGGTGATAATCTTGCGAATTCAGGTGCTGATGGTAGGCCAGAAAGGGCAACAAAGTGGGCCATTTTAGAGAACTGGTCGATCACAATCAAGATAATATAACAGCTGTTTGAAAGGGGAAGATCCACCACGAAGTCGGTGGATAAATGGATTCACAGTTCCTTGGGGGCTGGCAACGGTTCTAATAGCCCCCGAGGTTGTCCTACCATAGGTTCTATTGGGCACAGGTTGGATAAGAGTCCACATATGCTTTGACATCTTTTTGCATTTGGGACCACCAGTAATAAAGCTGGAGAAGTGCGAGAGTCCTGGCCCGACCAGGATGGCCTGCGACCATAGAATCGTGGGGCCATTCCAGAACCTTTTGATGGAGTCGTAGAACAACCATCTAACCTGGAGGAACTGTCATTGTGGTAGCCAGGTGGATTCGTGCTGGGTCAATGATGTAACCGGGATGGTCAGGTGTATCTTTTGCCCTGAAGGATCGAGATAGGGCGTCTGTTCGGGTATTCTTAGTTGCCGGCCTAAATCTCACCTCAAAATCGAAGCAGGTGAAAAACAGAGATCACCAGGCTTGGTGGGCGTTCAAACATTGGGCAAGATGGAGGCATTCTAAGTTTTAAGAATCAGTATAAACCGTGATACGGTGTTGCACACCTTCCAACCATTGTCACCATTCTTCGAATGACATCTTTATGGCTAATAATTCCCTGTCCTCATTGCTGTAGTTGCGTTCAGCAGGGGAAAATGTTTGAGAGGAGGAGGCGCACAGATGGAGAACCCCTGTATCAGAGTGTTGACTCAATACGGCCCCGACTTCCACAGAGGAAATGTCCACCTCAAGAATAAAAGGACATGTGGTATTGGGATGCAGGGTTCACGAAGGAATGCTTGCTTCAACCTGATGAAAGCGATAACTGCCTCCGAGGGCCAATCCTTGGTATTTGCGCCCTTTTTTTGTGAGAGCCATGAAAGGTGCAACGATCTGGGAGTAATCAGGATTACACTGTCAGTAGAAATTTGCAAACCTCAAACACCTTTGCAGGGGATGAAGGCCGGAGGGCTGTGGTCAATTTAAAATACTTTCTACCTTCTCAGGGTTCATGTGGAAACCGCTGCTAGAGATTATATACCTTAGAAGGGGAAGGCTTTCCTGTTCAAAAATGCACTTCACGAGTTTAGCAAACTCAAACACTTTGTCTACGCTGACGACATCCAGATAGTGATCCCACTTAAAGAATCTCTAGTCAAAACTCTCGAATACTAGGAATCATGCTGCTCAAAAATCAATGACCTGCTTGCTAGCCTAAACCTCATTTTAAACTCCACCAAAACGAAACTCATGCTAATTTCCCCAGAAAACAACAATAACTCCAGCACCCCTCCAAACATTCCTCCATCCCCTCAAGTCAGAGACTTAGGAGCTATAATTGATAACAAGATGAATCTGAAAGCATTTGTTAGCCGCACTACAAGGACTGTTTCCACAAACTCCAAGTGTTGAAAAGGATAAAACCGCTTTTCCATGACTTTAGAACAATACTACAAGCAATAATCTTCGCAAAGTTAGATTACTGCAACGCTGTCCTACTAGGACTCCCATCCTCATACACTAAACCTTTGCAGATGGTCCAAAACGCGGCGGCAAGAATACTCACGAATACCAGAAGAAGAGACCACATCTCACCCATCTTAAAAGATCTCCATTGGCTCCCTATTCACTTCAGAATCATCTACAAATCCGTCACCATCATATATAAGTCCATCCACCACCGTATGTCACTTGATCTTCAACACCCGCTCAGCCCACACAACTCCCTTAGACCGACCAGAGAAGCCTACAGAGGATCCCTCCAGGTACCCAATACGAAATTCACGTGGCACATAACCTCAAGAGAACGGGCTTTCTCGACAGCCGGACCATCACTCTGGAACTCCATCCCCACGAACCTTCGCCAGGAGCCTTGCCTGCCAACCTTCCGAAAAAGATTAAAAACTTGGCTATTCAAACAAGCCTTCCCTGACCACACCTGAATCACAACCTATATATTCAAAGAATGTAGCCACTCCGGTTCTGTAAATAATTATTAATTTATGATGTTAACCTTCTTCTGCTTTTTTCTCTCTTGTCCCAGTTCCATTACCCCTGTTCATTGTAACTGCAACTCCTCTGCACTAGATTCAGTTACAGTAATTTTTGCACACCTTGTTCGAATGTAAACCGGCATGATGTGATTTTATTATGAATGCCAGTATATAAAAAACCTAAATAAATAAATAAATAAAAAAAATACACTTGTTAAAGTGTAGGCATTGGAGAACCTGCCCAACTTCCCAACGATGAAAAGGAAAGTCTTTGGAAAAAATGAGAATATAGTCAAGGTAGGTTACTACACAGACGTACAAGAGGTCTCTGAAAATCTCTTTCATCATATTTTGAAATACTGCGGGGGCGTTGCACAAACCAAAAGCATTACCATGTATTCAGTGTGACCATCCCGCATGTTGAACGCTGTTTTCCATTCATCACCTGATTGACTGCGGATAAGGCTGTAAACCCCCCGGTCAAGTTTTGTAAATATTCTGGCTCTTTGAAGAAGATAGAAAACTTCGGAAATAAGAGGCAAGGGGTAGCGATCCTTCTTCGTTATGGCATTTAGACTCCGGTAATTATGCACAGTCGTAGTGTGCCGTCCTTCTTAGACACAAAGAAGAATCCGGCCCCAGCCCAGGACATAGATGGTTGGATGAACCCTCTTTCAAGGTTTTCCTGGATGTACTTAGACATAGCCTTAGTTTCAGATAGAGATGGGGGGGGGGGGGTATACCCTTCCCGAAACGGGGTAGTCCCAAGTATAAGACTGATGGCACAATTGAAGGACCGATGTTCCAGTAAGGTCTCTGCCTTCTTCTTAGAAAACACGTCCGCATAATCCATGTACTGTGGTGGTATTCCCACAGAGGTCATGATTAGCAAAATGGGAGAGAGGGGCCGAACTGGATGGAGGCAAGAGATATGGCAGCAAGAACCTCACTTTGTTAGTTGCAGTCAAAACTGGGAGAATGACGTTGCATCCAGGGCAACCCTAGCATGACTGGGTGTATAACCTTCTCAATAATGAACAAGGTTATCTCCTCCACATGTAGGACCCCGGTGTGGAAGTGTAGAGGAGCAGTCATCGAAGTGATCCAGCTTGGAAGAGGTTCCCCGTAGATGGAGAAGATGATTAATTGTGAGTCCCTGGGAATTGTCGGTAGCTTCAGGTAATCCGCCAGGGCCTTCACGATAAAGTTTCCCCCTGCACCGGAGTCCACTGGTGCGAGGATGGAGAATATGCAATCTTTCGAGGTGATTGCCCCAGGAAGAGTGAGTTGGTGAGTGGGAAAAGTATAACCTAAGGTCATCTCCCCACTGGCTCCTAGGCTCAGCAGATTCCCTGTTTCATTGGGCATGCTGCCAGAAAGTGCCTCTTGTCTGCTCAGTAAAAGTAGAGACCCTGGGTACAGCGACAGTTCTCCTCCTCAGGCGTGATGTGGCTCCATCCGAGCTGAATGGGTTCCTCTGGTTGGGCCGAAGCAGGCATCATCACAGGAGCTGGCGTACAGGGATGCAAGAAGGATGAGGTCAATGGCACCTGCCTGCGCAGTGCTCGCAACTCCCGAACCCTTTGTTAAAGGCGCCGGTCAATCCTCACTGTCAGATCTATGAGAAAGTCTAGGGAGTCGAGTAGTTCTCTGGCAGCTAGCTCATCTTTGATTTGGGAGGACAGTCCTCCGAAGACTGAAGACTGTCCTTCTGCCAATTAAGTTCCGTTGCCAAGGTGCGGAAGCAGAATTCAATCCATCAGGGGTCTTGAGCCCTGCCGCAGGTACAGCAGCTCCAATCCAACAGTATCCAGTTGGCCTGGTTCATCAAATACCTGCTTAAAGGCCTTGATGAATTGTTGTAGTTCCTGAAGCAAAGTGTCTCCACACTCCCAGAGAGAGGAGGCCCAGGTTAAGGCCTTCCCATCAAGAAGAGAGAATAAAGGTGGTTTTAATAGTGTTGCTGGAAAACTGTGCAGGCTGAAGAGAGAAGTGCATAAAAAAGATTTAAAAATCCACGACATTGTCTAGGATCCCCCGCATACCTGGGTGGTACCGGAAGGCATACTGCTGGGGAAGTAACCATAGTTGCAGGTGTTGCCAGAGGTCCAACGCTTGGTAAAGCAGTGGTGGCATCAAAACAGGTGCTTAGACGTTCAATCGAGCTTGCCAGTGGCTCCAGGAATTGTTGCTGTTGCTAGATCTTCTAAGCCAGGCCTGGGATGGCTTGAAGCCCTGAGACATTTACCGGGTCCATGTGTCCTCAGCAAACTGTTGAAGAGGTGAACCCTTGGACTGAGATGTGGTTGACTCTACCTGCAGGGAGAAGCCCTGCAGGTCCTCAATGTCGGCAGGCAGAACTTGTCGGAGTGAATACCCAACAGGACCTTAATACCAGGCCTCGTTCCCTGCAGGTTGAGCCCTTGGGTGCCAGGGCCGGCTGGACTTAGGTGTGAGTCTCCGATGGAGAAAATTCCCATGATGATGGGGCTAGTAGCTGAGATGGTATCTACAGTAGTCTTGCAGGCAGAAAGCAGAGTCAAGACATTCCAAGGGTTGAGGCAGGTGGTAAGCAAGTGAAATCCAGGAGACAGACATGGGTCAAGGCAGGCAGCGAACAAGAGACATCCAGGAGACGTTCCAGGGGTCAAGGCAGGCGGCGATCAAGAGAAATCCAGAAGACGTACCAAGGCTCAAGGCCAAAGAAGGAATCTGGAGAGGGAAGACAAGACAGGGATGTGGAGATGAAGTCAGGAACATGCAACCAGCAACTCCAAGGAGTTCGACCTGTTGCTAAGGCATCCAATGCAGGTCTGGCCAGGCCTTAATTAGAAAGGCTTAGGTGACGTCATTGGTAGGTGCCGTGGGAAGTTTCCCGCCACGAGCCCTTTAAGGCGAGGCGAGGCAAGACACACAGCTAAGCGGTGTTCTCGGCGTGGTACATCAAAACTGTCCCTACCACAATCACTATAAATTTTGTTGTAATATCATTGCATCCTAAAGTTTATATACTTAGCCCCACTGTAGATTTTAATTCAAAACTGTCCCGACATGGGCCATGTTTCGACTGTTTCCAGTCTTCTTCAAGGGATGCCTTGTATCTTAATTCAGTTTCAAATTATATTATGCCTTTCCAACGCTCCAGTCATTCAATTTGACGAAATAAATTCTGCTAGTTTCTCCAATTGATGCAGTAATGGCGCCTCGGCGTTCAAATTTGACAGTTTTGAATTAAAACGTATAGGGTGGCTAAGCATACAAATCTTACGATTGAATGGCATTAAAATAAAATGGTGATGGTGGTATCGAGACATAGATTTATAAATTTTAGGATTTAGTAAACAATAGTCCTTTTGGTTTTGGGGTAAAAATAAAAAATAAAATAAAAATAAACAATAAAATAAAATATAAGCTTTTAAGTGAATTGAATAAAAGATCATGAGTAAACAAGGAACACCACCAAATGATTACAAACTGAGTGCTTGACAAACTGCTGAAATTGCCTGCGGCCCATTGCGTGGCGAGAGGCGGCACCTACCAATGACGTCACCTAAGCCTTACTAATTAAGGCCTGGCCAGACCTGCATTGGATGCCTCAGCAACAGGTCGAACTCCTTGGAGTTGCTGGTTGCATGTTCCTGACTTCATCTCCACATCCCTGTCTTGTCTTCCCTCTCCAGATTCCTTCTTTGGCCTTGACCCATGTCTGTCTCCTGGATTTCACTTGCTTACCACCTGCCTCAACCCTAATACTGATGGTGTTGTTCCTGATAGTTTGTTATTAAAATAGTAATAAGAACAGAACAAATTGAACATATACTCCCTGTTTAGATTAATTTAACTATTTTATTATCCATCTAAATGGCTTTTGAATATGGACTTCAAAAGGTTTAAGTTTTGTTGATCTATTTTTAAAATGCATTGAATGAAAGATTTCTATTTTAAACAAAATTTGCCATGGGCTCTCTTCTTCACATTCTGTTGGTAGAGTATTTTTTTAAACTATTTTCAAGGTACACAAACACAACTGTTACGAGCGCGACCTCTGTCGGCCATCACGCTCCGAGGCACGGTTATCTCTAAACAGGGTTGTGAGCCCTTGGGCCACGGCATGACACAGGGAGGAGCCCCAAGCCAAACCGTGGGAGGTAAGCTGGTGCGAGCATGGGTACATGGCAAGACATGGCGGATGCAAGGACTGGGCACAAGGTCTGACCCTCAACCGGACCTGCACACCCTGGACAACCAACAACGCAATGTTGATTGATGAACGGTCCTCCGACTGTTCCAAGCCCTTTCGGACCTGCCGCTGGGTACGGCAAGGGGTGGCAGGCCGGAACGAAGACGAGGGCAGATGGAATGCTTGGAACACAGAAGACTTGAGACTATGACTGATGCAAAGACATCACTGACAAAGGTTGATGCAACGGCATCACAGGTGAAGACATCACAGGCAAGGGCTTGATGCAGCGGCATCCAAAACAAGACAAGGAGCTGGGAGGGTAGACATTGGTTGTGTAGGGTGCCCTGTCTCTCAGGGCACCCTACACAACCCACCTTCCCGGGCGAACCCAATGGGCTGATCGCGGACCACCCTGTCCCACTGCGTGCCCTACACAGCCCAAGGAGGCTGGTCACGGACCACGCTGGGAGCAGGACAAGCACAGGAAAGAATCCAGCCGAGGCAGAACTTCGATGACGGAGCCAGATGTCATCCAGAGTTCAAGGGCTGGAAGGTCATGAAGCTCAGGAGCACAGGGACCGGAGTCCCCTGCCGGCACCTCCAGAGACAGAGAAGTGTCCCCTGGAGGTCCTCGGCCGGCAGGACAGAAGGCTCAAGAGCACAGGGACAAAACATCCGGAAAGGCTGGAACATCAGGGAGGCTGAGACATGAGGAAGCCTGGCCGAGGGACCTCTGGAACACGAAGACATGGAACATCAGGTACCGGGAACTTGAAGACATCTGAAGACAGGGACAGGAGATGTCAGGAACCTGAAGACACTGAAGAGCTGGAAACAGCTGAAGACACAGACATCCAGATCCGAGCAACACCAGGACTGGGAACAAGGAACATGAAACAGTGAACACGAAGCCATCAAAGCAAGGAGAACATGGAGGACCTGGATCGACGAAGGAGCACAGACTGTGAGACTTGATCCAAAGGCAACGAGAGACTGACGAAGGATCCCTTTTATAGGGTAGAAGCAGGAAGTCATCATGAGGTGGAGCCAGCAGCACTTCTTGTGGCTGGCCCTTTAAATCCTGTGAAGGGGCGCGCGCCGGTGCCTAAAGGAAGGCTGAAGCAGAAGCAGGACCACGGACAGCGGCGCTCTTCTGCGCTCTGCAGTGGCAGAGCGGGGAAGGCAGATGGAACGCAGGCAGGCCCCGGGGGCAGCCTCCAGGCTGCCGAACGAGGACCCCAGACACGACGACGCGGCTCCCTGCTATGTAGGCTGATCCAGGGCGGCTCCAAGCCGCGAAGAGTAGACAGGGAAGCAGGGCCTCCAGACCGTGGCTCTCAGCCATGGCAAGATGGCGCTGGCGGCGGCCCTGCCGCACGGGACCCGACGAGGGCATCAGCGTCGTCAACTGCTCGGCGGGGGCGGCCCTGCCAAGCAGAGCCAGAGCTGCTGCAGCCTCCGGACCAAGGAAGATGGCATCGGCGGCGTCCTGCTGCGGAGCAGGAGAGCCAGCAGGTAGGGAATCTGTCCGCGGAAGCGGGCAGATTCACAACAACCAGATATTGAGATATGTCAGGGAAAAGCAGGCTCAACCCATATCTAAATAAAGAAACGAAAAATCAAAATCTACTCCAGTCAAAATAAAGCATTTAGGTTAAGCATAGACCTTTCCTCCATTTCCAATAAGGTTCCCAGACAAGTTCATGTGTTTGTCTTGTCCTTGAGTAAATATGTTCTATACAAACACACATCATATTTACCCAATAGATCACCATAACTGATGTTCATGGTGAGGAGCACCCTGGAAAAAAAATTGTCCCAAGTAGTAAGCACAGCCAGCCTAAAATCTTGAAGTGTTTGATACATAGAATATAAATCAAATAAATAATAATATCATCTCCTTTATATTACCCAACTCTGTCCTCATTGACCACAAACAGCAAACACTCACCTAAATATATGCCTTTTATCTATCTCCCCCAAGCACTCAAACCGAAATAATCCATAATCCATAAAACCCTACACACTTGTAACATTCAATGGCTTGACAATAGTATCCGCTTCACCACTCCTCCTCACCCAACTAGGGCAACAGCCCATCTTAACTCTACGAAAGAGCAAGGCCTGTCGACTGCTGGACCTACCCTCTGGAAAGCAGAGTTGCTTACCTGTAACAGGCGTTCTCACAGGACAGCAGGATGTTAGTCCTCACATATGGGTGACATCATCAAGATGGAGCCAATCACGGAATACTTTTGTCAAAGTTTCTAGAACTTTGACTGGCACCTACTGGGCATGCCCAGCATGGCACTAACCCTGCATCCAGCAGGGGTCTCCCTTCAGTCTTGTGTATAGCAAAAAGAGCGTGCAAAAAATAACATAATAAATCGCAAGCGTACCCAACTCCGCGGGGTGGCGGGTGGGTTTCGTGAGGACTAACATCCTGCTGGCCTGTGAGAACACCTGTTACAGGTAAGCAACTCTGCTTTCTCACAGGACAAGCAGGATGGTAGTCCTCACATATGGGTGAATAACAAGCTGAGGATGCCCGGCATGTAACAAAAGCAACCAAAGACGTGCAATAGGCACAACAACAGGGGTGATTCTTTGGATAATGGGCCGCCTGAATATCCCAGCAGGTGCAGGAGGAGGTTGGGTATTATGCTGAGAATAGATTGCATAGAACAGACTGGCCAAAGATAGAATCTTGTGTACCAGCTTTGTCTATGCAGTAGTGGGCTGCAAAGGTATGGAGAGAACTCCAGGTTGCAGCTTTACAGATATCAATAAGAGGTACAGAACGAAGGTGTGCAAACGATGTTGCCATTGGCCTAATGGAGTGCGCTTTAACTCGTCTCTGAAGTGGAAGGTCTGCTTGCTGATAGCAGAATGAAATACAGTCCGCCAGCCAGGACGACGGGGTCTGCTTTCCGACCGGGAGTCCCAGCTTAAGCTTATCAAATGAAACAAAAAGCTGGGTGGACTTCCTATGGCCTGCAGTGCGTTCCAAATAAAAGGCAAGCGCACGTTTGCAGTCCAAGGAATGCAGAGCCCGCTCAGCAGGAAGTGAGTAGGGTTTTGGAAAGAAAGTAGGTAATATTGTGGATTGATTTAAATGAAGCTCAAACCTAGGCGTCACTATTGACAGCCATCTTAATTTTAAAAAACACATCAATAATACTATAAAAGATGGATACTTCAAACTGCATACCCTTAAGAAACTTAAACCCCTCCTATACCAATGTGATTTCCGCACAGTGCTGCAATCCCTACTATTTGCTAAACTCGACTACTGTAACGCCCTGCTGTTAGGCCTCCCCAATTCCACCATCCTACCCCTGCAAATGTTACAAAATGCTGCGGCCCGTATCCTCACCAACACTAGAAGGTCAGATCATATCACTCCCATACTTAAAGAATTGCATTGGCTACCAGTTGCTCAAAGAATCACCTTCAAAGTCCTATCTCTAATACATAAGACCCTATACACTGAGAACATGAACTGGCTCAATAACGCAATACAGTTCCGCAAACACTCCAGAACCCCCAGACCGCAACACGCAGCTACACTCCAATTACCCCCTCACAAAACTACCAGACTCGACACAACCAGAAAACGTGCCTTTGCCTTAGCTGGCCCCTCCTGCTGGAACAGTTTGCCACCTGACCTTCGTCAGGAACTATGCCCAAAAAAATTCAAGCAGAAACTTAAAACATGGTTATTCTTAAAAGCCTTCACATAAAGCAACCACCTTCACTTCCAGCTACTCCCCCCTTGCTTCTCCCTGAGACCAAACTTATGTAAATTTGTAATTATGCATTATCCTTCGAGTTACATAATGTACTCCTCTCTAGTATCTCTATAAAGTTGATGCCTAGTAATCTATTATAACTAATGTATTTAATGTATTTATCATATGTATTAACGTTAATATATTCTTCTTAATTCTTCCTTTATTTTCCCTCTCCCTCCCCTTCCCTGTTTGCATTCCCTGATCCAATTTTTCCTTGTTATATTCTCCTAATGTCCTTTCTAAGTTGAATATTAATTGTAAAGCACTGCCGCTATTTTCTATCTGTTCCAGCGCTGCTGCTAAAGTTTTGTTGAATGTACACCGACATGATGTTACTAAACGAATGTCGGTATATAAAGAACCTCAAATAAATAAATAAATATCACTTTCGGAAGAAATTTAGGATGAGTGCGAAAGACCACTCGATCATGTAGAAATTTCATGAAAGGGGAATACGAAACCAGCGCCTGTAGCTCACTGATCCTGCGAGCTGACGTTAACGCCAGAAGGAAAAGGACCTTCCAAGTGAGATGGCGCAACTTGCAGGAATGCAGAGGCTCAAACGGAGGTTTCATGAGCTGAGCAAAAACCACATTAAGGCTCCAAGATGGGGCTGGTAGATGGAGAGGAGGCTTCAGATGAAGCAATCCCTTTGTAAAGCGTACCACCAGGGGTTGTGTCGAGATAGAGACATCCCCCGTACCCCTATGGAAGGCAGCCACTACACTGACATGCACTCTGATGGAAGAGGTTTGTAAACCTGACTCAGAGATTTTATTTTATTTATTTATTTAACATTTTTATATACCGACCTTCATGAAAGAAATTCATATCAGATCGGTTTACAAATAACATGGGGGAACAACAAAGTCAAAACCATATAACAAGAGATGAAAGTTACATATAACAAGGGGTATTAACCTGGAGGGCTAGGATAGCCGGAGCGATAGTAAGGCATAACTGAATAAAATTAGATAATACAATAATATGAGATGCCAGAGATAGTCTAAAAACTGATTTGTGGGGCAGGTAAAAGGATCTAACTCTTTTGAAGTGCACCACAACGAGAATCTTTTCCATTTAGAATGATAAGACCTTCTAGTAGAAGGCTTTTGTGAAGCTATTAGAACCTGGCATACAAATTCCGAAAGATTGAGAGGTTGCAGGATCAACCTTTCAACATCCAAGCTGTCAGTGACAAGGCCTGAAGGTTGGGGTGGCACAATTGGCCATTCCTCTGAGAGATCAGGGACGGATACGAGCCTAGAGGAATCTGTGGACGCACTGAGAGATTACAAAGGATGGGAAACCAAGCTTGGCGAGGCCAGTAGGGGGCAATGAGAATCATTAGACCCCTGTCCGTGCGGCTTCACGAGAGTCTTGCTGATGAGAGAAAGTGGTGGGTAGGCATAGAGGAGGCCTTCCTTCCAAGACAGGGCGAACACATCCCGAGGTGGAGTGTGGCGACTGCGATGTAGAGAGCAGAAGTTGTCCACCTTGTGATTCTGCAGAGACGCGAATAGGTCGATGGTTGGGCGCCCCCACTTCTGGAATAGCCGGTCTGCAACTACAGGGTTGAGGGACCACTCTCGTGGGGCTGGAATTCCTGACAGATTGCTAAAACATTGTCCACACCTGCCAGGTAGGTCGCTCTGAGAAGCATGGCCTGAGATAGAACAAAAGCTCAGATTTGTGCTACCTCCTGACATAGGAGATAGGATCCGGTTCCCCCCTGCTTCTTGATGTACCACAGTGCTACCTGATTGTCCGTTTGGATCAGGATTGTTTTGTTGGACAAACAGTCCTGAAACGCAGAGAGAGCATATCTGATTGCTCTGAGCTCCAGAAAGTGTATTTGATGTTGGGACTCCTCTGCCAACCAGGTTCCCTGAGTCTGCAGGTCGTTGACATGTGCTCCCCAACCTAGAGTGGAAGCATTGGTTGTCAAAATTATTTGAGGTTCTGGAGCTTGGAAGGGTGGACCTTGAAGCAGATAGGATTCCAGGATCCACCATGCCATTGAGAGACGAAGTCGCCTGGTGATGTGACCACTGGGACTTTAATGTCCACTGTGTTAATCGCATGGCTGGCGCACCATTGGGGTAACATGGACCGAGGACGCCATATGCCCCAGCAAGACTAGTAGATGACAAGCCGTCATGGTTTGACGAGACTGTATAACCCGCGCCAACGATGCCAGTGTGTGAGCTCGATCCCTGGGAAGAAAACCCCTTGCTTGGATCGTGTCGAGATCTGCTCCGATAAAGGAGAGGAACTGAGACGGAGTCGGGTGAGATTTCTGGTAACTAATTAGAAATCCCAATGACGCTAGTAGTTGCACTGTAAGATGGAGGGAATGAAGAACTCCTTCTGATGACTGAGCTCTCAGCAACCAGTTGTCCACGTAAGGATAGACATGAGTGCCCAGTCTTCGTAAGTATGCGGCTACTACCGCTAGGCATTTCGTGAAGACCCGAGGGGCTGACGCCAGGCCGAATGGCAGGACCCTGTACTGGAAATGTTGGTCTCCGACAAGGAATTTTCTGTGAGATGGGGTAATTGCAATGTGCATGTACGCGTCTTGTAGGTCGAGAGAGCAAAGCCAATTCCCCCTGTTGAAGAACTGGAAGTAAGGAGCCCAAGGTTACCATCCGAAACTTCTCTTTCCGAAAATGTTTGTTTAGGGCCCAAAGGTCTAATATTGGGTGAATGCCTCCCATCTATTTTGGGATTAAAAAGTATCGGGAGTAGAAGTCGTGTCCTCTCTGGGAAAGAGGAACTGGTTCTATGGCCTTTGCTTGCAAGAAGGCAGTTATTTCCTCCTGCAGATGATGAAAGAGGTCGGAGGAAGACCACTCCGGCCGAGGTGGCATGTCCAATGGAACGGAGAGGAAGTTTAGATGGTAGCATTAAGCTTTGACCGACTGTACCCACCGGTCTGTGGTGATATACAGCCACATGGTGGAGAAGTGGCATAGCCGGCCGCCCACAGAAAGATTGGGCAGAGGGGGATGAACTTTGCCCTGGAGTTGGAAGTCAAAATCCAGCCGCAGGTTGAGGAGCCAAGGATCCAGATGAATCGGGTCGTGTGGGAGGACTGCCCGAATCTACTGAGGAGGCCTCTCTGAGTCCCAATCGCAGACCACAGCTGGCACATTGGACGGGAGAGGAATGCCCTGGAAACGCTGCCGAAGGGGTTACACCTTCCGGGTCAGGGACGCTGACCCGAGCAAAGGGAGCAGGAGTAGGAGATCCGACCGCGGAGACAGCAGACCAGAGCGCGCAGAGGAGGAAGAGAGGGACCTGGCTCTGAGTGATAATGCAACCGGAGGAATGGAACAAGCTGCTGGCGGTGAGTCCGTGGACATCCCCATCCGCCCTGCCATGGTCACGCTAGAATCTATGTGGGATTTAATGGTCGAAATGGCCACAAATATAAAAAGGCTTGAGACAAAGATGGACTATAACAGTGGGAAAAATCAACAAGATATCCTGTTAGTTCAGAAATCTATTAAAAATACAGAAGAGAGAATCAAAGTTCTTGAAGAGAAAGAGGTGAAAAACCTGGAATTTCATGCTGCCATGGCAAAAGACAGAGCTTTGTTAGCACGGCGTATAGAGACTTTTGAGAATAACTCTAAACGTTTAAATTTGCGCATCATAAACTTCCCTAGAGTTGTGGGGGAAGTACCTCTGAGTACTTTTCAAAAGTTTCTTAAAGAAGTCTTGGGCTTCGAAGAAAGCAAGTGTTGCTTACCTGTAACAGGTGTTCTCACAGGACAGCAGGATGTTAGTCCTCACAAATGGGTGACATCATCAGGATGGAGCCCAATCACGGAAAACTTCTGTCAAAGTTTCCAGAACTTTGACTGGCCCCTACTGGGCATGCCCAGCATGGCACTAACCCTGCAGCCAGCAGGGGTCCCCTTCAGTCTTATTTTATAGCTACAAGCAGTGCCGAAAAAATAAAACAATAAAGCATTACGAACCCAACACCGCAGGGTGGCGGGCGGGTTTCTTGAGGACTAACATCCTGCAGTCCTGTGAGAACACCTGTTACAGGTAAGCAACACTTGCTTTCTCACAGGACAAGCAGGATGGTAGTCCTCACAAATGGGTGAGTACCGAGCTGAGGATGTCCGAACATGCACCAAATGTACCCAACGGCGTGCAACAGGCACAACAACTGGGGTGGAATTTGGTAGAGGGCATCCGCAACCCACCGGGCAGGCGGAAGGGTGTTGGTATGTCACGTTGGAAACAGGTTACGCAGGACAGATTGGCCGAAGATGGAATCTTGTCTTCCGGCTTTGTCCAAGCAATAGTGTGCTGCGAAACTCCAGTGAACTCCAGGTGGCAGCCCTGCAAATGTCAGGAAGTGGCACCGATCGTAGGTGTGCTACTGAAGTCGCCATGGCCCTCACAGAGTGTGCTTTAACACGGTCTTGGAAAGGAATGCCTGCTTGCTGATAGCAAAAAGATATGCAGTCCTCCAACCAGGAGGAAAGAGTCTGTTTACCCACAGGTTGCCCTAATTTGTTGGGATGGAAAGAGACGAATAACTGAGTGCTCTTCCTGTGGACAACTGTATGGTCTAGGTAGAACGCTAGAGCCCGTTTACAGTCGAGGGTATGCAGAGCCTGTTCCCCTGGGTTGGAGTGGGGCCTGGGAAAGAAAATAGGTAGTATGATGGATTGATTAATGTGAAACTCCGAAACTACCTTAGGCAAGAACTTAGGGTGAGTGCGGAGTACTGCCCGGTCCTGCAGGAGTTTAGTGTAAGGTGGATAGGTAACTAGGGCCTGTAACTCACTAACCCTGCGAGCTGAAGTGATAGCCAAAAGGAAAATCACCTTCCATGTGAGATATTTTAGGTCACAGGAGTGAAGAGGCTCAAATGGAGGTTTCATAAGCCGACCAAGAACCAAATTAAGGTCCCAAGAAGGGGCCAAAGGACGTAAGGGTGGCTTGATATGGAGCAAGCCTTTAAAAAAACGTGTTACGAGGTGTTGCACCGATATAGGGGCATCCCTGACACCTTTATGGAAAGCGGCTATCGCACTGACATGCATTCTGATTGAGAAAGTCTTTAGACCGGATTCCGATAAATGCCAGAGATAGTCCAAAAATCTCAGGATTGGACAGGAAAAGGGATCAAGGGATTGCGAAGAACACCATGATGTATACCTTTTCCATTTATAGGAATAAGACTTTCTTGTGGAAGGTTTCCGTGAAGCAATGAGGACACGAGAAACCGAATCTGAAAGGTTAAGTGGTTGAAGGATCAACCTTTCAACATCCATGCCGTCAGGGATAAGGCCTGAAGATTGGGATGGCGTAGACATCCGTCGTTCTGAGTGATCAGAAGCGGATCCTTTCCCAAGGGAATGTGCCTGCGGATGGAGAGATCCTGGAGTACTGGAAACCACACTTGGCGTGGCCAGTGAGGTGCTATCAGGATCATGGTTCCTTTGTCCTGACGGAGCTTCACGAGAGTTTTTGAGAGAAGAGGAAGCGGAGGGAATGCATAAAGCAGCCCGGCTGCCCAGGAGAGGGAGAATGCATCTCTGGGCTGTGAGCGCTCGCTCCGAATGAGGGAGCAGTAATTGTCTACTTTGTGGTTCTGAGGGGACGCAAAGAGGTCTATTTGGGGATAACCCCAGTGTTGGAAGAGAGAGGTCGCTACCGAGGGATTGAGCGACCACTCGTGCGGTTGAAAGTCACGACTCAGTTTGCCGCCAAACCATTGTCCACTCCCGGCAAGTAGGTTGCTCTGAGGTACATCGACTGGGAGAGCGCTTCCGCCCAAATCTGAGCGGCCTCCTGACACAGCAGGAAGGAGCCTGTGCCTCTCTGTTGATGTACCACATGGCCACCTGGTTGTCCGTCTGAATCAGGATGATTTGATTCGATAGGTAATCCTGACAAGCTCTGAGAGCATATCGCATTGCTCGAAGCTCCAGGAAATTTATCTGGTGTTTGGATTCCTCTTGAGACCAAGATCCTTGTGTCTGTAGATCGTTTACATGAGCTCCCCAGCCGAGGTTGGAAGCGTCGATGGTGAGAATGAGTTGAGGATCTGGTAGATGAAAAGGTAGTCCCTGGAGAGATTTTTCTGATCTTTCCACCAGGCGAGAGACAGTCGGAGTGCGTCAGTGATGTGGACAATGGTTGAGAGAGACTGAGTCGCTTGAGTCCATTGTGACTGTAAAGTCCAATGCATGACTCTCATGGCCAGACGGGCCATTGGAGTGAGATGGACTGAGGACGCCATGTGTCCGAAAAGGACAAGGAATTGCCGAGCAGTCGCTGTGTACTGAGACTGCAACTGGTGAGCAAGAGACACGAGGGTTTGAACTCGTTGTTGAGGTAGGAAGGCTTTTGCTTGTAAAGTGTCCAAGTCTACCCCAATGAAAGACAAGGTTTGAGATGGGACTAAATAGGATTTCTCGTAATTGACGAGAAATCCTAGAGAAATTAGAGTGTGTAGGGTCAAATTCAGGAACGATCGAGCTGCTTGCTGGGTTGGGGCCCTGATTAACCAGTCGTCTAAATAGGGGTAGACGTGAATACCTTCTTTCCGGAGGAAGGCTGCGACAACTACGAGACATTTGGTAAAGACTCGTGGAGCTGACGCTAGGCCGAATGGAAGCACCCGGTATTGGTAGTGCTTTGGGCCTACTAAAAACCGGAGGTACTTGCGATGAGCTGCAGCTATTGCAATGTGGGTGCATGCATCCTGGAGGTCTAGAGAGCAGAGCCAGTCTCCTCTTTGTTGAAGAGGTAGAAGTGAGCCCAAGGTTACCATTTTGAACTTTTCCCGCTGGAGGTACTTGTTGAGGGCACGTAGATCCAGAATTGGACGAAGGCCCCCGGATTTTTTGGGGATCAAAAAGTACCGGGAATAGAACCCTAAGGCCTTGCTGCGAAAGAGGAACGGGTTCTATTGCTCTTAACTGGAGAAGAAGAGAGACCTCCTGCTCCAGAAGGACAGAGTGGTCGGATACTCCCCACACTTGTAGCGGCGGGGAGTCCGATGGGACAGCAAGAAAATTCAGATGGTAACCCTGAGCAATGATTGCCAGCACCCACTGGTCGGTTGTGATGGTTTGCCACATTCCATGAAAGTGGCATAGTCATGGTTTGCCACATTCCATGAAAGTGGCATAGTCGACCTCCCACTGGTATGGCTGGCAGAGGGATCAGGCTGCTGCTCTCGAAGTGAAAGTCAAAAGCCTGAAGCAGGCCCCAGTTGGGGAGCTGCTTGTGACTTTTGCTTGCGAGGCTGGGATTTATGATAGGTCCTCGTCACTCGGGTCCTTGTCGGTGGAGAATAGTACTTCCGTGGCCGGAAGAAAGACTTCTTAGGGTCCTTCTTGGAGGGCTGTCTAGACGGGAAGTCAGAAGGTATCGATGAGAGCTGTTTGAGGGTCTCATGATGATCCTTTAACTCAGCCACTATTTGCTGAATCTGTTCACCGAATAGATTGTCACCAATACAAGGCAGGTCGGAGAGCCTGTCTTGTACTTCTGCGCGAAGGTCTGAAGACTTGAGCCAGGCCCGACGCCATGCCGAAATGGCAGTCGCAGACACTCTAGTGGAGGTGTCGAAGATATCATAAGCTGTTCTTATTTCGTGTTTCCCTGCTTCAAAGCCCTTGTTGACAAGGGTTTGAAGATGTTCTGGGAATTGGTCAGGCAGGGTTTCAGAGAAGTCCTGTATCTGTTTGAAAATGACTCTGTTGTATTGGGTCATATACAGCTGGTAAGCAGCAATTCTAGAGATGAGCATGGCCCCTTGGAACACTCGTCGACCAATATTGTCTAGGAATTTGTGTTCCTTGACAGGAGGGATAGAGGAGTGTGGCTTCGTTCTTTTTGCCTTCTTCTGAGCTGACTCTACCACAATTGAGTGGTGGTCAAGCTGAGACTTTTGAAAGCCTGGGGCTGACTGTACTAGATAAGTAGTGTCAGCCTTCCTGTGTACTGGGGCTACAGATCCAGGATTTTCCCAATTCTTTTTAAGGAGATCAAGAAGAACTTGATGAATGGGAATAGAGGTGATCACTTTAGGGGCATCCAGGAATTGGAGAAGCTCCATCATCTGGTGCCTATCATCTTGTTCCGTCTGCAGTTGAAAAGGGACCATCTCAGACATTTCCTTCACAAAATTAATGAGAGGTCCTCTGGAGGAGAACACTTTCTACTTTCAGTAGGAGAAGGAGGTGAAGGTAAATCATCGGTGTCTGTGGAGGTATCATCACCCCAAGAGTCATAAGGATCAAGAGGCTGACCTGTAGGACGAGAGGGTGGTTGGATACCTGAAGGGCCCGGCTGAGTGAATCGGTGGCGAGGGACGGCATGGCATCGATGGCTGAGGCACTACTCCGGAAGGAGGAATGCGGAACGATGTTTCTCCTCCCGATGAAGCAGTCATCGGGGAGGGCACTGGAGCCATCGGAGCCATCGGAGACCCGGGAAGCACCGGTGGAAGGGCAGTCATGAGCGCCTCCATCCGGGAAAGCAGCGGTGTCAGCGCTGCTGGAATCGGGTCGGTAACCGGTTCCACTCTCGGTGCCGGAGGGACCTGGAGTCATTGCATCGCTTTGTCGATGGTCTCCTGGACCAGCGGGTCCAGTTCTTCCCGGAGACCTGGGGCAATCAGCTCCGGCTCCATGACGGAAGAGGGAGGCTGAGGCACAGTCGGAGGGACCACCTTTACAGGCGGAATCGCGTCTCCCAAACCCCGATCGGGTGAGGGTGGCCTCGATGACCCGGTCGCAGGAGTGGTCGGTGCCGCTCCTGGATGGGGGTTCAACGGTGGCGAGGTCGGTGATTTCGCTCCCTCGACGGTCCGAGACCTACGATGCCGATGGCGATTCTTCTCCCTACGATCTCCTCGATCTTGAGGGGGAGGTACGGGAGTTGATGGCCGTGAAGACGTCGATGGCGGGCGGTCACCGGACGGATGTCGATGGACCGACTTAGACGGTGCCGGTTCAGAGGACGTCGATGCGATGGACGGCGTCAGGGTGTGAGCATGGAAGAGGAGTCCCATCTTCTCCATTCTGGCTTTGCGACCCTTAGGTGTCATGAGGGCACACTTCGTGAAGTTAGGACATCATGCTCACGGCCTAGACACAAAACACAGACTCCATGAGGGTCTGTGATAGACATGGTGCGAGTACAGTCCGGGCACCGACGAAACCCCGATGCCATGGCCATGGAAAAATCAAGCCGCGGTACGGTCGACGGCCAGTAGGGCCAAACTCAATGGTAACCGACGAAAAACGGTGAAAAAACTTACCGGAGTACCGCGGTCGAAGAAAGCTAGAGGGGGGACCCCTGTGGGGCAAAGTATTTTTAATTAATTCCATTAGGAAAATTCCTGTCAGGAATCAGTTCAGAGCTCCTAAACCGCAAGGCTACTGCTGCGTGGAAAACAGAAGACTGAAGGGGGACCCCTGCTGGCTGCAGGGTTAGTGCCATGCTGGGCATGCCCAGTAGGGGCCAGTCAAAGTTCTGGAAACTTTGACAGAAGTTTTCCGTGATTGGGCTCCATCCTGATGATGTCACCCATTTGTAAGGAGTACCATCCTGCTTGTCCTGTGAGAAACTGATTTTCCAAATATTAACGTTTGTTATTTTCTGCCAAAAAGAGTATCTAATTTAAATACGCAAGATTTACCATTTCAGGGAAACTTAACTGAGTTTTTAGAAAATTCCGATCAAGTAATTGACTGGGGCACATTATTAGTTTCCTTTATAAGTTACCTAGACCTGAATAAGGTCATGAAGAAATATTTATTTTATTTATTTAACGTTTTTATATACCGAAGTTCTGGTAACAAAGTTACTAATCACTTCGGTTTACATTACAACAATAGATTGACAGTATTTAGAATAATGTCTTACAATGAACAGGGTAAATAGAACTTGGAAAAAATAAATAATAACTTAATAAGAGTAATTATATACAAAGTAGTGGACAGTCCTGGAGATCAAAGCTTAGATATTAAGTTTAAGATTAAGAGAATGCTTGGTTGAACAACCAGGTCTTTAGTCTTTTTTTAAAGGTGGGAGTCGATTGTTCAATTCTAAGGTCTGGTGGGAGTGAGTTCCAGAGATTAGGACCGGCAGTGGAAATAGCTCTTTTGCTAAGTGAAGTCTTGAGAGGATGGGCTCTTAGCGTGCCTTTCTGAGCTTGTCTAGTCGGACGAGAGGTGGAGTGAAGCTGTAAAGGGATGGTGAGGTCCATTGGAGTGGAGTTATAGATGGCTTTGTGGATTATTGATAGGGATTTATAGAGGATTCTGTGTTTGATAGGGAGCCAGTGAAGGTTCTTTAAAATGGGAGTAATGTGGTCCCTTTTATTAGATTTAGTTAGGATCCTCACAGTGGCATTTTGTAACAATTGCAGAGGTTTCAGAGAGTTTGCGGGTAAACCAAGCAGCAAAGAATTACAATAGTCTATCTTCGAGAAAATGATTGCTTGTAATACATATCTGAAGTCTTGGAAGTATAAGAGTGGTCTTAGCCTCTTTATTACTTGAAGTTTAAAGAAGCAATCTTTTATGGTGTTAATGAAGCTTTTGTAGTTCAGCTGATTATCCATGGTGACCCCAAGGTTTCTGACCTGAGTGGAAAAGGCTGGAGGAGATAAGTTGTGTGAGTAGGGAGCGGTGTAGTTACCATTTGGGGTGATGAGCAGGAACTCTGACTTGTTGGAATTGAGAATCAAATTAAGATTTGTTAGGAGGTTATTGATGGATAGAAGACAGGAATTCCAGAATTGTAAGGTGTTTTGTAATGAATCTTTAATCGGGATAAGGATTTGGACGTCATCTGCATAAACATAGTGAATAAGGTTAAATTTGGAGAGGAGCTGACATAGAGGGAGAAGATAAATGTTGAATAATGTTGGGGATAGAGAAGAACCTTGCGGGACTCCCATAGTGGATCTGAAAGGTGGTGATTCTTTGCTGTTTATCTTGACTTTATAGAATCTATTCTGGAGGAAAGATGAGAACCAATTGAGTGCGGTGTTTTTTTTTTTATGCCAATCTCTGTTAGACGATCTAAGAGGATATCATGGTTCACTGTGTCAAAAGCTGCTGATACGTCGAGTAGAATGAGGAGGGAGGGGGGGAGCGTGACGTCACGCTGAGAGATGGCAGCCTGATTTCTGAGCTCCCGCTGGCTCCCTCCCAGATCCGCAGCGATCCGTGATTCTAGGGCTCATCTAGCCGTTGTATTAATCTGGGTGATAGCCCTAGCAGCGATATGGCGAACAAGAAAAAAAACTTGGATTTACAGCGCTTCTCTTACCAAAAGGAGAGCAATAAGGACGAGGCCTGTCCCCTGCCCGGGGAAGACGGAGCCCAAGATGGCGGAGTTTCGCGCGCTGCCTCGCCCGAGCCGCCCATGTCCTCCTCTCCATCAGATGACGGCGCGCTCTCCGACCACCCGACCCGGGCCGAATTTCGGGAATGATTTGCAGGTATCAGGTCAGACCTCAAGGCGTATCGCCAGGAACTTTTTACTCGGGTGGAAGAAGTACGGGAGGACCTGACGTCGCTGGGCCACAGGGTCGGGGATATTGATGTGCGGGTTGAGGGTCAGGCCGAGCTAATTTCCGCACATACTAATACGCTGGACTCGCTCCGCAATGATAATGCTCAGCTTACGGCGAAAATTGCTGACTTGGAAAACAGGGCACGACGGAGTAATCTCCGCTTCCGGGGCATTGAGGAGTCCACGGGATCAGAGGACTGCCATGCGGTGATCCGTGAGTTTTGCCTTTTTATGCTCCGGGAGGCCGCACCAGATGGGGATTTTGATCCTCCTGAAATACTGTTTGACCGGGCTCATCGAGCTTTGCGTGCCCCACAATCTAATAGGCCAAGAGACATTATAGTCTGCTTCACCTCATTTCAAATCAAGGAAAGGATAGCGACAGTGGCACGTGCACGCCAGGAATGGTCCTGGGAAAACCATAAAATAGCTATATTTCCGGATCTCTCTCTGGCCACGCTTCAGAATCGGCAGTCCTTTCGTGAGGTCACTACCTTTCTGCGCAGCAAGGCCATGAAATACCGATGGTCCCACCCATTTGGACTTTCGTTTTCCCATGAAGGTGTCACACACCGCTGCTGGACTCCAGACGATGCCTTGCCCGGCCTTTCTACCTTGGGCTTTACGACCTCACAGCCTTCTCACAAGGCATCTCAGGCACTCTCAGCCCGACCACAACACCCTGCCTGGCAGCGGGTTGGGAAGCGTAACAGTCGGCTCCGCCGTCAGTCCGGGGGCCCCTCTCAAGCCCAAGGCAAGGGCTGATATGCATATGGGCCTAACCGGCGGAGGAACTTTTTTCTAAGATGCCAGAGTTCATTTGTATATTTCACTACCAAGACCCTTGGCTTGCTTAAGCTGTATTGCTGAAATGCGCGTGACAAATTTGTTTCTGTTCATGTTTAGCTTGATATAAGCTGTGGGGATGGGGGGGAGGGGGGGAGCACCCATCTCTTGAGTCTGTCTCTTCACTCATATCCCCTTTTTGGGTATGGGAGACAGTCTGCTTGGAGGTGCTGGCAGATGTTGCTATAGGGACTCACTGGATAGAGTGGGTTCTCTAAGGGGGCATGCTATTGTGGTTATTATGTTTTTTTTGTTGTGATGTCAGTCGATGCACTACTCCTCCATGCTGCATATTCTTGGCTAATGGTAGGATGTTCTTTATTCTTTTTTCTATATGGCTATGATTAAAATATTATCGCTGAATGTCAAGGGTTTCAATACTCCTCAGAAAAGGTCTCTTTTCTATAGAGAGACGGGGGTTTCCCAACCTGACATTGTTTTTGTGCAGGAGACGCACTTAACTCGCAGATATGAAGCCTTAATGAAGTCCCCCAAATTTCCATTTCAGTTTTTCTCAGCAGCTACCAAACAAGCAAAGTATGCAGGAGTTGGCATCCTCTTTGCAGCACATATGGTATTTGAATGTAAGAAGGTGATTGCAGACCCCCAGGGTCGTTATCTACTGTTGCATATAATTTTGTTTGGTATGGAGTTAACTTTACTTACTGTATATGCCCCTAATAGAGAGTAGGCTGCCTTCTTTAGACACTTACATAATGTTCTCCTTCAACATGCTGCAGGTCATCTTATAATAGGGGGGGACTTTAATGTTCTGCTATCTCCCTCATTGGATACTTCCAAGGGACTCACGCATACTGCACAGGGTCACACCAAGGCTCTCAAGAATCTTCTGACAGAACACAACTTGGTGGATTCTTGGAGAACCACTTTCCCACACTCACGATCCTATTCTTACTATTCTAAGCCACACGATTCTTATACCCGTATCGATTATTTGATGGTGGATAAACACTTATTCCATATGGTCCACAGCCCTGAAGTGGGGATCGTGACCTGGTCTGATCACGCTCCTATTTCTCTCCAGCTGTGCATTCCGGCTGGGGACCATGGGCGCCGGTACTGGAGGCTCAATGACTCTCTTTTACACGACCTCCAGTTTATACAATCCTCTACCCAATTGATGCAGGATTTTTTCACTACTAATGTGGGCTCTGTCTCGTCCCCAGTCACAGTGTGGGACTGCTTCAAATCATATATTAGGGGACATTTTATCTCGCACTCATCTTACATTAAGAAACAGAAGGAGGCAGCTTGCTTTCACCTCAGGACACGTATTACGGACCTTACAGCCCAACATAGTCATTCCCGCTCTAACCGTCTACTGGCTCAGCTAACCAAGTGCAGGGACGAATTACATAGGCTTGAATTAGACCATGTCAATCATGCCTTGAATCTGACTAGGCAAACTCACTTTGAGGGGGGAAATAAGGCTGGCAGGGTGCTGGCACATCAGTTAAAAAAGCAATCCTTTCAAAATCACATTCTTAAAATCAAAAACGAACAGGGACAGATTGAGACTACCAACTCGGCCATCACTCACCAATTTCTCAAATTCTATCGGGATCTTTACTCAGCAGATACCCAAATTCACTCAGCAGATATCCTACAATATCTTCGGGCCGTTCCCCTACCTAGACTCACATTGACGATGCAGGATAGTCTAAATGCAGAAATCACAACCCCGGAGATTTTAGAGGTTATCAAGACCCTGAAGGTGGGTAAAGCTCCGGGTCCCGATGGCCTGACAGCTAAATTTTATAAAACTTTCCGACATATCCTGGCCCCGCATCTTCAGAGTCACTTTAATTATCTTAGGGGAGGGGGTACATTACACATGGACTCCAACACTGCAGGCATCACTATTATAGCTAAACCGGGCAGAGACCCCGCCCTATGTGCCTCGTATCAGCCGATCTCATTAATAAACCTAGATCTAAAAATTTTAGCCAAGATTTTGGCCGATCGGATAAACTGCTTCATTGCCCAAATCATACATCCCGATCAGGCAGGCTTTATCCCAGGCCGTATGGCTAGCGACAATGTACGCAAGATTATTAATATCATTTGGGGCGCATCTCATTGCCAGATAGAACATCTCCTTTTGGCCATTGATGCAGAGAAGGCCTTTGACATGGTCCACTGGCCTTTTTTGTTTCATACCTTACAGGAAATGGAGTTTGGACCCTCTTTTCATAACTGGATTTCAGCCCTGTACTCTAATCCTTTAGCTAGCATCAAAATTAATGGTCGGTATATGGAGCCTTTTCCGGTGCACAGGGGGACGAGGCAGGGCTGCCCCCTGTCGCCCTTGCTCTTTGCCATTTTTCTCGAACCCCTGGCTATCTCTATACGGTCCAATCAGCAGGTGCAGGGCTTTGCCTTGCACACTTGTGAATCCAAAATGTCCCTGTTCGCTGATGATATTATATTCACGGTGGGCAGCCCGGCCCTGACTCTCCCGGTACTTGAACTGGAGCTAGCGCGTTTTAGTGCGGTTTCAGGTTTCAAAATTAACTGGGACAAATCTGAAATATTGAACATCACCTGTCCCCCTGATAGGGTCTGTGCACTGAAAGCAAAACATCCCTTTAAGTGGGCTACCTCTAAACTTAAATATCTTGGGGTGTATTTGAGCCATAATGTGTCCGATCTTTTTCAGCTTAATTATGTACCCTTATTTAAAAAACTTGATCTGGACTTAGAGATATGGTCATCACTCCCTCTAACGTGGCTTGGACGGTTGGCAACTATCAAGATGAACCTTCTTCCGAGATTTCTCTACCTCTTTCAGACACTGCCTATTATGGTGGGGCGATCTATTTTGGTGCACTGGCAAAGAAAATTACTCCGTTTTCTCTGGAGACACAGACCTCCGCGTGTGGCTCAAAAAATTCTTTATCAGTCTAAGTCTACAGGAGGCTTGGGACTGCCTCATTTGGCCAAGTACTATGCGGCAGCGCAACTTCGACCCATAATTGACTGGCATTGCTCGGTTTCCATAAAACCGTGGGTCGCGCTCGAACAAGAGTGGATTGCGCCGGTGCCTTTGGCTTCCCTTCTCTGGCAACCGGCTAAAACATGGCGGGCAAATCTGAAGCTGCCGCCTTGCACAAGGCAAACATATAATGTGTGGAAACAATGGAAGAATAAACTTGTGGGTCATTACGATTACCATTCCCTTACTTCACTGTTTCACAATACTCTCTTCTCAGCTGGTCTCCCTGCTACAGCCTATGCTAAGTGGAAAGCCGGGGGTATTCATTGTATTCAGCATGTTCTATGTCAGGATAGACCGCTCTCGTTCTCAACTCTACAAGAGACTTATCAACTGTCTTCCATGGAATTCCTACCTTATATGCAACTTCGCCATTTTTTGCTACACATTCAGCGAAGGGGACTGTTAGCACCCACCCGATCTTTGTTCGAGGGATACTGTGACTCTCCCAAGGCAATAGGGGGTCTCATATCAAAATTATATCAGCTGCTGATCTCACTACCGTTTAGCAAACATGCTTACATGATCACATGGGAAACGGATCTAAAGACCTCCATAGCTGAAGACGATTGGACGCCTATCTTTTCTGCGGTCTCCCGTGGTAATATATCCACCAGGATTATTGAAGCCAGCTATAAGACGCTTTACCACTGGCACCTGACCCCAGCTCGGTTGCATCGTTGCTACCCTAGAGTGGACCCTCACTGTTGGCGTAATTGTCGTCAAGTTGGAACATACCTACACATGTGGTGGGAATGCGAATTCATTCAACCTCTATGGTCTTATGTCTCCCAGCTATTGTCAGAACTCTTTCATGTTTCTTGCACCCTGACCGTGGAGCAAGCGCTTCTCTTTTTTCCGGAGGACTCTCTGCCAACTCCGGCTCAAACCTTCATGCACCAAGTTTGCACGGCTACTAAAATGGAGATTGCTTACCATTGGAAACGGGTTCACCCGCCCACCTCAGAGGAGCTTCTACAACGATTGGACAGGGCATGCACCCTTTACCGTCTCACGGCTTTGAAGTACCACCGCCTTACCAAGTTTAACCAAGTCTGGGGCCCTTACATATCTTGGCGATCTTTGACTTTCACGATTTAATCATAGACTGATCTATCAGTTCTAGGCTCAACCATATTGTTCCCTACCACACTGACAGTGTATGTGGAGTTTGGAGTTATGGCTTCTTGACTGACCAGAGTTATGTTGATATTACATGGCATGCGGGGGAGGGGGGGGGGAACATCTGGGAACATTCTGGAGTTTTCTTATATTATGGTGTATTATCTATTGATGTATAACAGAAAATATGCTGATTTGTTTGTATATGTCTTCCATGTTATCACTTGTCAATATCAGCAATAAAAACTATTAATAATAATTAAAAAAAAAGAATGAGGAGGGAGGATTGTTTTTTTTCTAGGTTCAAGAGAATTTTATCTGAAAGTGATGAAAGGAGGGATTCGGTGCTTCTAGATTTTCGGAAACCAAATTGAGAAGAAAAGAGGATGTTGTTGTTTTCTAAGTAGGCGAGTTGTTTGTTAACTAATGTTTCCATGATTTTGGAGATAATTGGGAGATTGGCTACAGGGCGGAAGTTGGCTGGATTGTCTGGGGAAAGATTTGGTTTTTTTAGTAATGGTTTAAGGATGGCGAGTTTGAGTGGAGTGGAGACGAGGCCTTGTAATAAAGAGGAATTGATGATCTGTGATATAGGGTATGAGATGTCTTTGGCAATTGAAATAAGGAGGTTGGCTGGAATAGCATCTAGTGGGTGTGATGAAGGTTTAAGTCTTTTTAGAATGTTTTCAATTTCCAAAGTAGAGACTGGTTCAAAGATCTCAAGGCTTGCTGTGATTTGTGGAGGGGAGGGGAGTAGATGAGGTGGGGAGTTGACTTTCATTTTCTTGATAGGGTCCAGGAGGTTAGGAATTTTGTTCTTAAAATAGGTGGCAAGATCAGATGCTTTACTTGCTGCGTTATCGTCTGGGAAAGCGAAGGCGGGTTGTTTGGTGAGAGAAGTCACTAAAGAGAAGAGGGATTTTGGATCAAATATAAAGTTATGAATTTTCTGTGAGTAGAAGTCCTTTTTTGTCTGAAGGATGGAGAACCTGTATTGGTGCATTAAGGATTTAAAGGCCATGAGGTTTGAGGTTGAAGGATTCTTGCGCCAAGACTTTTCTCTATGCCTAAGTTCACGCTTTACAGATTTGAGCTTTGGAGTATACCAAGGTTTTTTTGTATCCTTGTTGGACTGAATAGTTTTGGTGATTAGCGGGCAAGTAATGTCTGCAACTTTGTTTGTGATTTCAGACCATGAGGCTAAAGCAGAGTTGGTGTCCGTGAGGTCCATTAGGTTTAGTTCTTGAGTTAGATGGGCGATAAGGGTGTCTGGGTTGCAGAGTTTTCTGAATTGGACTGTGGATTTTTGGGGGCCTGTAGTAATTGTTAGGTGATTTTGTAGAGATAAGTTGATTAACTTATGGTCGGACCAAGGTATTGGCTGGCAGGTAATGTAGGAATTGAGGGTGAAATTTTGATTTATAAAAATTAGGTCCAGGGTATGACCTGCTCTATGAGTGGGTTCGTTTATGAGTTGTTTGAATCCCATGGAGTTAAGGGAACTGAGGAAGGCTTCACAGTTGGATGAGTGCGGAATGGTATCTACATGGAGATTAAAATCTCCCATCAATAGAGCTGGTGAGTCGGAGTCTATGTGTTTGGCTATGCATTCTATTAAGGGCGAGGGATCTGAATCTAAACATCCAGGAGGGGAGTAGATGAGGCCAATTTGCAATTGGGAGGATTTGAAGACTGCAACTTCAAAAGATTGAGAGCAGCTGGATACTTGCAATGATAATTTAAATTTCTTTTTGGCAGCAAGTAGAAGACCTCCACCTCTTTTTTTCAAACTCGGGATAGAAAATATGTCATAAGATTGTATTGGAAGTTGGTTGAGGAGGACTGTGTCTTCGGTTTTCAACCAAGTTTCTGTAATGGCAAATAAATCAGGTTGTTCTTCTGTGAGATAGTCATTTAAGAGATGAGTTTTTTTGGAAAGGGATTGCGCATTAAGAAGAGAAATTGTGAAAAGAGAGAAGCCTAGAAATTGATTAAGGGGTGATAGCATGATTGGGATAAGCCTATTGTGTTGTTGAGATGAAGGAGAACCTTGTTTTTTTGTTGGATATCTCTTGTTGTTGAAGTAATTGGTATAGCAGAGGAGAACATGGTTGAACTTTGTTAAGGTTGAGTGGACGTGAAAAGGGATTGAATTGGAGTATCTGAATTTGGAGAAGTTTAGAGGTAAGGTAAGACTGTAGATTTGTTGTTGTAGAGATTTAATATTACTTTCTTTTCTTTTCTGGTCTTTCTTCTAAGACTCAGTGGCTGCATGTAGGGGCGCACAAAGGGGCAGGCCCCTTTGATGTGCTCCTTCGGCGCGCGACGCTCGGCGCGCGGCGCCTGAAAGGACTAAAATTTAAAGGTTCTACTGGTCTCAGTCTGATTGGCTGCCTTGCAGCGGTCGGCTGATTGGCCGGTTCTCGGTGGGGGGCGGGCTTCGGCCGCGAGGAGAGCGGGCCTGGAGCGGTGCCTGGTCTGGTCGCGCTGTTGGCGGCGGCCCTGTCCGGGTGAGAGATTTTAAAGAAGGCCTTACCCCGATGGGACGCCAAAGTACCCCATTTTGTTTCATGATAAACCGGTAAAGATTTTCCCTGATCTTTCTCTATATACACAGCTATGGAGAAAAGAATTTCTAAGCCTCCGACAGGAGGTTATATCTTTGGGATTATCTTTCGTATTGAGGTTTCCCTGTAAATGTTTGGTAAAAAAGCAACAGGATATATTTGTGTTTTTCATGCCTGAACATTTGAAAGCCTTTATTGAGCAAAGGAAAATAGTTACCTCGTCCCCATTGTCTAGCTAAGAATAAATATAGTGCAGGAAAAGCAAGTTTGCTTACCGTAAATGGTGTTTCCGTAGATAGCAGGATGAATTAGCCATGCTGTATGGGAACTGTCAATCAGGGCCCAGGAGGCGGAGCTTCTTAGCAGAGTTAGATCTTTTTGATCCTCTGCGGCTGCGTGAGGGTTCCCGCGCAGCAGTAACGGTTCTCCTCAGTCTGTAATTAAGCTTGAGCGTAGCGGGAAAAACCACGACTGACAGGGAGGTGGGCGGGTCAGCATGGCTAATTCATCCTGCTATCTACGGAAACACCGTTTACGGTAAGCAAACTTGCTTTTTCCCGTCGATAGCAGGGCTGAATTAGCCATGCTGTATGGGAGTCCAAAGCTCCCGTATACCTTGTAATGCTGCATTTTGGTATGCGTAATAGCGTGGCAGTCGTGGCTATTACCCAGAAAAAGTGCGTAGAACTGATTGTCCCAGTGTAGCATCTCCCGCCGATTGTTTATCTATGCAATAGTGGGAGGTGAAGGTATGCAGCGAAGACCAAGTCGCAGCTTTACAAATTTCCACTGGTTGAACGTTCTGTAGGTGAGCTAATGATGCGGCCATAGCTCTTACTTGATGGGCGTTTGGCCTTGAAGAAAGTTCTGTTCCCTTAGCAGAATAGCAATATCTGATGCATTGTGCTATCCAGCTAGAGATTGTACGCTTCGCTACTGGTGCTCCAGGAGCGTTTGGGTTGAAGGATAGGAACAGTTGAGAAGATCTATTGAGGGAATGTGTTCTTCTCTTATAGTATGCTAATGCCCTTTTGCAATCTAGGGTATGTAGTAAGCGTTCTCTATCATTGGAATGAGGTTTTGGAAAGAAAATTGGTAAGTCAATGGTTTGATTGAGATGGAAGGAAGACACTACCTTCGGAAGGAATGAAGGATGAGTGCGTAGTACAACCTTATCATGGTGAAACTGTAGATAAGGCTCGTAATGAACAAGAGCTTGAAGTTCACTGACTCGTCGGGCAGAGGTTATCGCAACTAGAAACACTGTCTTCCAAGTGAGGTATTTCATGTGTGCGGATTCCATGGGTTCGAATGGATATAGCATGAGTTGTTCAAGAATTAAGTTGAGATTCCATGGAATCAGTGGTTTCGACACCGGTGGGCGTAAGTGCAGGAGACCTTTGAAGAATCTAGAGAGAAGCGGATGTTCTGCCACTGAGTGGTTATCTAGTGGCCGATGATACGCTGCAATCGCACTAAGATGGACTCGAATAGAGGAGGTGGCCAATCCTGATTCGTAGAGAGAGTGCAGATAATCAAGCAAGGCTGTTGGTGAACAGTCTATGGGTGAAAGGTTGTTTTCCCCACACCAGGTCGAGTAACGTTTCCATTTGAAGGAGTAACTTCTTCTGGTGGATGGCTTCCTAGACTCGAGAAGAATAGTTTGTACCGTGTGGGAAACTCCTTGTTCAGTTAATAATGCCCGTTCAATCTCCACGCAGTCAGGTGGAGTGATGAGAGAAGCGGGTGAATGAGAAGGCCGTTGTCTTGAAGGAGAAGGTCCGGACGGTCCGGGAAGCGGATCGGCTCTTCTATTGATAGACGTAGGAGGTAGCTGTACCATGGTTGTCGTGGCCACGCAGGTGCTATGAGAATGAGTTGACTGCCGTCTGTGATGCATTTTTGCAACGTTTTCGTGATTAATGGAATCGGTGGAAAAGCGTAAAGAAGAGTTGGGTTCCACGGAATCAGGAAGGCATCCTGAGACAACCTGTGTTGACTGGGTCTGATGGAACAAAATTGAGGCAGTTGAGTGTTGAGTTCCGTGGCAAACAGATCTATTGTTGGAGTACCCCAACTGTTGAAGACTTCCTGCAGAACCTCGGGATTTATTCTCCACTCGTGCGGATGGAATACCCGACTCAGTCTGTCCGCTCTCGTGTTTGCAATTCCCGGTAAGTAAGAGGCTTGTAGGTGAATGGAGTGCCTGTGGGCGTGAGCGAGGATCTGTAGTGTCTCTCTGCAGAGGGACCATGAACCGGACCCGCCTTGTTTGTTTATATAGAACATGGCTACCTGGTTGTCCGTGTATATCATGACCCTCTGACCTCGAAGGTAGTCCTGAAAGGTGAGCAGGGCATTTCGAATCGCTCTGAGCTCCAAAAGATTGATTTGTAATTGCTGCTCGTTGTGCGACCATAGGCCTTGCGTCTCTAGAAGATCCAGATGAGCTCCCCAGCCTTTTCGCGAAGCGTCTGTGGTAAGGACTGCATTGTGAGGCTGATGATTGAATGGAGCTCCTTTGCTCATCGTTGGTAACTTGAGCCACCAAGTGATGTCCTGTCTCATTTGGTTGGTTATACACACTCTTTTGTGTAATGGTTGAGTGTGTTGTGTCCACTGGCGTTTCAGACCCCACTGAAGTCGTCGCATATGGAGTCTGGTATTGGGGACTGTGAAGTTCGCAGCTGCCAAGTGTCCCAGAAGGCTTAGCACTGTCCGGGCCGTAGCAGTTTGCATGCCCTGTAGGGCTACCAGCAATGAACAGATTACCAGTCTTCTTTCCTCCGGAAGGAATGCTCTGGCTTGACACGTGTCCAGACGTGCCCCTATGAATTGTAGATTTTGTGAGGGCTGTAATTTGGACTTTGGGTAATTGACTATTAATCCCAATCGTCGTAGACAGGTTAGTGCTATGTTGAGATGCGATTCCAACAGTACCGGATCCGACGCTACTACTAGCCAGTCGTCCAGGTAAGGGAATATTGTTAGTCCCTGTAAGCGAAGATGAGCCACCACTACTACCATGCACTTGGTGAATACCCTGGGTGCTGCCGACAGTCCAAAGGGTAGCACTTTGTATTGGTAATGCTGGTTGTGATACTGGAAACATAGGTATTGCCAACATGATCTGTGGATCGGGATATGGGTATATGCATCCTTGAGGTCTATTGAGCACATCCAATCCCTGTGCTGCAATAAGGGAAGGATGGATTTTAAAGATACCATTTTGAATTTCTCCCGGACTAGGTGCTTGTTGAGTTCCCGGAGGTCCAGAATGGGTCGAGTGCCCCCCGATTTCTTTGGAATGAGGAAATATGGGGAGTAAAACCCCCGGCCCTTTTCTTCCTGGGAAATCGGGTGAATTGCTCCTTGATGAATCAGCGTGGTCAATTCTTGGGCCAGATGGGGTTGACAAGGTTTTCTCCCTCTCAGGGGAAAATGAGGAACGATGGGTTTGGATAGGAAGTGTAGGTGATATCCGTCTTGAATAATGTCTAGAACCCACTGATCTGTCGTGATGGATTTCCATGCATCGCAACAAGTGGTTATCCTGCCCGGGGGATGTTCCGGTAGAGATGGCGGTAGCGGTGGCAGTGGAGTCAAAAAGACTGAGCAGTCTTAGCTGAGACTGCCGTCTGCTGTTGTTGTTGTGGTTGCCGTTGTGTTCTTGGTTTTCCCCTCCTCTGCTGTTGTTGAGGAGGGTTGTTAGTTGTCTGCCTCTGGTAAGGGGCAAAGGATTGTTGTCTGTAGGTCTGGTAAGATCTATACGGTCTTCTAGTGTATGGTTGCCTACGTGATGGAAAAAATCGTTTCGCAGACGATGGAGCTGCTAGCGATTGGACTGCCAGAGCCTGATCTTTGAGTTTGCTCACGGTCTCGTGTAAACGGTCTCCGAAAAGATTATCACCTGAGCATGGTAAGTTTGCCAATTTTTCATGTAGATCTTCCCTGATGGCACTAGCTTTGAGCCATGCCAGTCGTCTGGCAGAAATTGCCATAGCTGAAGCCCTTGAGGAATTCTCAAATCCCTCATACACTGCTCTCAGCATATGACGCGTGCATTCCTCCATATCTGAAATCGGGGACGGAATGCTTTCCCCCGCTGCTGTAAACATGCCCTTGGTGGCTTGCAGACACTCGTATAAATATTGAACCATATAGAAATGGTGATGATTAATTCGAGATGTAAGCATTGCGTTTTGATAAATTCTTTTCGCAAAATCGTCTAGACATTTATTATCCTTGCCCGGTGGAGCCGAAGTATGCGCCTTTGTTTTCCGATACTTTTGTAGCGCTGACTCTACCACTATAGATTCATGTGGTAATTGTGGAATGGAATACATGGATGGTTTCTGTAGCTTAAATTTTAAGTCCGTCTTCCTCGATACTGCTGATAGAGTATAGGGGGTATCCCACGATTTCTGTAGAACGCTATGTAACACTGTATGTGGTGGTAAGGCTGACGGCTCCCCGGGGGCATCGAAGATTTTTAATAATCCAAATGTTTCTGCCCTTGGCTCTGGCAATTTTTGAATATCTAGTTTCAAGATATTACCCATCTTGTCCACAAATTTAGGATACGTAAGATCCTCTGGTGTGGAGTATGGTTCCGCTGGTTGTTCCGGTGGGTCAGAAGGGTAACCCGTAGATGAATCTGGCGAGGAATGCTGAGACATAGAATCTACGTGTTGGGATGGGGAGATGGGATATATCGGTGGAGGGTGAGCTTCTGAGGCAGGTATATCCTGTGGAGTCTGCGGCGGAGTTTGTGCTGGTTCCCCTGGAACCGTAGATTCCGGAGGAAGGGTATATGTTGATTGCAGGGATTCGAAGAAGCCTGCTAAAGACTGTGTAAGGTCCCAGAATGCCTTGGAAGTGTGTTGTGGCATTGATGGTCGTTGTACACCCTTAGGTGACTTTGATGGAAGAGGAGTGGTATCCTTAATCTGATCTGAATGGTCACTCCAATTAGATGCACTGTGACTCCTGGAATGTCCCGAGTGCACAGTGTTGGGGGACTGCGATGATGAAATAGGAATCACCTTGTGAGAGGAGTAGGCAGAACGAGAGGAACTACTCCTATAATGAGAGGATGAAGAGGAGGAAGATCTCCTATGTAGATGTGCTCCGTGCTGTTTCCTCTCTTCGCCGTGATGTCTTTTCGAGGGGGGCGATGAAGTCGAACGATGATGGCGCCTCTTTCTTGAAGAGGAGGATTTGCTGTCCCTCGACCTTTGGTCTGAACTTGGTCTGTGGTGTTTTCTTACATCCAGAGATTCTTGTATCCCCGAGTGGGCAGATACCAACTCCTGGAGAGGGTTCATTATTGCGATAGGTTGAGGGTCTGGAGTGGATTGCTGGTTCCCCGCAGGTGCCTCCGGATCCCTAGAACTGTCTAGTCTACGTTTTTTATGGTCCGTTGACTTAGCAGATACTGATTGCGGACCGTGAGTCTTTGATGAATCACGTGAAGAAGTCAACTTCACTTTACTCGAGCCCGAGTCTTTTCCTGGCGGCCCCGAATGCATACTTGGATGTTTATGTTTCGGCGCCGGTCTCGGCTCCGTGTACTTCGGCGCCAGTTTCAGTTCCGGGTGCTTCGTGGTCGACCTCGGCTCCGGGTGCTTCGGCGCCGATCCCCGCTCCGGGCGCTTCGGCGCCGATCCCCGCTCCGGGCGCTTTGTCGCTGGTTCCGGCTCCGAATGCTTTGGTGGCTGTGCCGGCTCCGTGTGTTTCGGCGCCGAGTGTTTCGGCCCCGGTCTGCGATGTTTCAGCTCCGGGCGATCCGGCACCATGTAAGTCTCCTGGTCCGGATGGTTCCCGGGCGCCGAGAGTGTCTTCGGCGCCGATTTTGAATTACTGGGCAGTACCTTCCTGTGCGCCGATAAAGTTCCACCTTCCGGTTGTGGTTTTTTCGGCGCCGATGACGACCTCGGACCCACGGCCTTGGACAGTAACAAGGCTCTTACCGGATTTTCTCCCCGAGGTTTTTGGGAACAGGGCTCGGTCAACTTGAATGGCTCCTGCTTCCCGACGTCCTTTGGTTTAGAGGGGCCAGGTCCCTGGTCCTCGATTTCCCTGGGCCTTCTTTTCGTGTCCCTTACCTTCAGGGACTGAGGATCCCAGGAGGACGCTCTCTTTACCGGAGAAGAAGGTTTAGACTTTGGTGCCGGCGAAGAATGTGTTGTTGACGTTTTTTCTTCTAACTCCAACCATCGGTAGTTTCGATGACGCCGCGCTCTCGGTGACATTCTTTCGCAATGTTCACAGTCGGCTTGTGGATGCTCGCGCCCGAGGCATCGATAACAACGATCATGCCCATCTGTGACGGACATGATCTTGCCGCAAGGGCAAGGCTTAAAGCCTGACTGCTTTTTGGACATTTTTTTTTTTTTTCGCTCTTCTGAGGAGAAGAAGGGCTCCGCGTGCGCTCCCGCGCACGGAAAAAAACAGACTGAGGAGAACCGTTACTGCTGCGCGGGAACCCTCACGCAGCCACAGAGGATCAAAAAGATCTAACTCTGCTAAGAAGCTCCGCCTCCTGGGCCCTGATTGACAGTTCCCATACAGCATGGCTAATTCAGCCCTGCTATCGACGGGAAAGTACTATGTTAAGCTTTGTTTTCTGTTTAGATATTAATTTTCGAAAAATGAAACTCCCCATTAAATTTTCATAAAGCCTCCTTTAGGGATTTTTTGGTGTCAGTACAAATTGCATTTGATTATATAAAGTAAGATTAGAGTTGATTTAAAAATTAACATGATGATGAATGGAATGGAAATCGGTTCTATTTTATGTTATGATAAATTTCTCAGTATTGTTATAGTTTGAAAATCAATAAAGAAATAATTAAAAAAAAAATCCAGCCGCAGGAGTAGGCTGGGCAGGAGGTTGAGATTTCTGAGCCTGTGGCTAGCATGGTGCAGACTTCTGGAAGGGCCAGGATGGGCGAGCCCGAGTCGCTGGTGAGTAATATTTCTGGGCTTTGTATGCTGTTTGTTTAGCTTCACATCTGAACAGGCGCATGGAGGGAGCTGAAAATTCAGCATGAGCGGCCGAGAGCTGACGGAGTGTTTCATTGTGGTCCTTCAGTTGGGCCACCATCTCTTGGATTTTTTCATCACAGATTATCCCTCGTGCATGGGAGGTCAGCCAAACATTCCTGCACCTCTGGGCAGAAATCGGAGGACTTCAGCCAAGCCCAACGGTGAGCGCTAATACCAGCCACTGATAATCAAGAGGCCATATCAAAGACATCATATGCCGATCGGACCTCATGTTTTCCTGCGTCGAATCCCTTTTTAACGATGGCGTTCAGCTAGTCTTGAAGCAGCTCTGGGAGGGACTCACCAAACTCCTGTAGTTGTTTAAATAGGTTTCGGTAGTACTGTGTCATATATAAATGATATGACGCAATACGTGAGATGAGCATGGCCCCGTGAAACTTCTGTTCTCCACCACCACCGAATGAGCTAATTGTGTGTTCTGGAAACCCGGGGAAGGCTGGACTAGGTAGACTGCGTCCATTTTACGGTTCACTAGAGGGACCGTTCCAGGATGCTCCCAGTTATGCTGAATCAATTCCTGCAGAACTTCATGGACTGGGACGGACATTTCTTTTGGAGGATCCAGGAACTGAAGTACTTCCAGCATTTTATGCCTGGAATCTTCCTCCGTCTGCAGTGTGAATGGAATGGTCTCCGCCATCTCCTTGATAAAGCTAATAAAGAAGAGACTTTCTGGCGCAGACTTACATTTCTCCTCTGGAGGTGACTACTCCGACAGGACCTCAGTTGAGTCCTGGGATTCAGAGGAATCGTCCGTCCATGGATCATAAGGTTGATCCCCTGCATCCATCGGTGGTGTTCTTGGAAAACCTGGAACTCCTCTGGCCGGAGGAGGTCTTGGCATCGAAGGTAATAGTGCTGGCATCGATGGACCTGGCCTTGGCATCGAGAAATCTAGGTCCGGAATCGGTGCCGGACGCAATGGTACTGATGGCATCGGGGACTTCACCGGTGGCCTCGGTGCGGGGACTCCTGAAGGCCCCGGAACAGGCTATGGCCTCGACGCGTCTTCTTTTCCCGATGAAAGTGGGATGGGCATTGATGAAGCCATGGGTAACTGATTTTCTCGGTGCCCTTTCAGGAGAGGAAGCAGCATCGGTGGCATCGGTGCCGGTTTCGGCACAGGCAACGATGCTGGCCTCGGTGGTCTTGGAAAGCCTGGACCACTGCCTCTTGCACCATCCAGTGCAATTCCTCTCGGAGTGTTGGGGTGGTGAGCCCCAGGTCTGGAGTGGGAGGCATGGCGGGCAATACCGGCGGGTCCACCGGTCCCAGTGGAATATCAGTAGCCGCACCCACCGAGGGCGAGGGACACCTCTATGCATCCGGCTTCGAGGGCAAGGGACACTCCTCGGCCCGGGTCTTTTGTCGGTGGCTCGCTGGATGACACCACCGGTGTTGCAGAAGTGGAAGTCACCCATCTCCGATGCTTGTGTTGGTGCTTCTCCCGGTGCTCCGCTTTACCCGACTCCAGCATCGATGAAGGAGACGCCGAAGACTGGGACACCGATCGGGAGTCTTCGGCCTCGGAGCGACGTCAATGCTTCACTGGGGATGGTGTCGATGGCGCCTGTGGAGACGGACACTGAAATAAAAGCGCCATTTTTTCGAGTCGTGCCCTACGGCCCTTCAGGGTTATTTGGGCACAATTGGTACGTCTCCACGTCATATGATGGTCCGAGACATAACACACAGACCAGATGAGGGTTCGTGATTGACGTAGTTCTCGGGCAGTCAGGGCACCGACGAAAACTTTAGGCCGGTCACAGTCGGTGCCGACAAGGCCCAGAGTGGTCCCCGCCGGAAACCGACCGAAAAACGGGGTAACCTTACCGTACGACTCGGCACTCGACAGCGGAGAAGGGAGACCCCTAGGGGATATAAACTTTTGCAAGTTTTTAAAGTAAATTTACTGAGGAGAAATTCCTGTCAGGAACTATGAAGAGTTCCAAAAATCCGCGTGGCTATAGCTGCGTGGAAAAAAAAAAAAGAGACTGAAGGGAAACCCCTGCTGGATGCAGGGTTAGTGCCATGCTGGGCATGCCCAGTAGGTGCCAGTCAAAGTTCTAGAAACTTTGACAAAAGTATTCCGTGATTGGCTCCATCTTATATCCCATATGTGAGGACTACCAACCTGCTTGTCCTGTGAGAATACCATGCCCTCTGATCTTTGCCTAGAGCCATCCACACAAAAATTTTAAAAAAGAGCTAAAGACATGGCTCTTTAAACAAGCGTTTCCGGAATAACCTCATCCATCTGCACGCCTTAGTCATCCTCCCCTCCCCCCCTTTAATTGATATATTCAATCAATGTAACATTTATGCCCCCTCCCATTTCCTCCTGCTCCAATGTTTTCTATATGCTCAAAAAAATGTTATTTTTCATGCTCCAATTGTTATGTATATACTAAATAATGTTATGTATAAGCTCCCCTCCCCCTCTTCTATCCATCAGTGTTATATATACTCTTAATGATGTTATATATATATATGCTCCCCCCACTTCTCCCAACCCTCCCGCTTCAATGTTATGTATATCCCCAAATAATCCCCTGCACCTTCTCTCTTCTCCATTAATGCTATTTACATTCCACCCCCCACCTCCTCTCTTCTCCTCTCACATCCCCCCTGCTCCTTTAATGTTATGTGCATTTCTCAAATAATCCTCTTTACATCGCCTAAATCAAGTTCTCTGTAATCTGTTATCTTACCCCCTCCAAGTTTTGCACCCTGTTCATTGTTCAATGTTTCAAGTTCCATGTAAACCGATATGATGAACCCACGAAAACCGGTATAAAAAAAGCTTTAAATACATAAAAATAAAATAGAGAAGTTAAAGCCTTATCTCATAACATTTCAAGTAACTTTGTATATCTTTATTTCTCTCTTATAAAGGGATCGATGGTTAAGAAAATGGATTAAGTTTCAAAGATACCAAAATTGTTTGTATTAATATTTGTACAGTGCAGGGATGCTCAAACCAGTCCTATCAGCCCCCCAAGCCAGTCGGGTTTCCAGGATATCCCTAATGAATACACATGAGAAATATATTTGCATTAACAGGAAGAGGTGCAGTCAAATCTCATACATATTCATTAAGGATATCCTGAAACCATGACTTGTTGGGGAGCCGGTAGGAATGGTTTGAGCACCCCTGGCATAGTGGACTGTTTTCTAACTTTAAATATTGTTTCATATCCTTTTATTTTTTTCTCTGTGTTCTATATTTTTTCTATGTTTTCATGATGATGAGGGTTGGCAATTGAGGGAAAAAGGTTATGAGGTATTTTTGTTAAGGCTTTATTCTAGTTGTTAAGGCTTTATTCTAGTTGTTTATGTTAAAATGTACTGTGATTTTGAGATGTTGATGAGAGAGAAATAAAGATAACTGTTTCATATATATTTGAGCCTAGTACAGAAGTTGTGTATAATTGATTAATTGTGTGCCTTGGTTTTTAGGAGGGGGCAGATTTTAACTGAAACCTAAAAGGGTGCAATCTAGACTGCTTTTCTGGGTCTGAGGAAAAAATAAATAAACCCTTTACTTCTAGCCACTGTTTGTAGTAGGAGTGGGGATAACTGGATTTGCCTGGCCATAAGACTAGTGTGTGGAGGAGGAACAGGGTCTTCTGACTGCAGGTATTCCTGGATTCACAAGCCTTCCAGAATTCGATAAATGAACTTTTACTGTTTGTTATATATATTTGAGCCTAGTACAGAAGTTGTGTATAATTGCATAATTGTGCGCCTTGGTTTTTAGGAGGGGGCAGATTTTAACTGAAACCTAAAAGGGTGCAATCTAGACTTCTTTTCTGGGTCCAAGGAAAAAAATAAATCCTTTACTTCTAGCCACTTTTAGTTCCCTCCCTCCTTACTCCTCTACCCACCCACCCCTGAGTTTACTTGCTTATATACTCTTCCCTGGACTCCTATATAATTAGCTTCAATTACTTCATCTCCCATTACATAGTAGTTCCTTACAGCTCTGATAATTGTAACTTAAAGTGTCATATCGCTTGTAAAAATTGGTTTTCATATTCTACATAAGAACATGCCATCCTGGGTCAGACCAAGGGT
The DNA here is from genome assembly GCF_901001135.1 of Rhinatrema bivittatum. Classification (NCBI taxonomy): domain Eukaryota; kingdom Metazoa; phylum Chordata; class Amphibia; order Gymnophiona; family Rhinatrematidae; genus Rhinatrema; species Rhinatrema bivittatum. Next base: position 228,171,045 of record NC_042617.1, on the reverse strand, counting down.
CCATCAAGCCCAGCATCCTGTTTCCAACAATGGCCAATCCAGGCCATAAGAACTGGCAAGTACCCAAAAACTAAGTCTATTCCATGCTACCGTTGCTAGTAATAGGGGTGGTTATTATCTAAGTCAACTTAATTAATAGCAGGTAATGGACTTCTCCTCCAAGAACTTAGCCAATCCTTTTTTAAACACAGCTATACTAACTGCACTAACCACATCTTCTGGCAACAGATTCCAGAGTTTAATTGTGCGTTGAGTGAAAAAGAACTTTCTCCGATTAGTTTTAAATGTGCCACATGCTAACTTCATGGAGTGCCCCCTAGTCTTTCTATTATCCGAAAGAGTAAAAAACCAATTCACATCTACCCGTTCTAGACCTCTCATGATTTTAAACACCTCTATCATATCCCCCCTCAGCAGTCTCTTCTCCAAGCTGAAAAGTCCTAACCTCTTTAGTCTTTCCTCATAGGGAAGCTGTTCCATTCCCTTTATCATTTTGGTAGCCCTTCTCTGTACCTTCTCCATCGCAATTATATCTTTTTTGAGATGCGGCGACCAGAATTGTACACAGTATTCAAGGTGCGGTCTCACCATGGAGCGATACAGAGGCATTATGACATTTTCCGTTTTATTCACCACTCCCTTTCTAATAATTCCCAACATTGTTTGCTTTTTTGACTGCCGTAGCACACTGAACCGACGATTTCAATGTGTTATCCACTATGATGCCTAGATCTCTTTCTTGGGTAGTAGCACCTAATATGGAATGTAACACTGTGTAACTATAGCATGGGTTATTTTTCCCTGTATGCATCACCTTGCACTTGTCCACATTAAATTTCATCTGCCATTTTGATGCCAAATTTTCCAGCCTCACAAGGTCTTCCTGCAGTTTATCACAATCTGCTTGTGATCCCTGAGGCACTCCACTGCCCACACCCTTCCACTGAGAAAATTGTCCATTTACTCCTACTCTGTTTCGTTTTAGCCAGTTTGTAATCCACGAAAGGACATCGCCACCTACCCCATGACTTTTTATTTTTCCTAGAAGCCTCTCATGAGGAACTTTGTCAAATGCCTTCTGAAAATCCAAGTACACTACATCTACAGGTTCACCTTTATCCACATGTTTATTAACTCCTTCAAAAAATTGAAGCAGATTTGTGAGGCAAGACTTGCCTTGGGTAAAGCCATGCTGACTTTGTTCCATTAAACCATGTCTTTCTATATGTTCTGTGATTTAGAATAGAATAGAATAGAAAATGCCATACTGGGTCAGACCAAGGGTCCGTCAAGCCCAGCATCCTGTTTCCAACAGTGGCCAATCCAGGCCATAAGAACCTGGCAAGTACCCAAAAACTAAGTCTATTCCATGTAACCATTGCTAATGGCAGTAGCTATTCTCTAAGTGAACTTAATAGCAGGTAATGGACTTCTCCTCCAAGAACTTATCCAATCCTTTTTTAAACACCGATTTGGGAGCACATTCTGATGGTGACAATTAAATGCCTTCGAGGATCCTCAACTAGTAGAAATGCAAACCAGATAGTCCAAGTCATTGAAGAAAAAAGTAGGAACTTTGATATCAGTGTTATCATTCATCTGGGGATCAATGACCTCAACAGAAATGATATCCATGAAGTACAAAAAGATTTATAAAATCTAGGAAAGACAAGACACACTGCAAAGACTATTGCCTTTTCGGAAGAATTACCTGTTCATGGAAAGAGAAATGAGAAGTTATGCCATATAGATAATTGCAATTCCTGACTCAAAACTTGGTATACAGAAAGTGGTTTTGAATACTTTGGAGGCTGGGGTCGTGTTTGGAGCAGTAAAAGGCTTTATGGAAAGAATGGCCTACATTCGTCTGTAGCAGGAAGGAGGTAGAACTAGAAGACAGGGAAAAAATGAGAGAGGTGGAACAACAGTGGGCCAAACTAAAAGGAGCAATTACAAAGGCAACAAATCTGTGTTAGAAAAGTAAACAAAAGTAAGAGAAATAAGAAACTCATCTGGTTCTCAAAGGAGGTGGTTGATAAAATAAAAGCAAAAAGAACAGCGTTAAAGAAATATAAAGGATCCCAAAATGAAGAATATCTGGTGAAATAGAGAGATGAAGAAATCAAGAAAGCTAAAAGTCTGGCGGAAGAAAGGAGAGATGACAAAACATTTTTCAGATATATCTGAGAAAGGAAAAAGGTCAGAAGTAATGTAGTGAAATTGAAAGGTGACAAAGATCAATGTGTAGAGAGAGATGAAGAAAATGGCCGAAATATCAAATACTTCAGTTCAGTGTTCACTAAAGATGACCCTGGAGAAGGGCAATCACTACTTAACAAGACTGTGGATGGAGGTGGAATAGACAAAACTCTGTTTACAGAAGAAAATATATGGGAAGAGCTAGGAAAACAAAGTGGACAAGGCCATGGGACCAGATGAGGTACATCCCAGGATACTGAGGGAGCTCAGAGATGTGCTGGCGGGTCCGCTGAAGGATCTGTTCAATAGATCCCTGGAAACAGGAGTGGTGCCGCAAGACTGGAGAAGTGTGGTGGTGGTCCCACTTCACAAGAGTGGGAGCAGAAAGGAGGCTGGAAACCACAGGCTGGTTAGCCTCACCTCAGTGGTGGGAAAATTAATGGAGATTCTGCTGAAGGAAAGGATAGTGAACTATCTACAATCCGGTGGGTTGCTTGATCAGAGGCAACATGGATTCACCAGGGGAAGGTCCTGTCAGACAAATCTGATTGGTTTTTTTGATTGGGTGACTAGAGTATTGGATCAGGGAACAGCGCTCGATGTGATTTACTTGGATTTTAGTAAAGTTTTTGATACGGTCCCACATAGAAGACTCATGATCAAAATGAGAAGCTTGGGAGTGAGAGCCAAGGTAGTAGTGTGGATTGCAAACTGGTTGACTGACAGGAGACAGCTTGTAATGGTAAATGGAATCTACTCTGAAGACAGAACGGTGTTAAGTGGAGTGCCACAGGGATCGGTATTTGGGACTGGTTCTGTTCAATATCTTTTTGAGCGACCTGGCAGAAGGGAAAGAAGGTAAAGTTTATCTATTTGTGGATGATACTAAGATCTGCAACAGAGTGGACACGTCTAAAGGAGTAGACAAAATTAAAAGTGATTTAAGAAAACTTGAAGAATGGTCAAAGATTTGGCTTTCAGTGCCAAGAAGTGCAGAGTCATGCATCTGGGGTGCAGCAATCCAAAAGAGCTGTATGTGATAGGCAGTGAAAGACTAATGTGCACGGACTGGGAGAGGGACCTTGGTGTGATAGTGTCCAATGATCTGAAGATGACAAAGCAATGTGACAAGGCGATAGCTAAAGCCAGGAGAATGCTGGGCTACATAGAGAGAGGAAAATCCAGAAGAAAAAAGATGATAATGCCCTTGCACGGGTCCTTGGTGAGGCCTCACCTGGAGTACTGCAATCAGTACTGGTGACCGTATCTCAAAGGGGATAAAGTCAGGATAGAAGCGGTCCAAAGAAGAGCAACCAAAATGGTGAGGGCTCAGCATTGCAAGACTTATGAAAAGAGGCTGAAGGATCTGAATAAGTATTCCCTGGAAGAAAGAAGGTGCAGGGGAGATATGATACAGATCTTCAGATATCTGAAAGCTTTCAATGATGCACAATCATCAAACCTTTTCCGTTGGAAAGAAATCAATTGAACTAGGGGACATGAAATGAAACTTCAGGGAGGATGCCTCAGAACCAATGTCAGGAAACATTTCTTCACGGAGAGGGTGCTTAATGCCTGGAATGCCCTTCCAGAAGAGGTGGTGAAGACGAAAACAGTCAAGGAATTCAAAGGGGTATGGGATAAATACTGTGGGGATCCCTAAAGGCTAGAGGTTGAAATAAAGGAAAAAGTGCATGGGGGAAAACTTACTGGTGTGGCAGTTGCTACCCTTAACAAATAACAGTATCAAGGTTTAATGCAACTCCATCATTGCTCTCTGCTTCAATGGCAGTGAGTGAGAAAAGAATTGGATTCAGACGTAGGATGAGGCAAGGTAACAAAGGAGGCAAAACAAGGCGAAGGCAAGGCAGGCCTTGAAAACAAGGCAAGATTCTGAAGCAACACACACTGCAGGAGCAGGAGGATATGTTGCTAAGGCGCTGACTGGAAGCGCGGCTGGGATTTAAATCCCCAGCCCACGCTGACATCTGCCGGCACTGTTGCTGTTTCCCGCTGCGGGGTCTTTATTGTTCAGCGCATACACCAAGAGGGACCCGAGGAAGCAAGATAATGGCACCCTATCCCATGCCAGCATTGGAGTGAGTGCACCTGGTCATGGGGCCATTCTGTGGCCAGCCAAAAGTTATAATTTCCTTATGTGTATCACTTTGGACTGGTCTGTATTAAATTCCATCTATTTAGAATTTCTGTTCCCCAGTCAGCAATTCTCTACAGTCAGTTTGTGTTTTAACTACTTGAATAATTTTGTCATCTGCAAATGTCATCATCTCGCTCACTGCTCTCTTTTCCAGATCATTATGAATATGTTCAACAACAATTCACTTCTCTCCATAAGGATAGCTGACCAATTAATCCTAGTCTCTGTTTCCTGTCTTTTAACCAGTTACCAATCCACAATAGGACATTGCCTTCTATTCCATGACTTTAATTTTCTGATATGCCTCTCAAATGCCTTCTGAAATTCCAGATACCAGCTCACCCTTGTACATGTTTGTTTACACCTTCAAAAAATTTGAATATAGCGATGCCAAACATACCCCTGCAAGCTTTGTCATCTGGCCTGCACCTTTGTCTAGCTGCATCACATTCCTGCTCCCATTTCTCACCAGAAGAAAGGAGCTTTTTAAAAACGATGAGCCTCCCTCACCCACCAGGTCAAATCCGTACATCATATGATATGATTTTTATGTTTATAAATTTTAATATAAAACAGAGTTGCTTATCTGTAACAAGCGTTCTCAGAGGATAGCAGTATGTCAGACCTCATAAGTAGGGAGACATCTAATGGAGCCTAGACTGGAACTTTTATGTCAAATTTTCTAGAACTTTAACTGTGTCCTATTGGGCATATGCAGGCTGGCATACCACTACATGCCTGTGCAGAGGCCCCTCAGCTTATACGGAGAAGCCAACTCTAAGGAAAGGTGGATGGATTTAATGAGGACTGACATTCTGTTGTCCTCAGAACACCTATTACAGGTAAGCAACTATGCTTCCTTTAAAGACAAACAGGATGGCAGTCCTCACAAGTGAAGAATCCTTAGGTAAAGACTGTCCGAAATGAAAAAAGAGGAAGACAAACACAGCACTAATGGGCACAATAATGGGCATTGACAAGGTCTTTTTTTTCTCTATTCTCTCTTATGAGGAGCAGCCTGATACAAAAACAGCAGGCACTAGGAGCTGTTGGATACTACAGTTCAAAGAGATTCTGCAGGATGGACTGGCCAAATATCCTGTCATGATGAGTCCCTATTCAAACAGTAGTGCGATGTACTTCAGGTTACAATGAGTGGCTCAAAAAGAGTTTTCATCAGCTGAGATAGTACCATGATAAAAGTCCCAAGATACAGCAGGATGCTTAATGGGAGGCTTCAAATTAAGCAGGTCCTGCATGAATTGGACAACCAAAAGCTATACAGACCTTGGTCTACCTTCTATATTTTGGCAATAATAGCCAATAGCACTAAGGTGAACTCGTACTGAATTGGTCTTAAGACCTGAATCGCCCAAATGTAAAAATTGAGCAAGTTTTGGATGGAGCAGGAGAAAGAATCGAATGTTTTTTGCTCATGCCTTTCTTGAAGCCTAGAAAACATGAGACATGTTAGATTTGTGGACCCTTGTGTTGGAATAAGTTGACCTAACCTACTAGAAAAGCCCTGTAGGTCCTCACCAACAACTGATGGAGCATATGGTATAGAGAATGAGCTGGATCTTCGCCTTTATCAGCCCCTTCGCCTTGGGTTGAGCCTTTGGGCTCTGGGAGCCAGCAGTCTCTGAGATAAAAGCTGGAGAGAGGCTCCAGAGTCAGACTGTGGTCAGAGGAGGCAGCAAGCAAGTATGGCCTGTGGTCAGGTTGTGGTCGAGGCAGGTGGCAAGCAAGGATGGTCAGTGATTAGGCTATCGTTGAGGTAGGCAGCAAGCAGGGATGGTCAGGTCACAGGCTAAGGTCAGTTCAGAGAAGCAATCCGAGGGAAGGCAGGCAGAAGATGAAGACAAGGGCAAGACTGGAGACAAGGCAAGGTTAGAGACACTAAAGACAAGGACAAGGCTGGAGATGCAGGAAGCAGCAACTCACACTCTTTCGAGAGTTGACCAGTTGCTGAGGCAGTGAATGAAAGTCAATGGAGCCCTTTTATAGGCCTAGGCAGGTGACATTATTCAAGGGCAGCGCAGGTATTTTCTCACTGTGGACCCTTTAAACATGACTGGGTTCGGCACAACGGGAAGCAGAAAGAGCGGTGGCATCCTGCCACAAGTCACAGGAGCCGAGGCATCCTGCTGCGTGTCGAGGAACTGGCAGTGTTGGGTGCGTAAGCAACATTTTTTGGCAGATTCAGGGATTGTAGTTACCCACTCAATATCCAAGCTGAGACACAGCCAGGGACCTGACATTGAAATGTTGCAATTACCCTCAATCCTGCGTGATAAAGAGGTTAGGAATTCCCCAGTCTGATGGGATCCCTGATGAATCTCTCTCTCAGAAGGGGAACCAAATCTGTCTTGGCCAAAAAGGGGGTAATCAGAATTATGGTCCCCCAGTCCTCTCCCTGCTTTAACAACATCTTCGTGACGAATGGAATCAGAGGATACACATACAACAAGCCCTTGCTCCAACTGAGGGAAAAACCATCAGATACTAGTTTGATTATGTCCCTTTCTTGGAACAGAAGAGCAGGACCTTCCTGTTTTGGGGAGACTCAAACAGATTACCATGGGTATGCCACGCTCATGGAATATCTGATTTGCTACTCCCTACCCACTGGATCCAGGGACTATTCGTGGGACTCCAGGACACAACTAAATTTGTCTGCAAGGATATTCTCCTTGCCTACAAGATACATGACTCCGAGAACCATCGCCTGAGAGATGGGCCAATCCCATATCTAGACAGTCTCCCGACACAGGAGGTACTGCAGAATTATTTATTTATTTATTTATTTAAGGTTTTTTTATACCGGCATTCATGAACTCGTTCACATCATGTCGGTTTACAGAAAACAGGGGTGCGGATAATACAACCAAAAAACATAAATAACGTGATGAAGAGAAGCAGTTACAATTAACAAGGGCTAATGAACTGGGAATGTAAGAAATAGAAAGAGATAGAGGAGAATAATTATGTACAAAAGTTCAATATAAATATGGTGTCTCATATGTACAGTCTCTGAGTAGAGAGTTTGTTTATGGTGCATATTAGGTAGAGTTCGAGAAGGCTTGCCTGAAAAGCCATGTCTTGAGTCTTTTCCTAAAGGTTAGGAGACATGGTTCGTTTCTGAGTTCTGGAGGGATGGAGTTCCATAACTGTGGGCCTGCGGTGGAAAGGGCTCGGTCTCTTAAGGTGCTGTGATTAGTGGTTTTCGTGGGTGGAACAATGAGGCATCCTCTGTAGGCTTCCCTGGTCGGTCTTGTGGATTTGTGGAAGCGGGGAGGAATTTGTAGATCGATTGTGGTATGTTGGTGAATGATTTTGTATATCAAGGTGATGGATTTATAAATGACTCTGAAATGAATTGGTAACCAGTGGAGGTCTTGTAGCACTGGGGAGATATGGTCTCTTTTCTTAGTGTTTGTCAGTAGACGGGCTGCTGCGTTTTGGACCATTTGGAGCGGTTTTGTGTATGAGGAGGGGAGGCCAAGTAAAGTGGAGCAGCAGTAGTCCAATTTTGAGAAAATGAGGGCTTGGAGGATGGTTCTGAAGTCTTTGGCATGGAAGAGTGGTCTTATCCTTTTTAAAACTTGCAGTTTATAGAAACAGTCTTTGGTGGTTTTATTGATGTGGGCTTTGAAGTTTAGTTTATTGTCGATTAGCACACCTAGATCTCTTACATGAGTGGTTTTGTAGGTTGTTTGGCAGAGAGGTTGTGAGATTGTTATCAGGAGTTATGAGTAATACTTCAGTTTTGGCAGAGTTTAGTACCAGATTGAGGCTGTTGAGGAGGTTTTTGATTTCTAGGTGACAGGATTCCCAGTATTCAAGGGTTTTTGAGTATGATTCTTTGATGGGGATCAGGATCTGGATGTCATCTGCATAGAGAAAGTGTATTAACTTGAGGTTGATGAGGAGTTGACATAGTGGTAGGAGGTAAATATTAAAGAGTGTAGGGGATAAAGAGGAACCTTGTGGGACTCCGATGGTCGAGTCGTGGCGTGATGATTCTTTATTCTGGATTTTTACCTTGTAGCCTCTGTTGGTTAGGAACGATTTGAACCAGGAGAGCGCTAAACCAGAAATTCCTATCGCAGCTAGCAGTTTGATGAGGATAGCGTGATTTACGGTATCGAAAGCTGCTGAGAGGTCCAAAAGGATCAATAGAAAGGATTGACCTTTGTCTGTACCTAAGATGAGTAGGTCTGTTAGGGAGGTAAGTAGGGATTCTGTGCCCCTATTTTTGCGGAATCCATGCTGTGAGGCGGATAGAATTTTGTTGTCTTCGATGAAGTCCGATAGTTGGGCGTTCACAAGCCTTTCCATAATCTTAGCTATGATAGGGAGATTAGCTATTGGACGGTAGTTGTTGGGGTCTTTTAGGTCCAGGTTGGGTTTTTTTAAAAGAGGTTTGAGTGAGGCTTGTTTGAGGTCTTCTGGGAAGGAACCTTGGGATAGCGAGCAGTTGATGATGTCTGCTAATGTTTTGGATATGGTGTCTGGTATTGAGAGGAGAAGTTTTGAGGGAATATGGTCCGCTGGGTGCGAAGATGGTTTCATTCTTTTAAGGATGGTTTGGATTTCGGAAGACGAAGTGGGTTCAAACATTTCAAGATGAATGTTTTTGATGTGAGGCATTAGGGCTGGAGTTAGAGGGATGATATTGGAGGGAAGTTGAGTAAGAAGATTTGTGATTTTGTTTTGAAAGAAGATGGCGAGTTCATCTGCTTTAGCTTGAGCTTGGTTACTAGGGCATTCTGGTGAGGGTACTTGGGTTAGGGAGGAAACATAGGAGAATAGAGCTTTCGCATCAAAGACTAAGTTGTGGATTTTGGAGGCAAAAAAGTCTCTTTTTGATTTGGAGGTGCTGGTCTTGTATTGTTGTAGCGAGCGTTTGTAGGCTGAGAGTGTGCTAGCAGTAGGACTTTTCCGCCAGTTGGATTCCATTTGTCTTAATTTTTGTTTTAGCCTTCTAAGATCGTCGGTGAACCATGGTTGTTTTTTGGAGGCGTCTGGGTGGGATTTTTTTGTTGTTAGAGGGCAGAGCTTATTGGCTATGGATTCTGTGATGGAGTTCCATGATCGTAAGGCCGTATTGGGATCGGTGAGAACAATAGCGGGAAGGTGTTTGGTCAGCTGATTGGTGAGGTCGTCGGGGTGACAAGGTTTCCTGTAATTAAAGGAGGGAGTAGGTGGATGAGGAGCAGTAGATTTTTCCAATGCGAATGAGGTAGAAATCAGGGAGTGATCCGACCAGGGTATCTTCGTATTTTTTGGTGGGGAAGACGATTTTATGCCTTTGTTGATAAAGATCAGGTCCAACGTATGTCCTGCTTTATGTGTCGGGTTATTGACTATTTGGGTAAAGCCCATCGCTGAGATTAGATTAGATTAGATTAGAAAAGACCCTTTTGCTGTCTTGGGATCTTCATTATTAGGCCAATTTTGCAAAGAGTATTGCTGTAGAACAAATAGTTGATCTAAGCAATTTATTTTTGCATCTGTCTAAAGTCTTATGATCTGATTAAGAAATGAAAGATTAAGTCATAAGAACATAATAAATTGCCATGCTGGGTCAGACCAAGGGTCCATCAAGCCCAGCATCCTGTTTCCAACAGAGGCCAAACCAGGCCACAGGTACCTGGCAATTACCCAAACACTAAGAAGATCCCATGCCACTGATGCAATTAATAGCAGTGGCTATTCCCTAAGTCCCTAAATCTCTAATCCTCAACGACTATCTCCTTGATACCAAACCAGATATATGTGCTATAACAGAAACATGGCTCAAACCCACGGACACAGCAATTATAAACCAACTTCCCACATCAAACTACGACATCTTCTCCATCCCCCGACTGAAAAAAAGAGGAGGAGGACTCCTATTTGCATCAAAAAAAGACCTCGGGTTCATCCAGCACCCATACAACTCAGACTCTAAACTAGAAATGGGTCTCTTCACCTCGGAACAACTACAAATCCTACTCGTCTACGCCCCTCCGGGCCTCCTTGAGACAGACCCCTCCCCCTTAGTAGAGGAAATCACAACCCTCATCAAACTGGACGCTCCAGCAATTATCCTAGGAGATTTTAATCTGCATGTGGACAATCCTACCCCATCATCCAGCTGTGAATCCTTTCTCTCTGCCCTCTCAGCCCTGGGTTTCAAACAACTAGTTACCAAACCCACACACAAAGCAGGCCACACGCTGGATCTTATCTTTATTAACCCAGGCATCAAACATTCTTCACGCCTCAAAAGCAAGAAGGTCCCTTGGTCTGATCACTCACTTATCTCAACCGCATTCTCATTGAACAAACCCTCCACCTCCAAAGGGCCCTCACCATCTTTCCCATACAGAAGATCCTGCTCTACAGAAGACCTCAGCTCCCACCTAGCCTCTCAACTTCCATCCATTGATCTCTCAAACCCGAACACAGCTCTCCGCTCTTGGAAAGCCATAACAGATTCCATAGCCGACAAGCTATGTCCGCTAGCAACCAAAAAATCACTCCCAAACGCCTCCAAAAGACAACCATGGTTCACGGAAGAACTAAGAAAGCTAAAACAAAATCTAAGACAGAAAGAGAGCGACTGGCGCAAATCCCCAAGCACCAATACACGATCCATCTACAAAGCCACCCTCCATCAATACAAGTCAACTACCTCTAAATCCAAAAGGGACTACTATGCATCCAAGATTCACCACTTAATCTTCGACGCAAAAGCCCTCTTCGCCTATGTCTCCAATCTCACCCAAATCATCCCACAGGAGATTCCCAACGACCTAGCACAACCCAAAGCTGAAGAACTTGCTCTTCATTTTCACAACAAAGTCAACAGCCTTCTAACTCATCTGCCTTCTAATCCCACCGACCCTGCTCTTTACCAGTCTCTTCAACAATCATCCCTCAACAACAATGGTCTGGAAACACTTGAACCCATCTCTATCTTAGAGATACAAACTCTTATAAGAAGAATGAAACCTTCCTCCCATCCTTTGGATACTATCCCCACCAAACTGCTCCTGGCCATCCCTGACTCCATCGCTAAAACCTTGTCGGACATCATAAACTGCTCACTCTCCCAAGGACTATATCCTGACGACCTCAAATTGGCCTCCATCAAACCTCTACTCAAGAAACCCAACTTGGATCCTAAAGACCCCAACAACTTCCGTCCTATCGCCAATCTCCCATTCATAGCCAAGATTCTAGAAAAAGTTGTCAATACTCAACTCTCCGAATACATAGAAGAAAACAAAATCCTATTCCAATCACAATACGGATTTCGCAAGTCACTGAACACAGAATCCCTCCTCATCTCCATGTCTGACTTCATATTAATGGGCCTTGACAAAGGCCAATCCTTCCTCTTAATTCTACTGGACCTATCAGCCGCCTTTGATACGGTCAATCATTCCATTCTCACTTCCATTCTGGCTTCTATAGGTATCTCAGGCACAGCTCTCTCATGGTTTAAATCTTTTCTCTCCAACAGAGGCTTCAAGGTTAAGATACAGAACAAAGAATCTTCACGAATGGACGCATCCATAGGTGTCCCCCAGGGCTCCTCACTGTCACCTACACTCTTTAACATTTATCTTTTACCTATCTGCCAACTCCTCTCCAACCTTAACCTCAAACATTTCCTCTACGCCGACGACATCCAGATCGTGATACCCATTAAAGAATCTTACACAAAAACATTGGTTCACTGGGAAAACTGTCTCTTCGAAATTAAACATCTCCTGGCTAACCTAAACCTAGTTTTAAACTCCTCTAAAACAGAACTGCTTCTCATCTCCCCAGATAATAATGCCATCTCTAATCCTCCAACTATCCCAACTACTACACAGGTGAGAGATCTAGGAGTATTAATTGATAACCGGATGAACCTTAAAGCTTACATCAACAGAACCACCAAGGACTGTTTCCACAAACTCCAAGTTCTGAAAAGAATTAGACCACTCTTCCACACTCAGGACTTCAGAACCATTCTACAAGCTATCATTTTTTCTAAGATCGATTACTGTAACTCTATCCTTCTGGGCCTACCTTCCTCCTATACTAGACCCCTCCAGATGTTACAAAACGCTGCGGCAAGATTACTGACAAACTCCAGGAGGAGGGACCATATATCTCCAATCCTAAAAGAACTCCACTGGTTGCCTGTTCACTTTAGAATCCTCTACAAATCTCTTTCCATAATATACAAAACCATCCATCAACACACCCCACTCGACTTACAAGTCCCATTCCAAATTTATAACTCCTCCAGACCAACAAGAGACACACTCAGAGGATCTCTTCAAGTGCCCCCAGCCAAAACTACCAAACACATTACCTTGAGAGATCGGGCCTTTTCAACAGCCGGCCCCCTTCTATGGAACTCCATCCCACCGGACCTTAGACAGGAGCCCAGCCTCCCAACCTTCAGGAAGAGACTTAAGACCTGGCTGTTTAAAAAAGCTTTCCCGGACACCGATTAATTCTATTCAGCCAGATTCTACCACTTCCACATGTAAAAATGTTATTACTAATGTAAATACCTATACCTAATGTTATTCTCTTTCTTTTCTTCTCTCCTCCCAGTTCTATTACCTTGTTATTTGTAACTGCTTCCTTCTACACAAATAGGTTATTGAATTGTTTACTGTACACCCCTGTTATATGTAAACCGGCATGATGTGTTTGCAACATGAATGCCGGTATATAAAAAAAAAAAAAAAAAAAAAAAAAAAAAAATTTTAAATAAATAAAATAAATAAGTCAACTTGATTAATAGCCGTTAATGGACTTCTCCTTCAAGAACTTATCCAAACCTTTTTTGAACCCAGCTACACTAACTGCACTAACCACATCCTCTGGCAACAAATTCCAGAGCTTTATTGTGCATTGAGTGAAAAAGAATTTTCTCCTATTAGTCTTAAATGTGCTACTTGCTAACTTCATGGAATGCCCCCTAGTCCTTCTATTATTCGAAAGTGTAAATAACGGATTCACATATACTCGTTCAAGACCTCTCACGATCTTAAAGACCTCTATCATATCCCCTCTCAGCCGTCTCTTCTCCAAGCTGAACAGCACTAACCTCTTCAGTCTTTCCTCATAGGGGAGCTGTTCCATTCCCTTTATCATTTTGGTTGCCCTTCTCTGTACCTTCTCCATCGCAACTATATCTTTTTTGAGATGCGGCGACCAGAATTGTATACAGTATTCAAGGTACGGTCTCACCATGGAGCGATATAGAGGCATTATGATATTTTCCATTTTATTAACCATTCCCTTCCTAATAATTCCTAACATTCTGCTTGATTTTTTGACTGCTTCAGCACACTGAGCCAACAATTTTAAAGTATTATCCACTATGATGCCTAGATCTTTTTCCTGGGTGGTAGCTCCTAATGTGGATCCTAACATCGTGTAACTACAGCAAGGGTTATTTTTCCCTATATGCAACACCTTGCACTTGTCCACATTAAACTTCATCTGCCATTTGGATGCCCAATCTTTCAGTCTTTCAAGGTCCTCCTGTAATATATCACAATCCGCTTGTGATTTAACTACTCTGAATAATTTTGTATCATCCGCAAATTTGATTACCTCACTCGTATTCCTTTCCAGATCATTTATATATATATATATATATTGAAAAGCACCAGTCCAAGTACAGATCCCTGAGGCACTCCACTGTTTACCCTTTTCCACTGAGAAAATTGATCATTAAATCCTACTCTCTGTTTCCTTTCTGAAAACAAGAATTATTTTAAGCCCACACCTATTTATTTATTTAAGCTCTTTTAATATACCGATGCTCAAGACAAGGTCTTATCGTACCGGTTTACAATAAACAAGGGGGGAAATCAGTTAACACAGGAAGTGACAGTTACATTAAAACAGGGAGGTCGAACATGGCTGTTTGAAGAAAAAGAATAGATTAACAATTTCTATTCTAAATGTATAGAAGAGCCGAACAACAAGGAGCGGTTGGTTCTCTGTTAAACTTAAATACATATTTACATAGCGGAGATTCAATTGTAATGTTAATATACATGAGCGGTTCTAGAATAGCAGATACTTAATGCAGCTGGAAGAGGACATCAACCAGGGGGGTGGAGGTCCTTGCAGGTACCATGGGTTTCTTCAGCGATAAGCTTGGGCGAAGAGCCAAGTTTTCAGTTTTTTCTGAATGTGAGATGACAATGTTCCTGGCGTAGGTCTGGTGGGAGAGAGTTCCAGTGATGTGGTCCCGCGGTGGAAAGCGCTCGTTTTTCGATGGAGTTATGTTTAATGGAACTGCTGGGAGGAACTTGTAGGGAGCCTCTGTATGCAGATCTGGTAGGCCTTGATGAGGAGTGTAATTTGAGGGGTATGGTGAGTTGCAGAGAGGATTGATGATATATATGGATTTGTGAATGATGGTCAGAGTCTTTAAGAGTATTCTGAAGTGTATGGGTAGCCAATGAAGTATTTTTAGTAATGGTGTGATGTGGTCCATCCTGCGCGTGTTAGTAAGGATCCTGGCTGCTGCGTTTTGCAGCATCTGAAGAGGTTTAGTGGAGGAGGCCGGGAGACCAAGCAGGAGAGCGTTGCAGTAATCAATTTTTGAGAATAGTATGGCTTGAAGGACAGATCTGTAGTCATGGAAGTGGAGGAGAGGTCTTAATTGTTTTAGGACCTGAAGTTTATAAAAGCCCTCTTTTGTGGTGGTGTTAATGAATTTTTTTAAGGTTCATTCTGGAGTCTAGGGTGGTGATCTAATACCCCACACCTGGGATATTAGATCAAAATGAAACTGCAATTGTTCCCCTTTTCGCAAGAGATAAACATGTTTTTGTATTGAAAGAGTGAAAATCATCACATGATACTCAATCTAAGATGGAGGACAAAAGGACAGCTTGCCCTTGCATCTAAAATGGAGAATAAGATCTAAGATGGAGAAAAGGGGTGTATTATAGTTTACATCATACTAATTAGTATATCTTTATATGAAGAAATAAATCTCCTACCTGACTGGCTCTATGAGATAATGATGTCATGAGAATATGATGCAAGCCAATCAATATAAATGGGTAATGTATTGATTGGCTGTATATGTGTATAATGAAAAATCGAAAGTATATAATGAGCTGCCTGTGCAAGTTAGGGGGAGCTAACTATTTTTAGAGATTTTTTTCTGTTTAGAGTTGTACTTTTTGCAATAAACCATCTAAAAGAGGAAGTTTTGGTTTCGTGTCAGATTTTCTTGGTTAATTTCAATCTGTGAGTATAAGAGTTTGCTTGGAGACAAACTGGGACCTGGAAATCAATTCATTCTGGTATCAGGATAAAGAAAGAAATAAGGGACAGTTTTCCCTATTTCTGCATTATGATCACATACCTCCCTGCATGTTTATGTAAAACATTGCTACTTGATTGTCCATTTGGACCAGGATCACTTTGTTGGCCAATTGATCTCTAAAAGTCTTCAGAGTATACTGAACTGCCCTTAGCACAGGAAGTTTATTTGATGAAGCTTTTCCTGAACATATCATCTGAGGAAGTATTTCCTGAGCAAGCCAAAGGCCTTGAGTGTTCTCTACATGGGCTTTCCACCATAAATTGGATGCATCGGTGGTCAGGACAATTGGGACTAGAAGAAAATGTAAACAAACACCTCTGGTTAGATTGAAATTGTTCCTCCACCACGACAAGGAGTCCTTGAGCGGCTGCACTATGTGGATGCTATCTCAAAGATCCTGAGTGACCTGCAGCCACTATGATCTGAGGGTCTATTGGGCTCTCCTCATATAGAGATATGCCAACAGATTAACATGGACTGTTGATGCCATGAGGCCCAGCAACCTCAAAATGTCCTATGATAAAGCCTGAATACTCACTTAGATCCTTTCCACTGTGGATATCAATGTGATAGCCCTCCATTGTGGAAGGAAGGCTCGTTTCTGAGTCACATCTAGTAGTGCTCCATCTCTTTCATTTACATATGTAAGAAATGTGATCAATCAATATAAATAAATAATAAACTCCAGCTGAGATGACAGGCTCAAGTAGGACTTGGGAAAGTTGATGAGGAACTCTAGTAACTCCAACACCTGGATGACTGTGCATATCGATTCTATGGCATCCATCAGAGATGTGCTCTTGACCAACCAATTGCCCAGGAAGGGGAACACAGTTTGCGTAGATATGCCACCACCATAATGAGACTTTTGTAAAGATTTATGGTGCTAACACCAGGCCGAAAAGTGGCACAAATTATTGGATATAACTGTCCCATACTTCAAATCTGAGATATTTTCTGTGACATTTTGTAGAAAGAGAATTAAGGTGCCTAGGGAACCATCCTGAACTTTTCTCTTTTTAGATATTTGCTCAAAGCCCTTACGTCTAGGGTGGGATGGAAACCCCCTGCTTTCTTTGGAATTATGAAGTAGTTGTAGAAACCCTGCCCTCTCTGCCCTCTCTGTTTGACCCTGCCCTCTCTGTTTGACCTCTAAGAGGGAGGAGGGATTCTCCTGTAGCACATCCTGATTAAAAGACTTCCCTCAAGCGGGATCTGGTGATCCATTTGGTGGAAAAGCCAGATTATCAATCTGTATCCTGATTGTATTATGTTGAGGACCCATGAGAGCACATTTGCTCACCATAAATAATTTTCTCTGTAGACAGCAGAATTAATTAGCTATGAAACAAGGATGATATCAACAGATAGTGCCAAACAGACCCTTCTCTCCCAAGTCATAGAGCTTTTGCTCTATTGAGCATGCAGGAGTTGCTGCGTAGGCATTAATTCATAAGTCCTCAATTTATTTTAGAGCCAACTTTAGCCAGGTAGATGACTCTCCAGGGAGGCAGAAGGGTATTAAGCATGGCTAATTCATCCTTCTTACTACAGAGAACACTGTTTACTTGATTTCTCCATCTACAAGCAGGGCTGAATTAACCATGACACGTGGAGAGTCCCAAGCAGAGGGATGCAGCTGAGCATTTATTTAAAAAGCAACCCAGACTCCACCATGGAGAGTAGCCTACTAGGTTAACAGGCTAGGCAAAACTGCTTGTCCAAATTTACTATCACTTCTTGATAGATTATCTGGACAGTTTTAGGATGTGAAGGTGTTCACTGATCAAGCTGCAACTTTGCAGATATTCTAGATAGGCACTGGCTCGTAGAGGAGGCACTAACACAACCATGGCTCATCTAATGAGCCTTAACAGAATCTCCAATCTGGAAGCTAGTGAGTTCATAACAATGCATGATACAGTATGCTGGCCAGTTGGAGAACATTTGCTTGGCAACTGATAGGCCCATATGGTTAAGATTGTAAGAAATGAATTGTGAGTCTGATGTGGCTGAGTTCTTTTTCAGTAGTAACCCAAAGCTTTTTCACCCTCATGAGTATGCTGTCTTGGAAAGAACACAGCTAACAAAATGGCTTAATTTATATGAAAAGCTGACTACTTTTCGTAGAAAACTGGTGTGGGTGTGGAGTACCACCCTATTGTGGAAGAATATATGAAAAGTAATGTACCAATGCCTGAAGTTCACTGATTCTTCTAGCTGATGTGATCACAAGGAACAACACTTTCCATATGAGAAATTTTAAAGAAGTCAACTCCAGTGGCTCGAAGAAGGGTGGCTTCATAAGCTATGCTAGGTCCCATGGAATAGGTGATTTGGCCACCGATTTGGTAGGGCATAAGCCGTTCATAAACTTTGACGCTAAAGAATGAATGGATATCAGTTTACCCTCCACTTGAACATGGTACGCTGCTATGACACAGAGATGCACCTTGACTGAGGAGAAACTGAGTCTCAAATAAGAAAATGAGAACAAGTACTGAAGAAGCTCCCCTGATTCACAAGCAAACGGCTCCAAGAAGCTGTGTACACAAAGACAAAAACTGTTTCTATTTAAAGCTGTAAGCCCTTCTTGTTGAGGGCTCCTGGCAGATAGAGTTGCTTACTGGTAACATGTGTTCTCCAAGGACAGCAGGATGTTAGTCCTCACACATGGGTGACATCAGATGGAGCCCGGCACGGAAAACTTTTGTCAAAATTTCTAGAAACTTTGACTGGCACACTGAGCATGCCACTAACCTCGCGGGATTCCTCTTCAGTCTTATAACAGAATTCACGAAAACTAAACAACGACCCAAGAGAAAGCCAACACTGTGGGACGGCAGGCAAGTTTCATGAGGACTAACATCCTGGAGTCCTTGGAGAACACCTGTTACAGGTAAACAATTCTGCTCTCCAAGGACAAGCAGGATATTAGTCCTCACACATGGGTGAGTAAGTAGCTCCAGACCGCTCCCAACATATGCAGCATAGAACAGGTGCCAACATGCACAACTAGAGCTGCAACAACTAGAGGAGCAGGCCTGCACCCAAGGAAGGGCCCACGGAGGGAGAGTTGGGTTTCATTTATTTATTATTTGCTTTTATATACCGACATTCGTTGGCGTACATCACATCGGTTCACATAACAATTGGAATAGTATGACAAGAGGTCGTACTATTTTACATTTAACAAAAACTGGTTGGAACTAAGTATACAATGAAACGAGAAATTAGGAACAAACTTTAATAAACGAGTGGCAGTAAGCCTTGAGGGGGCACATGTATCCAGTATATACATTTAAGCAGGAGAGACGGTGGGTGTTAAAGGGGGGGGGGTAGGTGGGATGTTGGTAGGCGTTTAGGAATAACCAGGTTTTCAATTTCTTTTTGAAAGAGTGGATGGAGGGTTCCAGTCTGAGTTGGGGGGAAGCTTGTTCCAGAGGGTGGGGCCAGCTACAGAGAAAGTGTGTTGTCTGGTGGAGGAGAGGTGTGCTAGTTTGGGGGGAGGGATGATAAGAAGGCCCGTGGTTTGAGATCGCAGATTTTTTTCTGGCAGTGGAGTAGTTGGGGAGGGTCGTTGGTCCACTTGATGTTTTGGTTGTTCATGGCTGAAAGAGATTACGGAGGACTGACTGTTTGAAATGACTGTTCCGCCGGCCATCTTTATCTAGGCAATAATGCGAGGCGAACGTGTGGAGAGAGCTCCAGGTCGCTGCTCTGCAAATCTCGTGAATGGGGACTGCACGCAAGTGAGCCACCGAAACTGACATGGCCTGCTTGGAGTGATCCTTGACGTGGCCCTCAAACCATAAGCCAGTTTGAGTGTAGCAGAAGGAAATACAGTCCGCAAGCCAATGGGATAAGGATTGTTTGGATACAGCAACCCCTAATCTTTTTTGTTGAAAGAGACAAAAAGTTGAATAGAAAGACGGTGACGTCCCATCCATTCTAAGTAAAAGGCTAGAGCCCTTTTACATCTAGGGTGTGGAGAGCCCGTTCACCCCAGTGAGCATGCGGCTTTGGAAAAAAAGAAGGCAGCACAATGGATTGATTAAAATGGAACTCTGACCAGCTTAGGAAGGAATTTCGGGTGCGTACACAGAATCACTTTATCATGACAGAATTTTGTATAAGGGGGTTATGACACAAGAGCTTGCAGTTTACTTCTGTGATCTGGGTGAGTGACTGCAACCAAGAAGATGACCTTCCAGGATAGGTATTTCAGGTCACAGAACTGCAATGGCAAGAACTGAGCTTTCATGAGCTGAGTCAGGATGACGTTGAGGTCCCAGGAGACTGTTGGTGGCTGAGTGGGGGGCTTAAGTTGTAACAAGCCTCTCATGAACCACCCCACAAGCAGATGGGTGGAAATGGAGGCACCATCCTTACCCTGTTGGTATGCCCCAATGGCACTTAGGTGAACCCTCACCAATATGGTCTGCAGACCAGACTCAGAGAGTTACAACAGGTAGTTCAAAAGGTTAAATTAGTAAAAGGAGAAGGGATCGATCACCAATCCGAAAACCTCTTCCAATTGAGATTATAGGATTTTCTATGAAGGGTTTTCTGGATTCCAGCAGGACTCGGGATAGGCCCTCCAAAAGGCTCATGGCCTGTACAGTCACCCAGTCAACATCCAAGCCGTTAGAGACAGGGCTCGGAGGTTGGGGTGGATGAGTCTGCCCAGGTCCTGAGAAAGTAGGTCCAGAGCAGTCCCTAGCCAGATCGGGGGGGCGCGTGGCAAGCTACCGAGAAGCGGGAACCATACTTGTCGAGGCCAAAAGGGGAAGATCAGGATCATGGTACCCCCGTCCTGCTAGAGCTTTTGGAGGATTTTTGAGATGAGCAGTAGGGGAGGGTAAGAGTATAGCAGCCCTGTGCCCCAGTGAACCGAAAAAGCATCAACCACCGATCCCCTGCTCATCCGGCCTAGGTAGCAGAAGCAATCCATCTTCCTGTTCTCCAAGGAAGCAAAGAGGTCTATGTCCGGGTTCCCCACAAGCAAAAGATGCAGTTCGCTACCTCCTGACTGAAGGACCACTCGTAAGGCTGGAAGGCATGGCTCAATGAGTCCACAAGGACATTGTCTACTCCAGGGAGGTACACCTCCCTGAGGAGAATGCTGTTCTTGATGGCCCATGACCAGATCTGGACTGCCTCCTGGCAGAGGACGTAGGACCCTGTTCCTCCCTGCTTGTTCAGATATCACATAGCTACTTGACTGTCGGTCTGAACAAGGGCCACTTTGTTGAGAAGTTGCTCTCTGAATACCTGTAGGGTGTATCGGATCGCCCTCAACTTCAGAAAGTTGATCTAGGTCTGCTTCTGATGCCAGGACCAAAGAACCAGGGTGTGGAGGCCTGCAACATGGCCTCCCCAACATGTCTGGGATGCATCTGTGGTGAAGACAATCTGGGGCTGTGGGCTCCAGAAAGGAATCAACCACTCCAAATTTGAAGGGTTTGTCAACCACAAGAGGGACTGCCAAAGGAGCATGGTGATTAGTACATGATTTGGAAAGGAATATGACGCATGAGGTAATCAAATTTGCAGATGATACAAAATTATTCAGAGTAGTTAAATCACAAGCGGATTGTGATAAATTTCAGGAGGACCTTGCGAGACTGGAAGACTGGGCATCTAAATGGCAGATGAAATTTAATGTGGACAAGTTCAAGATGATGCATATAGAGAAAAATAATCCAAGCTGTAGTTACACGATGTTAGGTTCCATATTAGGAGCTACCTCCGAGGAAAAAGCTCTAGGCGTCATAGTGGATAGTACATTGAAATTGTCAACTCAGTGTGCTGCGGTAGTCAAAAAACAAATGTTAGGAATTATTAGGAAGGCAATGGTGAATAAAACAGAAAATGTCATAATGCCTCTATATCGCTCAATGGTGAGACCGCACCTTGAGTACTGTTTACAATTCCGGTCGCCGCATCTCAAAAAAGATATAATTACGATGGAGAAGTGCAGAGGAGGGTGACCAAAATGATAAAAGGAATGGAACAGCTCCCCTATGAGGAATGGCTAAAGAGGTTATGGCTGTTCATCTTGGAGGAGAGATGGCTGAGAAGGGGATATGATAGAGGTCTTTAAAATCATGAGAGATCTAGAATGGCTAAATGTGAATTGGTTATTTACTCTTTCGGATAATAGAAGGA
The DNA here is from genome assembly GCF_901001135.1 of Rhinatrema bivittatum. Taxonomy (NCBI): domain Eukaryota; kingdom Metazoa; phylum Chordata; class Amphibia; order Gymnophiona; family Rhinatrematidae; genus Rhinatrema; species Rhinatrema bivittatum. Next base: position 228,149,158 of record NC_042617.1, on the reverse strand, counting down.
CTAGGGGAGGCACTCTGTGAAGTTAGCAAGCAGCACATTTAAAACTAATCTGAGAAAATTATTTTTCACTTAATACACAATTAAGCTCTGGAATTTGTTGCCAGAGGATGTGGTTAGTGCCGTTAATGTAGCTGGGTTTAAAAAAGGTTTAGATAAGTTCATGGAAGAAAAGTCCAATAACTGCTATTAATCAAGTTGTCTTAGACAACAGCAACTGCATTTACTGGCATCAGTAGCATGGGATATACTTAGTGTTTGGGTACTTGCCAGGTATTTGTAGCCTGGATTGGCCAATGTTGGCAACAGAATGCTGGGCTTGATGGACACTTGTTCTCACCCAGTATGGCAATTTCTTATGTTATGTTCGTAGGTCCTGGTGACTTGACATCACTGGGATCATAACATCCATTGAGCCCTGCGCATGTGAAGTCGAGCGAACGGTGTGACATGTACTGTTGCTGCCATATAACCCAGGAAACGGAGAAATTGGTGTTCCACGACATGCGAGCAACCGAAGACTACCCGAGCGAGAGTCGTGAGGGTCTCCGCTCTGTCTCGAAGTAGAAAAGCCTTCGTTTGGACAATGTCCAGCCTGGCCCCAGTAAAGTCCAGTTGCAAGGATGGTTGGAGTTGGAATTTCAGATAGCTGATCAGAAAACCCCAGGTTTTCCAAGACCTAGACTGTGGCTCGCAGGGCACTCTGTGCCCCCTGCCTGCAGTTGCTCTTGATAAGCCAATCGTCGAGGTAAGGGAAGACATGGACGCCTTGCCTCCGAAGATAGGCTCCGAACCCCACCAGGCACTTGGTGAAAATGCGGGGTATGGACGCAAGGCCGAAGGGTAGAACCCGGTACTGATAGTGTTTCCAATCTACCAGGATTCACAGGAATCTGCGATCCGCCTGAGAAATGGGGATATGGGTATACTTGTCTTTTAGATAGAGGGAGCAGAGCCAGTCTCCTGCTTTGAGGAGGGGAATCAAGGTGCCCATCGAGACCATTTTGAACTTTTCCCTGACCAAAACCTAGTTCAGTGCCCAAATGTTACCTTAGTCACGCGGGTCTCGGCGCGGCAGCGCGCGGAGGGGGCCGTTCGGGGTCCGGGGAATAACGGGGCTGACCCGGCAGCATCGACGGCGCGATCTGGTGGGGATCGGGGCGTTTTCTCCCGGCAGGCAGTCCAGCATCTCCACGCGGCTAGGGGAACCAATCAACGCGAGCCTCGAGCATTGGCTCCGCCCCCTTGACGTCAGACGCCGGCAGAGGCTCCTTTTGCGCGGGAGATTAGACTATTTAAAGGGAGCAGCTTCTCCAACTCGCTGCTTCGGCCACGATTGTTCTTGTGAGCTTTCGCCTGGTGATATTGCCTCCGTTCCTGATTGTCTGCTGCCTGCCTTGACCCGGACTGAGTATTGGATTCGTTGCCTGCTGCCTGCCTTTGGATTATCTGCTATTTGGTTCCTGATTGTCTGCTGCCTGCCTTGACCCGGACTGAGTATTGGATTCGTAGCCTGCTGCCTGCCTTTGGATTATCTGCTATTTGGTTCCTGATTGTCTGCTGCCTGCCTTGACCCGGACTGAGTATTGGATTCGTTGCCTGCTGCCTGCCTTGACTCGGATTATCTGTGGGACTTCTCGTCACAAGGTAAGCGGTCTAACCGGTGGTTCCACTACTATCTGCAAGGGATCATAACAGTTGGCCGAAGCCATGGAATCAGTTGATTTGACCGCTCTACAAGCCATTCCTGGGATGGCTAATAAGATTCAACAACAGCAGGGGGTATTAGACCAAGTCACGGGAGTCCTGGACCGCTTGGTTGCACGAATGGACGCTCAGGCTCATCTACCTACTGGACCAGCTCCCAGCCCGGTGGTCGCCCCTGCCCCAGTCAGGGTGCCACCTCCTCCTCGCTTTAATGGAAATGCAGCATTATGTCGAGGATTCATCAACCAGTGCCGAATGCATTTTTCTCTACAACCTGCCTCTTTTCCCAATGACAAAACGAAGACTACCTTCTTACTGTCTTTACTGGAAGGTCCGGCACTGGCCTGGGCATCTCCCTTGTGGGAACGAGATGACCCTATCCTCAATTCATTGGACCGGTTTCTCAAAGAATTCCGCTTGATTTTCGACGAACCTGGACGTTCATCCTCCGCAGCTAATGAATTGCTGCAGATAAGACAAGGTTCCCGTTCGGTGGGGGAATATGCCATCCAATTTCGCACCTTAGCAGCTGAACTGGCGTGGGGTGAGGAGAGTCTCACGGCCATCTTCCGACAAGGCCTTGCAGAGCACATTAAGGATCAATTAGCTGGCAGGGATCCTCCGGAGACATTGGAAGGCTTGATCCGGTTAGCCATTCGGTTGGACTTACGCGTTCAAGAAAGGATGCGAGAGCGAGCTGCCACCCGTAGAAATTTCCGTCTGGCCCCGACGTTTCAGCAATCACTGGTGACTCCACCTCCGACCCAAGCTTCTGGGGACTCGGAGGAACCCATGCAAATTGATCGATTTCGCCTGACCCCTGAGGAACGGAATCGCAGACGGGCAAGGAATCTCTGTCTGTACTGCGCCGGAGCAGGGCATTATCTCAATAAATGCCCCAACAAGTCGGGAAACTCCCAGACCTAGGTCGGGTGGGAGAGGCCTCCCTGGGTCCCACCATTCCCTCTCCTCAATTATTACTACCCACGACCATTTGTCTTAACGGAGAATCGTTGCACTTTCAAGCCTTCATCGACTCAGGAGCGGCAGGAAATTTCATCCAGGAACATCTGGTGCAGAAATACCGGATACCGGTAGAATCATTACCCACTCCTCTATCAGTAACCTCAGTGTCTGGGCAATCGGTGGGAATGCATATTATCTATAGAACCAAACCCGTGTTACTCTGTACCGGTATTTTTCATCAAGAACACATTCAGCTCTTTGTTCTTCCATCATCAGTAAACCAGATAATATTGGGACTACCATGGCTACGGACTCATCAGCCTCAATTAGATTGGGCTTCACTACAGCTCACTGCATGGGGCCCCTTCTGTTTCCAACACTGCCTTAAAAATCTGCCAGTTATCTCCGTGCATACCACATTACTGTCTTCTGGAATCCCACTTCCTTATAAAGATTTTCAGGACGTTTTTAGTAAACAACACGCGGAATGCTTACCACCCCACCGCAAGTATGACTGCGCCATTGATATTCTTCCCGGACAGACTCCCCCCAAGGGACGTATTTACACTCTATCGGAACCTGAATCTACAGCATTACGACAATATATTGCTGAGAATTTAGATCGGGGATTTATCCGACCCTCCACATCCCCGGCGGGAGCCGGATTTTTTTTTGTTAAAAAGAAGGATGGGTCTTTAAGACCATGTATTGACTATCATGGCCTTAATTCCATCACCAGAAAGAACAAATATCCTATTCCTCTCATCACCGAGTTGTTTGATCGAATTAAGGGGGCGCAAATATTTACCAAATTGGACTTGCGGGGGGCCTACAATTTGATACGAATCCGAGAGGGGGACGAGTGGAAGACCGCGTTTAATACCCATGACGGTCATTATGAATATCGGGTAATGCCCTTTGGGCTTTGCAACGCCCCGGCGGTATTTCAGGACATGATAAATGACATCTTTCGTGATATTCTTTATTCCCACGTCATTGTCTATTTGGACGACATATTGATTTTCTCTCATTCCTGGTCCCAACATGTACTTCATGTTCGACAAGTTTTGCAACGCCTCCGAGAGCATAAATTGTTCGCCAAGCTGGAGAAGTGTATTTTTCACCAACAACAGTTACCTTTCCTCGGTTATATTGTTTCCAACAAGGGCTTGTCCATGGACCCCGACAAACTCAAAGCCATCCTCAATTGGCCTCAGCCTGTGGGATTGAGAGCCTTACAAAGATTTTTGGGTTTCTCTAACTATTATAGACAGTTTATTCCTCATTTTTCTTCCTTAGTGGCACCACTCACAGCCCTCACCAAGAAGGGAGCTTCTACACAGCACTGGCCGGAGGAGGCGGTGTTGGCCTTTCATCAGTTGAAGACGGCGTTCACCACTGACTTATGCCTCCGCCGCCCTGATCCTGCAAGGCACTTTACTCTTGAAGTCGATGCCTCGGCAGTGGGTGTGGGAGCGGTTCTTCTCCAACGATCATCAGAGGAGCGCTGGGTGACCTGTGCCTTCTTTTCTAAGAAATTTACATCGGCGGAACGGAACTATACCATTGGTGACCGAGAATTGTTGGCCATAAAATTGGCCTTTGAGGAGTGGCGACATCTTTTGGAGGGGGCTCGTCATGTCATCACGGTCTATACAGACCATAAAAATCTTGAATACTTGGCGACTGCCCAGCGGCTGAATCCACGGCAGGCCCGATGGTCTCTTTTTTTTAGCAGGTTCCAGTTTCTCGTCCGCTTTCGTCCGGCTCCAAAGAATGTTCGGGCTGACGCACTCTCACGTAGCTTTGACATTCTTGACACTCCGGATCCTCCCCGCTTCCTCATTGATCCAGCCCAAATTCAAGTAGCCGCCACCTTCACGGTGCCCATTGGAAAGACCGTTGTTCCTAAACGGTTGTGCCTCAAGGTTCTCCGGTGGTCTCACTCCGATCCTGTGGCGGGCCACCCGGGGGTCGCTCGTACTAAAGAACTTCTCTCTCGCCATTATTGGTGGCCAACCTGGGAGAGGGACGTCAAGGATTTTGTGGATTCCTGCTCTGTCTGTGCAGCTCAGAAGACGCCACGTCGGAGGCCTCTGGGTTTGTTACACCCGCTTCCTCTTCCCACGTCTCCTTGGACGCATATTGCCACCGATTTTGTTACGGACCTTCCCCCCTCCGGGGGTCATACTGTCATCTGGGTGGTGGTGGATCGTTTTTCCCGGATGGCTCATTTCATTCCTCTCCCTGGTTTGCCTTCGGCCCCGGAGTTGGCTCATCTTTTTCTACACCACGTTTTTCGCCTTCATGGCCTTCCCCTTAGTATTGTCTCCGATCGGGGTGTACAGTTTACGGCCCGCTTTTGGACCAATCTTTGTAAGCTTCTACGCGTTAAGCTTGATTTTTCATCTGCCTATCACCCCCAGTCCAACGGTCTTACTGAACGGACGAATCAATCTGTAAAGGCATTTCTTCGGGCTTATGTAAATCAACGTCAGGATGATTGGGCGTCTCTACTGGTCTGGGCCGAGATCTCCCATAATAACCATGTTCGTCGGGCCACAGGTGGCTCCCCGTTTTTCTTGGTCTATGGCAGGCATCCGAACTTTCCTCTGCCGGTCCGCACCTCCTCCACTTGCCCTGCGGTCAACGCCACGGTCGCCTCTATGTCCCGCCTATGGTCCGCCACACATGCCTTATTGGCCAAAAATGCTGCTGCCATGAAGCGTCAGGCGGATAAGACGCGGATTCCGGCTCCTAATCTTCGTTCTGGGGATCTCGTTTGGTTGAGCACCCGTCATCTTCGTTTACGTCTTCCATCTGCCAAGTTTGCATCACGTTTCATCGGGCCGTTTCCTGTTCAACGACGAATCAACCCTGTCACCTATGGCCTTTGCCTACCTCCCTCCCTGCGTATTCATAATGCCTTCCATGTTTCTCTGCTGAAACCTGCGATCCTATCTTGGCCTCAGCGTCGGCGTAGGGCCACGGTACCTATTCTTCCTGATGATGGCCAGTACGAAGTGCAAGAGATTCTGGACTCCAGACGCGTAAGAGGTCGGCTTCAGTACCTTATTTCCTGGAAACACTTTGGCCCTGAGGACAATACCTGGGAGCCTTCTTCTAATATACAGGCTCCCCGGTTGCTGCGGGCCTTTCATCTTCGCTTTCCCTCCAAGCCTGGGCCTCGAGGAGGGAGGAGGGGACCTTGCGGAGGGGGTACTGTTACCTTAGCCGCGCGGGTCTCAGCGCGGCAGGGCGCGGAGGAGGCCGTTCGGGGTCCGGGGAATAACGGGGCTGACCCGGCAGCATCGACGGCGCGATCTGGTGGGGATCGGGGCGTTTTCTCCCGGCAGGCAGTCCAGCATCTCCACGCGGCTAGGGGAACCAATCAACGCGAGCCTCGAGCATTGGCTCCGCCCCCTTGACGTCAGACGCCGGCAGAGGCTCCTTTTGCGCGGGAGATTAGACTATTTAAAGGGAGCAGCTTCTCCAACTCGCTGCTTCGGCCACGATTGTTCTTGTGAGCTTTCGCCTGGTGATATTGCCTCCGTTCCTGATTGTCTGCTGCCTGCCTTGACCCGGACTGAGTATTGGATTCGTAGCCTGCTGCCTGCCTTTGGATTATCTGCTATTTGGTTCCTGATTGTCTGCTGCCTGCCTTGACCCGGACTGAGTATTGGATTCGTTGCCTGCTGCCTGCCTTGACTCGGATTATCTGTGGGACTTCTCGTCACAAGGTAAGCGGTCTAACCGGTGGTTCCACTACTATCTGCAAGGGATCATAACACCAAAGATCCAGGATGGGCCAAAGGCCACCAGTTTTCTTGGGAATCAGGAAATGCCTGGAGGAGAACCCTTTGTCTTGCAGGCCTGGTGGAACTGGTTCGACTGCCCGAGCCAGCATGAGGGCAGAGAGCTCTACTTGAAGTATCTGCTACTTCCCTACTGCTTCCGACCGAGGACACGGAAATGAGCAGAGTGGAATTTGTCGGAATTGTAATTTGTAGTTCTGGCACACAATGGAGAGGGCCCAGAGGTCCGATGTAATCGAAGTTCATTGGTCTGCGAATAGCTGTAGCCGACACCCCCACCGGGGAGTCAATGCCACACAGAGGGCTCCCTGGTCACCAATCAAAATTCCCTGGCAGGGTTCTGTGGTGGGGATGGGGGTCGGGCGGGATGTACGAGGTTGCCTCGACCTCTGTCTCACTGGAGGCCGTTGAGGTCTCACCCTATTGCCTGTGGATTTTACTTGCACAGCCAGTAAAAGGGGAGCCTCAGGTACTACAAAGGGGGTTTCTGGGGAAGCTGGGTATCAGAAGTACTTGCCAACAACTGCTGAAGGGTCTCGTGATAGTTCTTCAATTGTGCTACCACCTCCATAATCCTGTCATCAAACAGATTTTCACCCGAACGAGGCAAATCTGCCAGCAGTCCTGGACCTCAGGGCACAGATCAGAGGCACGCAGCCAAGCCATACAGCAAGCCCCGATGCCTGCTGGAACGGTTCTCATGGCCGTCTCAAAGATGTCATATGCACAGCATACCTCATGTTTATCACACTCGAGACCCTGCTATGTTCCCACCCAGGGGGGGGGAGGGGGGTGTCAAGGCATGAGTGCAAAATCTCTTTGCCTTCTTCAAGGCCAACTACCACTACCGACTGGTGAGGGAGCTGACAGCATTCAAAACCAGTGGTAGGCTAGACCAGGTAAACTGTGTCCGTCTTGCGATTTACTGGAGGCACAGAGATGGGGGGCTCCCGGAGGCAGGCTACCAGGTCCTTGAAGATTCCATGGACTGGAACAGCCACCATTTCCTTCAGCACCGACTCCACTATGGCCTTAATGAATCCAGTGAAGAACAGATACTCCTGGGGGGATTTTCGCCGCTCCTCCGGTGGAGAGGGCTCCAAGGGCAAATCCTCCATGGAGGACATGGATGCCTCCTCTTCCCAAGGATCAAAAGGGGCCCCCCCTCACTGTGTCCATCCAGAGATGCGAGGGGTGAGCACCCAACTGCATCCAGAGCGCAGGCCTTGTCAGAACCGAAGAGGAAACTGAGGGCCTCGGAGAGGCTCGAGGCCACAAAAATGCTGATGGATCTAATGGCTTCAAGGGCAATGACATCGATGGAACCAACCCTGATGACCCTGGGAAAGCAGGAAGGTGGTGAGGCACCGTGCACAATTCTGGGTGCCACTGAACCCAACGGCCATTCCTCATCCGAGGAATCACTCACCATAATGGGAACCGGTGGCAGCAGCATCGATGCTCCCTTCGGCCATGAAGGGGAATGGGGCATCGGCGCTGGCAGGACATCGAACAGCATATCCAGCCACTCCAGTAAAGACGCAAGCTCCAGCAGAGCTGGCTCCTGCAGCGATGGCAGTCCCAGTGGAACCGGAGGCTCGAGTACTCTGCAAGGCTGAGTACTCGAGCGGTTGGTGGTGCAAGCCGACCACCAAACGCACGCCCCTCTCCAACTCTTCCTCAAAAGCAGCCGAAGACAAAATGGCTTGAGGCGACGGCAGTGGAGGAATCAGAATGTTCCCCAGAGCACTGGGAGACACCATGCCCTCCACCAGTGTCTGTGGAGGCCACTGAGAGGCCTCGGAAGGATCAGTGAGGGCCAATTCTTCTGCTCTAGACCACTTCAGGAGAGGCACAGACACAGCTGATGCCTGCCTGCGGTCCAGTTCAGAAGAAGTTGACCGAGGGCGATGCTTCCTCGACTTTTCTCGATGCTCGCCGCAGTCCTTTCCCGGAATCTTTCCCAGAACCAACAGTGATGGAGAAGAACCCAACCGGGAACAAGACAACAAAGAACGCACCCAGTCCATCCGCTCCCACCTTGGGACCGAGGAGCAGCAGTGGGAGTGACCCCAAGGAGGTTGAGACTGGGACCTCCTTCCCGAGACTGATCCAAACACTTAGGGCCGAATAACTTCTCCATCTTGTCCAAACGTACCCGACGACCCTTGGGGGTCATCTGGGCACAAAGATCACAACCGCGGACATCGTGGGATGCCCCCAGGCAGAGGACACAGACCTCGTAGGGGTCTGTGATAAACATAGTCCAGAGGCAGTGGGGGCCCTGGCGAAAGCTGGACGATGCCATCGCAAAAATGCGGTGCGCGGTTAATGGTTGGCGGTCACCGGGGGATACCATTGGCGATTGACCGCCAAAACCTGAAGGACTTACCAGATCACAAAGGAGAGAATCTGAAAAAATGCGAGGGACCCTACACAACGGCGGAGATAACAAACTGCAGAAAAAGAATTAAAAAGCACAAGCTTTGCGGAAAGGAAGAGACTGAAGAAGGGCCCTGCGTGGACATGTGGTTAGTGGCATGCTGGGCAAGCTCAGTGTGCTAGGCAAAGATTCTAGGAACTTTGACAAAGTTTTCCATGCTGGGCTCCATCTGATGAGGTCACCCATGTGTGAGGACTACCATCTTGCTTGTCCTTGAAGAAACTACAATGTCTGACTTCTTGGACAGGGATAGAGAAATGATCAGAGAGTGTTCAACATCCATGAAATCAAGTTGAGAGAAAGGAGGTTTGGATGATACAGATGGCCTTCTTCTTGAGTCAATAATATTTGATTAGCCCCTAGAGGAATTGGTGAGCCGATGAATAATTATATGAGGTACAATTGTCTGGGCGGGCTCAGTTTTTGAGCACTTTTTGCATTGCTCTGGATATCATGGAATCAGTGGAAAACTGTACATGAGACCAGCATTCCAGGAAAGCAGAAACACATTTGGAGCTTGGAATGAAGCAAAATCTTTCCATTCTTCTATTTTCTGCCAACACAAAGAGGTCAATCAACAGATGTCCCCCATATGCTGAACAACCTGTCAGCTACTGACTGATGCAGGGACAACTCATGAGGACAAAACACCCTGCTCAGGTTTAACCACTAACATGTTGGAAATTTCCAGAAGGTAAGTCACTTGTAGGACAGCTTGGTGGTCGCATGCCCACTTCCAAATTCTCATGGCTTCCTGACAGAGACTTCATGATCCTGTGCCCCCTTGCTTTTTGACACAAAACATGGCAACTTGTTTGTCTATTTGGATGAGAATTCTCCTTCCCCTGAAAAGGGATAAAGTTCCCAAGGAATGCCCGATTGCTCAAAGCTCCAGCAGGCTGATTTGAAATGGTCATTCTACCGATGACCAAGTTCCTTGGATCCAGAAGGGACCCATGTGCGCTCCTCATCCCTTGGTGTATGCATCTGTCGCTAAAGTGACCTAATGAGGAAGAAGATGAGAGGGGGACTCCCTCCAGGGTTGCCAGATTTTAAATGGGGTTTGTAGCCAAAACTAGCCCAACTACGTCAGGGAAAGGGAATCCCAAGCCTAAAAGCCAAGTCTTCAGAGGACCAAATAAAATATTTTTTTTCTGATGTATTAAAATGTTAAACCTTTTAGTATATTTACAGTATGTTTAACAGGATATACAAAGTTGCATAAATACAATAATTAAATATTAAAACCCACCCCTTACCACATTATATAAGATTTGCTATACTGGATCAGACCCAAGGTCCATCAAGCTGTTATGGTTTTGAGGTGTTGGAGTGGATTCTTGGGTACTGCGGTGATGGCCACTCCCACGGGGAGGACCCTCGTGAGGAACCGCAGTACTAAGCTAGACTCGGGACACACAAACACAGAAGATGTTGTCTTTATTATACAGCTGGATGATACCACCAGAGGTGGCAGTAGTGAGGTGATCCAGTAGCAGCAGTCCAGAGGCCCTCGGCAGAGGAGACCCGTCCCACAAAGGTAGATGTTAGCAGCACACGGTAGTAGAGGGAGTCCTGGGTGCAGGTTCCCAGTGATGAGCTGTAGATGAGAGACTGACAAAGGTTAGCTTACTCACTAAGTTGATAGCTGTATTGATGGAGATCCCGGCAGGCAGAAGTAGTTGGAATACAGGCTCCAAGGCAGGGAGATCAGGCCCTCGAGGAGCGAGTACCTGGTATCCCAGATAGGCGCCTGAAAGAAAGCATAGGGCCCCCGAGGAGCGGGTACCCAGGTTAGATGAATGACCCCGAAGGGCAGAGAGAGCTTCCAGCGGCAGCAAGGAAGCGGCAGAGCAGCTTAGACCGGAGGCATTCCAATCCTTGCTAACTCGATTTGTTAGCAAACGAAGGGCAGGCTAAATACCCGGATGGAGTGATGTCACTCGAAAGGGATGCCCCCCAGATTCCCGCCATGACGTGAATAAAGACGTGGGTGGCGTGTGCGCACCCTAGGAGGCTCTCAGGAGAAACAAGGCGGATAGCCTTGCCATTGCCGTTCCGGGGACGCCGGAGTGAGCAGCATGAAGATGCAGTGGTAGCCATCTTCCCAAGACTAGAGGAGAGATCAGGAAGAAAGGTGAGGCACAGAGGTCGAAGCCGTCTGAGACAGACCGACGCAACACAAGCCCAGTATTCTTTTTCCAACAGTGGCTAATCCAGGTCATAAATACCTGGCAGGATCCCAAGGGGGAGTCAGAGTCCACAATGCTTATCTCAGGGATAAGTAGATTTCTGCAGCTCCACCTTAATAATGGTTTATGGAATTTTCCTCCAGGAACTAGTCCAAAACTTTTTTAAATGCAGCTACACTAACAGCTTTCACCATATCCTTTGGCAAAGAATTCAGAGTATGCACTGAGTAAAAATATTTTCTCTTATTAGTTTTAAACTCTTTGAAAGAGTAAACAACTCATTTTATAGACCTCTATCATATCTCCCTCAGCCTCTCTTCTCCAGTCTGAAGAGTCCTAACCTCTTTAGCCTTTCCTCACAGGGGAAATCATTCCATTCCCTTTTTCATTTTGGTTGCCCTTCTCTGTACCTTTTCTAATTCTGCTACATGTCGTTTTGAGATGTGGTGACTAGAAATGCACACAATACTCAAGATGAGGACACACAATAGAGCGATACAGAGGCATTATGATATTCTCTGTTTTATTCTCCATTCCTTTCCTAATAACTCCTAGTACTCTATTTGCTTTCTTGGCTGCACACTGGGCAGAAGATTTCAATGTCTTATCAACGATGACACCTAGATCCTTTTCCTGAATGGTGACTCATAATGCTTAACCTTGCATTGGGTAGCTATAATTTTGGTTACTCTACCCTAAACTGCATCACTTTGTACATGTCCACATAAAATTTCATTTTCCATTTGCATGCCCAGTCTCCCAGTTTTGCAAGGTTATCTTGCAATTTCTCACAATCCTCTTGGGATTTAACAACTTAGAATAACTTTCATCAGCAAATTTGATCACCTCAGTTCCCATTAACAGGTCGTTTATCAGTATATTAAAAAGCCGTGGTCCCAGGGGGCGCTCTTGAGCAGCGACCAAGATGGCTGCCTGAATCCGAAGCTCCGTCCATTCCCGCTGATCTTCAATGAAAGGAAACCAGGATTTATGATTTTTTCTAGCTCACGAGACTCTCAATAGGCTACAGGTATGGCAACTTCCAAATTGGGCAAAATTGAAGCTGCTTTCGCAGCAGCATCGGGCTCTAACCAGGAGAAACAAGATCCCCCGACACCAGATAAGGCCCCTGTGCCTAAAACCATGGCGTCCGCCGATATGGTATTGAACGAATTAAAGCTACTTAAAGATATGATTCAAACTAATATTGATGCCACAGCAGCGATTAGAGGGGATCTGCAATCATTGAACTCCCAAATAGCTTGCCTACAAACCAGTTTAGATGACGCGGAGACTCAGACATCATCTCTCCTTTTAGCAACTGCATCACTTCCCCGATTAAACCATGATGTGGAAAAACTGCAGCAGGATATCGAGGAGTTATCTAATCGTAATCAGAAAAATAATATTCGAATATTGGGGATCCCGGAGAGGGCTGAAGGAACTGATGATATCGCTTTTATTCTTAAAATGGTTCCTGCAAGCCTGCAACTATCTTTTGATCATCCATTTGAAATTGAAAGAGCTCACAGGACTCCTTCAAGACCGCTTCGGAACTCTAAGTACCCCAGACCGGTATCCACAGGTTTTGGAGATATTTGCAGCGGCCAGGACTAAAAGTTCCATCCATTTTCAGGACACTACCATCCTTTTTGTTCCTGACCTTGCAAAAAATACAGCCAATAAACGGAAGGCCTTTTTGGCACTCAGGCCTAGGTTACAAGCTCTGGTGTACTTTATCCAGCTCAGATGCGGGTTACTTGCCATAACCAGACCAAAATGTTTCACCAGCCTAGTGAGCTAGATTATTTTCTAAAATCATTTGAACAAGTCCAAGAAATGTTACTTGAATCTTGACTATCATGATTGGGTTCAATCAGAGCCAACATAGCTAGTTTTGGGTTTTTTTTCTCTCTACTGATAGCCAGTGCTGCCATTTTTTAGGACTATTATGGAATTCCCTATTATTTTTTTTTTTTTCTCTCTCCTCATGACTGCAAGTATAGTGGCAGGTATGTTCTTTTGATATTAAGTCCTGGGACAATGTGGGACCAACTTTTTTTTTTTTTTTTTTTACGCAGGACTATTCAGCGAATGATTGGTTTCCTTTCTATATTAACCATAGTTTTCTGTATGGACGGAGAGAGGGATTTGGGAGCCAGTGATCCTTCTAGAGGTTCTTTTCTTGTCACCTTTTGGTGCTTGACACAGTCTGTGACTGCATTTTCCACTTTTCTCCGTGTATTCTTTTTTCCTTCTCCTACCTTTTTTGGACTTTTTCTACTTACAATGCTGCTCTCTGCTACATGTTATCTTCCTTCAATGTTTGCTTTTTTGACCTTGCTCCAACGGATAAGGGTACCTTTTTGGTTTAGCTCTCATACTGTGTCTGTATTGGGAACCAGTGTTTTTCAGCGCGGGCACCTGGAAAACCTTAATACAACATGTCGTCAGCTATCAACTCATTCACGCTGGTATCTTTAAACGTAAATGGCTTCTCACATCCTATCAAGCATAAGAAGATCCTAACTTATTTACAATCCCTACGAACCGATATCGCTTTCATCCAAGAGACCCATTTATCGGCATCTGAGTCTCTCAAGTTAAAACAACAATGGGTTGGACATATATTTTACAGTCCAGCAATCCATAAAAAGCGAGGCATGGCTATTTTGATACATAAGTGACTTGATGCTACAGTTTTTCATCAATCCGCTAATTCCGAAGGGCGTTGGAACCTACTGCATTTATCACTACATAAAGAGAACTATTCCTTGTTGAATTTATACGCACCAAATGCTGATGATCCAAACTTTTTTCATTCTGTTTTTTCACATCTACTCACCCTAAATTCCACGCAATGTATTGTCAGTGGGGACTTTAATCAACCATTCGATCCCTTTCTGGTTAAAAAGACAACCGCTCGCCCTAGTGTTTTCTAGGGCTAGTGTGGCATTGAAACTCCTTACTACTTTCTTTTGGACTATCAGATCCGTGGCGGCTTCTCCATTCCACTAGCATGGACTATACCTTTTTTTCCTTCCCGCACTCCTCTTATTCCAGAATTGATTATTTCCTCACTTCCCATCAGCTTGTTTCCAGGATCAAGACTGCGCAAATCTGTCCTATTTTAGTTTCAGATCATGCTGTGGTGATTATGACATGCACCCTGCAAAACCCAACTACAGTGAATCATCAATGGCGGTTTAATCCAGCTTTACTGTCTGATCCTACTTTTATTGCTTACCTTCGGCCTAAAATTTCGGATTATTTCCAGTTCAACAATAACACATAAGCCGCAGTTTCCTCACTATGGGAAGCTTTTAAGGCCACAATACGTGTGGATATAATCAGCTGAGGACTCAAGATGCTGCTCTGCGTACTCTTCAGCAGGAGGTAACTTCCCTTGAACAGGCTCATTTTCATTCTCCCTCGGATTCTACTCTGAAAGCAGTGCTTAGAGCTCGCTATCAATACAACCATCTCTTAATTTCCCAAGTCAAGCTCAGTCTCTTCCAATCTAAAGCATTGTATTATGCGGAAAACAACAACAACAACAACAAAAATAAATAAATAAATAAATAAATGTGGTCATTTACTTTCCTCATATCTCCAAAAGAGGAAGGACAAGAAACGAATAGAACAGGTGACTTCTCCATCTAATCAATCGCTGATGTCTGACTCTGATATTTTAAAAGCTTTCAGCAGCTTCTATGCTTCTCTATATCAAGCAGAGTCTACAGCAACCTCTGAAGAGAGGAGGAGCACAAAGAAGAATATCTGGTAGAACTCAGGGAGACAAAGAAATTAATCAAGATGGCAAAAAGTCAAACGGAAGAGAGGATTGCCAAAGAGGTAAAGAGTGGTAACAAAACATTTTTCAGATACATCAGTGAAAAGAGAAAAGTTCAAAGTGGTATAGTGAAATTGAAAGGTGGAAAGGATCAATGAGTGGAGAGAGACGAAGAAATGGCAGAAATATTAAATGAATACTTCAGTTCTGTGTTCACTAAAGAGGACCCTGGAGAAGGACCATCACTAGTTAACAAGAAACTGGAGGGAAATGGAGTAGATGTAACTCCATTTACAGTAGAAAATGTATGGGAAGAGCTGGTGAAACTGAAAGTGGACAAAGCCATGGGGCCTGATGAAGTTCATCCCAGAATACTGAGGGAGCTCAGAGATGTGCTGGCGGGTCCACTGTGTGACCTGTTCAATAGATCCCTAGAAACGGGAGTGGTGCCGAATGATTGGAGGAGAGCGGTGGTGGTCCCGCTTCACAAGAGTGGGAACAGAGAAGAGGCTGGTAACTACAGACCGGTTAGCCTCACTTCGGTGATGGGAAAAGTAATGGAGTCACTGTTGAAAGAGAGAATAGTGAACTATCTACAGTCGGGAGAATTGCTGGGCCAGAGGCAGCATGGATTCACCATTGGAAGATACTGTCAGACAAATCTGATTGACTTTTTTGACTGGGTAACCAAGGAATTGGATCAAGGAAGAGCACTCGATGTCATCTACTTGGATTTCAGCAAAGCTTTTGACACTGTCCCGCACAGGAGACTAGTGAATAAAATGAGAAGCTTAGGAGTGAGTGCCAAGGTGGTGGCCTGGATTGCAAACTGGTTGATGGACAGAAGACAATGTGTGATGGTAAATGGAACTCTCTCTGAAGAGAGAGCGGTTTTAAGCGGTGTACCGCAGGGATCGGTGTTGGGACCGGTCCTTTTCAATATCTTTGTGAGCGACATTGCGGAAGGGATAGAAGGTAAGGTATGTCTTTTTGCGGATGACACTAAGATCTGCAACAGAGTGGACATGCCGGAAGGAGTGGAGAGAATGAGACGGGATTTAAGGAAGATGGAAGAGTGGTCGAAGATTTGGCAGCTGACATTCAATGCCAAGAAGTGCAGAGTCATGCATATGGGAAGTGGAAATCCGAATGAACTGTATTCGATGGGGGGAGAAAGGCTGATGTGCACGGAAGCAGGAGAGAGACCTTAGGGTGATGGTGTCTAATGATCTGAAGTCGGCGAAACAATGTGACAAGGCGATAGCTAAAGCCAGAAGAATGCTGGGCTGCATAGAGAGAGGAATATCGAGTAAGAAAAGGGAAGTGATTATCCCCTTGTACAGGTCCTTGGTGAGACCTCACCTGGAGTATTGTGTTCAGTTCTGGAGACCGTATCTCCGAAGAGACAGAGACAAGATGGAGGCGGTCCAGAGAAGGGTGACCAAAAAGGTGGAAGGTCTTCATCAAATGACTTATGAGGAGAGATTGAAGAATCTAAATATGTACACCCTGGAGGAAAGGAGGAGCAGAGGTGATATGATACAGACTTTCAGATACTTGAAAGGTTTTAATGATCCAAAGACAACGACAAACCTTTTCCGTAGGAAAAAAAATCAGCAGAACCAGGGGTCACAATTTGAAGCTCCAGGGAGGAAGATTCAGAACCAATGTCAGGAAGTATTTCTTCACAGAGAGGGTGGTGGATGCCTTGAATGCCCTTCCGAAGGAAGTGGTGAAGACCACAACTGTGAAGGACTTCAAAGGGGCGTGGGATAAACACTGTGGATCCATAAAATCAAGAGGCCGTCAATGAAGAGTGGGTGGCTCGCCAGAATGACGGCTACTGCCTGGAGATAAAGCAAATGTTGCTTACCTGATGTAACAGGTGTTCTCACAGGACAGCAGGATGTTAGTCCTCACAAATGGGTGACATCAAGGATGGAGCCCAACCACGGAAAACTTCTGTCAAAGTTTCAGGAACTTTGACTGGCCCCTACTGGGCATGCCCAGCACAGCACTAACCCTGCAGCCAGCAGGGGTCTCCCTTCAGTCTTGTTTTTATAGCTACAGGCAGTGCCTAAAAAGTAAAATAAACGAACCCAACACCGCGGGGTGGCGGGCGGGTTTCGTGAGGGCTAACATCCTGCTGTCCTGTGAGAACACCTGTTACATCAGGTAAGCATCATTTGCTTTCTCACAGGACAAGCAAGATGGTTGTCCTCACAAATGGGTGAGTACCGAGCTGAGGATGTCCTGACTTGCACCAAATGTACCCAACGGTGTGCAACAGGCACAACAACTGGGGTGTTATTTGGGAAAGGGCATCCGCACCTTACCGGGAAGGTGGAAGGGTGTTGGTACATCATGTTGGAAAAAGGTTACGCAAGACAGATTGGCCGAAGATGGAATCCTGTCTTCCAGCTTTATCCAAACAATAGTGGGCTGCAAAAGTATGGAGGGAACTCCAGGTTGCAGCCTTGCAGATGTCAGGAAGCGGCACCGATCGAAGGTGTGCTACTGAAGTTGCCATGGCCCGCACAGAGTGTGCTTTGACACGGTCTTGGAAAGGAATGCCAGCTTGCCGATAGCAAAAGGAAATGCAGTCCGCCAACCAGGAGGAAAGAGCCTGCTTACCCACAGGTTGTCCTAACTTGTTAGGATGGAAAGAGACGAATAATTGAGTGCTCTTCCTGTGAGATACTGTACGGTCTAGATAAAAAGCTAGAGCTCGTTTACAGTCTAAGGTATGCAGAGTCTGTTCCCCGGAGTTGGAGTGGGGCCTGGGAAAGAAGATAGGTAGTATGATGGATTGATTGATATGAAACTCCGAAACTACCTTAGGCAAAAATTTAGGGTGAGTGCGGAGTACCGCCCGGTCCTGCAGGAGTTTAGTGTAAGGCGGATAGGTAACTAGGGCCTGTAATTCACTAACCCTGCGAGCTGAAGTTATAGCCAAAAGGAATAACACTTTCCATGTGAGATATTTTAACTCACAGGAGTGCAGAGGTTCGAAAGGTGGTTTCATAAGGCGACCAAGAACCAGATTAAGGTCCCAAGATGGGGCCGGCGGACGTAAAGGTGGCTTCAAATGGAGCAAGCCTTTAAGAAAGCGTGTTACAAGGGGTTGTACTGAAATAGGAACACCCCCAATACCTTTATGGAAGGCGGCTACCGCACTGACATGCATTCTAATGGAAGAGGTCTTGAGACCGGATTCTGATAGATGCCACAAATAGTCCAAGAACTTAGAGATTGGGCAGGAAAGGGGATCAAGGGACTGAGAAGTGCACCATGATGTGTACCTTTTCCATTTGTATGAGTAAGATTTTCTTGTAGAGGGCTTTCGTGAAGCTATCAGGACACGAGAAACTGAATCTGAAAGGTTAAAAGGCTGAAGGACTAACCTTTCAACATCCATGCCGTCAGGGACAAGGCTTGGAGGTTGGGATGAAGGAGGCATCCGTCGTTTTGAGTGAGCAGATGCGAATCCTGTCCCAGAGGAATGTGCCTGCGGATGGAGAGATCCTGGAGTATGGGAAACCACACTTGGCGTGGCCAGTGCGGTGCTATCAGGATCATGGTTCCCCTGTCCTGGTGGAGCTTCACGAGGGTCCTCGACAGCAGAGGAAGAGGAGGGAATGCATAGAGCAGACCGGTCGTCCACTTGAGGGAGAATGCATCCCTCGGCCGAGAGTGCTGGCTCCGAATGAGAGAGCAATAATTGTCCACTTTGTGGTTCTGCGGGGACGCAAAGAGGTCTATGTGGGGGTAACCCCACTTGTGGAATAGAGAGGTCGCTACTACAGGATTGAGTGACCACTCGTGTGGTTGGAAGACCCGGCTCAGCTGGTCTGCCAATACATTGTCTACTCCCGGCAGGTAGGTGGCCCTGAGGTACATGGAGCGGGAGAGGGCTTCTGCCCAAATTTGCACAGCTTCCTGACACAGAAGAAAGGAGCCTGTGCCTCCCTGCTTGTTTATGTACCACATGGCCACCTGGTTGTCTGTCTGGATTAAGATTGAATGGTGTGATAGGCAATCTTGAAAGGTCCTGAGAGCATAGCGGATTGCTCGGAGCTCCAGGAAATTTATCTGGTGTTTGGCTTCCTCTAGTGACCAGAACCCTTGAGTTTGTAAATCGTTTACATGGGCTCCCCAACCGATGTTGGAAGCATCGGTAGTGAGGATGACCTGAGGATCTGGTGGGAGAAAAGGCAAACCCTGTAGGAGGTTGAATGGATTCGTCCACCAGGCAAGAGACAGACGAAGTGCGTTGGAGACGCGTATTATAGAGGACAGAGGCTGAAGAGCTTGAGACCACTGTAGTCTCAGAGTCCACTATGTGACTCTCATGGCCAAGCGGGCCGTGGGAGTCACATAAACCGATGAGGCCATGTGTCCCAGAAGAACGAGGAAGTGGCGAGCTGTAGCTGTGTGTTGGGACTGCAGCTGGCGAGCTAGGGACACTAGGGCTTGGACTCGTTGATGAGGAAGGAAGGCTTTTTCCTGTAAGGTGTCCAAGTCTGCCCCAATGAAGGATAAGGTTTGAGATGGGACTAAGTAGGATTTCTCGTAATTTACTAGAAATCCTAGAGAAAGCAAAGTTTGAATTGTTAGGGTCAGGGAGGACCGAGCCAGGTGCTGGGTTGGGGCCCTGATCAACCAATCGTCTAAGTAGGGGTAGACGTGGACGCCTTCTTTCCTTAGAAACGCTGCAACCACTACGAGGCACTTGGTGCCTCGTAGTGGTGCGGAAGCTAGGCCAAAAGGTAACACACGATATTGGTAGTGATTTTGGCCTACTAGAAAATGCAGGTATTTGCGATGAGATTGTGTTATCGCAATGTGGGTATATGCGTCTTTGAGGTCTAGAGAGCAAAACCAGTCCCCTCTTTGCAGCAGAGGGAGTAGCGAGCCCAGGGTTACCATCTTGAACTTTTCCTTGTGAAGGTACTTGTTGAGGACCCTCAGGTCTAGGATGGGACGAAGTCCCCCTGACTTTTTTGGGATCAGGAAGTACCTGGAATAGAACCCTAGGCCTCGTTGCAAGGGAGGAACGGGTTCTATAGCGTTCGACTGTAGGAGAAGAGAAGCTTCCTGTTCTAAAAGAAGAGAA
The DNA here is from genome assembly GCF_901001135.1 of Rhinatrema bivittatum. Classification (NCBI taxonomy): domain Eukaryota; kingdom Metazoa; phylum Chordata; class Amphibia; order Gymnophiona; family Rhinatrematidae; genus Rhinatrema; species Rhinatrema bivittatum. The sequence continues at coordinate 228,129,129 of NC_042617.1, read as the reverse complement.
TGATCGGTAAGACTCCACGCCTGCAAGGGTGGGGAGTCTGGAGGGAGAGACAGGAAGTTGAGATGGTAACCCTGTGCGATGATCGCTGTCACCCACTAATCTGTGGTGATCAGATGCCACTGTTCTAAAAAATGGCATAGCCGACCTCCTACTGGTATGGCTGGAAGAGGGGTCTGGCATGTGCTCTCTAAGTAGAAGTCAAAAACCCGCCGCAGGGCCAGGAGGTGGAGCTGCTGCAGGATTTTGTTTACGAGCCTGGCGAGGCTGAGTCTTATGGTAGGACCGTGCAGGCCGAGGCTTGGTAGATGGGGGATAATACTTTCGTGGCCTAAAGAAAGACTTTTTGGAGTCCTTCCTAGACGGTTGTTTGGAAGGCAAGTCAGGAGGAATAGATGAGAGCTATTTTAATGTCTCATGATGATCCTTCAATTCAGCAACAAGTTGCTGAATTTGCCACCAAACAGATTATCCCCTAAGCAGGGCAAATCCGAAAGCCTGTCCTGAACTTCTGGGCGAAGGTCAGATGATTTGAGCCAAGCCCAACGTCTAGCAGAAATGGCTGTAGCAGAAATTCTAGTAGAAGCATCGAAGATGTCATAGGCGGTTCGGATTTCATGCTTTCCAGCTTCAAATCCTTTATTTAAAAGGGACTGAATCTGGGGCTGGAACTGCTCTGGCAAGGCGTCAGCGTATTCTTGCATTTGCTTTAAAATGACTCTGTTATATTGAGTCATATAAAGTTGGTAAGAAGCTATTCTGGAAATCAGCATAGCTCCATGGTAAACCTTCCTACCTATACTATCTAAGAATTTATTGTCCTTAGTAGGAGGTATGGAAGAGTGTGGTTTTAGTCGTTTAGCTTTTTTCTGAGCTGATTCGACGACCACAGAATGATGATCTAACTGAGGCTTTTGAAAACCTGGTGCTGATTGTACCAGATATGTAGAATCAGCTTTTTTATTGACTGGGGACACAGAGCCAGGAGATTCCCAATTCTTTTTAAGAAGGTCTAGAAAAACCTGATGAATGGGAATAGAGGTGATGACTTTCAGGGCATCCAAAAATTGGAGCAATTCCATCATTTGGTGCCTATCATCATGTTCCGATTGAAGTTGGAAAGGAACCAACTCTGACATTTCCTTCACAAAGTTTATGAAAGAGAGGTCCTCAGGGGGAGAACGCTTTCTGCTCTCCGCAGGAGAGGGTGGTGAAGGCAAATCATCGGTGTCAGTAGATGTATCATCAGCCCAAGTATCATAGGGATCTGGTTGATGACCTGGAGGCCCTCTAGGGGGCTGAACTCCTGAGGGCCCAGGTTGAGGCTCCAAAATATTGGCTGGAGTCACCGGGGGCATCGAGAAAATTCTCGATGGAATCGGTGTCGATATCGGTGCCAGTGTAGGCATCGAGGGAACCGGTGCCGGTCTCGATGGAATCTGTGCCGGCATCGGAAACCTCGGTGGAGCAGAGGTGCGTATCGCCCCCGAAGATAGTATCGGTGGCGAGGGACGACCTGACCTTGGTGGAACAATTCCCGAAGGGGGAATTCGATACGGTGTTTCTCCACCTGATGAAAAACCTGTCGGTGACAGCGGTCTTGCCGGTGTCGGTGACACAGGTATCACCGGTGGAAGGGCTGTCATGAGCGCCTCGGTGGCCGGTTCCGCTCTCGGTGCCGGAGTCGGTGCCGGAGGAGGCTAGAACCATTGCATCGCCTTATCGATGGCCTCCTGGACCAGCCGGTCCAGTTCTGCCCGGAGACCAGGGGTAACAAGACCCGGCTCGACGGGAGAGGGAGGCTGAGGCTGAGCCGGAGGGACCACCGTCACCAGTGGGATCGCGGCTCCCAAACCCGGAAGGGGTGAGGGTTGCCTCGGTGCCTGCGAAACAGAAGTGGACGGTGCCAACTCTGATCGAGGCTTTTTCTGCGGAGGCTCGGTCGGTACAGAGGTCGATGACGTCGATTCCTCGACGGGCCGAGACTTATGACGTCGATGGCGATGTTTCTCCTTCCTATCTCCTCGATGATCAGGGGAAGGGACAGGAGTCGATGGCCGAGAAGTCGTCAATGGCGGACAGTCACCGGAGGGCTGTCGATGGTAGTAAGACTTCGACGGTGCCGGTTCTGATGACGTCGATGCAATCGATGGCGTTGGGGTGCGAACATGGAAGAGGAGCCCCATCTTCTCCATTCTGGCTTTGCGACCTTTTGGTGTCATTAGGGCACATTTGGTGCAAGTCAGAACATCATGCTCACTCCCTAGACACAAAACACAGACTCTATGAGGGTCTGTGATTGACATGGTTCGGGTACAGTCCGGACACCGACGGAACCCCGACGGAAGTCGATGAAACAACGGCAAAAACTTACCGGAGTTCCGCGGACGAAAACATTTACCGAAGGGAGATCCCTGAGGGGCAAATTTTCTTCAGAATAATGAATTCTAAATTCCTGTCAGGAACGTGATTAAGAGCTCTTTCACCACGTGGCTACTGCTGCGCGGAAAAAAGAAGACTGAAGGGAGACCCCTGCTGGCTGCAGGGTTAGTGCTGTGCTGGGCATGCCCAGTAGGGGCCAGTCAAAGTTCCTGAAACTTTGACAGAAGTTTTCCGTGGTTGGGCTCCATCCTCGATGTCACCCATTTGTGAGGACAACCATCCTGCTTGTCCTGTGAGAATACCCTTATTCAATAAACATACACATGGTTACTGTGACTCTAACATCGCTCTAAGCTACAACAGCAAGAGGAAATGTGGAAAAAAGGATTCACACTCACAAAGCGGGGAGTAGCTGGCTTGTTACGGCGGTTACTACCCCAAACCAAATAAGCCTGATACTTCACTTTCAATGCATATCCAGCATAGCTCTCTGCTTCAACGGCAGGGGAGAAGAAAAACTGATACTTCACGCATATCCAGCATAGCTCCCTGCTTCAACGGCAAGGGAGAAGAAAAACTGATACTTCACGCATATCCAGCATAGCTCTCTGCTTCAACGGCAGGGGAGAAGAAAAAAGGATTCGCACTCACAAAGCGGGGAGTAGCTGGCTTGTTACGGCGGTTGCTACCCCAAACCAAATAAGCCTGATACTTCACTTTCAATGCATATCCAGCATAGCTCCCTGCTTCAACGGCAGGGGAGAAGAAAAACAACCAATAAGGGCTGAATAACATAGTCTGAGTAAAACAAATAAGCATGGGTGTAGCTTGCTTATTGCGGCGGTTACTTCCCCTACTGCCCCTAACTAATCAAGCTTGATATTTCACTTGGATGCAGCTCCATCACTGCTCTCTACATTAATGGTGGGGGTGGAGGGGAAATAGAACCAAAGAGCTAAGAGAAACAGATAAGTATGAGAAAAAAATGTGTGAAGCTTGCTGGGCAGACTGGATGGGCCGTTTGGTCGTCTTCTGCCGTCATTTCTATGTTTCTATATTAGATCTTTTTAACTCATCTGCATCACCCTGTGCTCTCATCTATCCAGACGGCTAACATCGACCAGCTGATTACAGCAGCTGAAATTGCCTCTGCGATATCCTATCTTTCTACTGGAAAGGCCCCCGTTCCAGACGAATACCACTGACTTTTTCCAGGCATTTCGAGGCGACCTTATACCGCATATTCATGCTTATTTTTCATCATTCCATTCTCCATCTACTATTCTTTTAAAATTCACTGAGGCTTGTATTGTGGTAATTCCAAAGCCAGTTAGGGATGAGTCTAATATGGCTAATTACAGACCGATCTCTTTACTTAATACGAATTATAAGATATTTACTAATCCTAGCTACTAGACTTTCCCAAATGATGTGCTCTCTCATCCATCCTGACCAGCCAGGATTTATAAAAAATCGACTTATCGCCAATAATACTCGTCTCTTTCTCCACCTGCATGAATTAACAATCGCTAATTCAATACCCGCAGTGGCCATATCTCTCGACACTAAAAAAGCCTTCTGGCAGTTCTTATTTTCTATCTTGCAGTGGTTTGGATGTGGCCCCCAGTTTTTGGCCTGGATAGGTTTGCTCTATCAATCCCCAACTGCTTTTTTATATATTAATAGTCTATTCTCCCCTTATTTTCCATTATTTAGAGGCACGCGCCAAGACTGTCCTGTTTCTCCACTCTTATTCAACCTGGCTTTGGAACCACTTCTTTTAGCCATACGACAATTCCACTATAGAAGGTGTTACTGTTGATTCTGAAACATTTAAGCTTTCTGCCTATGCCGATGATGTTCTTTTTCTGACGAATCCGGAACTCTCTCTCTCAAATCTTTTTACTTTGATCTCTTCTTATTCCTTTTTATCTGGTTACAAAATTAACTGGCATAAAACTGAGCTCTTTCCCCTTAATCCCCTGGGGTCCCTGATGGATTTATCCCGATTTCCTGTACAAAAAGTGACTAGTGGGCTAAAATATCTGGGGATTAAATTCCATACTGACCCAATAATGACATTAACCCAATGTGAGTCTACTATCCTGCAACAAGTACGTGAATTAAAGCTGCGTTGGTGGGGTAGACTGGAAACTATTAAAATGGTTCTTGCACCAAAGATTACTTATACCGTTTCCATGATTCCCATATTTTTTTCCAAGGACTTTTATGTACATGTTGATCGTTTAGTTACCAGATTTCTCTGGAGCAATAGAGCTCCTAGAATAGCTCTCTCTAAGCTAAAAGCAGATAAAAATGAAGGGGGGAGTTAACTTTCCGGACTTTTATACTTATCATCAGGCCTTTATTTTACAACAAGGGTATCATCATTTTTCCATCCACCTTGGGGTTTTAGAACAACCCCACTGGGCCTTTATAGAGAAACAACTCCTTCACCCTTACTCCACTGACTATTTCCCAGGGATGACACTCACCCCTTCAATAGCTTCTAAAGCCATCTTACACTCACTACACGTGCATATGGTGAATTTGATTCTTTTTGCCCATCTACTGCTGGATCTTGGCGTAACTCTAAGCTGGCCTCTTTATGGCACAATCCCCTCATCAAAATTGAGGAACACCCTCTCAACTGGGTTGTCTGGCAGAAGAAAGGCATTTGGGTTCTCTCTTCCATAATGACTGATAATGCCTTCCTTCCCTTTCAGGAAATACATCAGTTATATGACTTACCAAAGACTCAGTTTTATGCCTGGTTACAACTACGCAGCGCTTTACACAATTTGATTCCACAAAAATTGTACCCTGATAAGTAATAAGGAAGGAAACCTATTTATCAGGATTATGGGATTAAAGGCCATTTGGCGTCTCGCTTATATAAAACTATTAGAACGCTTGCATCAAAGCGGCCAATCACGAGTCTTCATTTGGGGTGGTTGGCTGATCTTGATACAATGCCTTCTAGGGAGGCACGGGTGCAAGTATGGAAAATCTCAAATCACATATCGCTCTCTTCCAGTCTCACTCAGACCTCCTGCATAGGGCAATTTGGACTCCATTGAAACTCCATCGTGCAGGTTTATTCCCATCTCATGCCTGTTGGACTTGTTCTACCACCAAAGCTACGCAAACATTTCTATACTCTTGCCCTTATGTTCACGTTTTTTGGCAACAGGCTTGGTCGGTTATATCCAACATTTTGAACCTTGCACAACCCATTTCTTACTCCCTGATAATTCTCAAAGGGGCGAGCGCGTCTGAGTATGCTACTCCCACAAAGAAAATTATTAGACTTTCTACTTACAGCGGCCTTACATAACATTATGTCTAATTGGAAGCATAGTGATATGTTGTCTGAACATTTATGATGGAATTCGGTATGTCTTTACACTAAATATGAGAAGGCAATGGCGCTCAAATTTAACAGGCTGGCTAAGTGGTCTCAGATGTGGAAGCCTTTAGATGCCTATATTGCTTCATTTTGATATCCTCTGATTGCTGGCTAACACTGCTCCTTTCACAGACTGATACACACTAACCCTCATATTTGCACCAACTGGGATTCATTTTCTTTTCTCACTAGACCTTTTCTTTTCTCCTCTTTTTCTTTTTCTCTCTTACTCTTTCTTCCTACTTGCTTTCCTTTCTACTCTTGTCCTGAACCTCTCCTTCCTCCTTAGCAGCTTTTCATATTTTACTATGCGGCTCATATGCTAGTCATATTGCTTTTGTTTGGATTTATAAAAAAAAAACCAACTTAATTGTAGTTAACATTATTATATTCATGTTTATACTTTTCAATAAAAAGATGTAAACAAAAAAAAAAAGCCATGGTCCCATAAGAGATCCCTGGGCCACTCCAGTATTCAACTTTCTCCATTATGAAAATTTACCATTTAGCCCTACTCTGCTTTCTGTCTTTTAACTCGTTCCCAATCCACAATAGGGCACTGCCCCATCCCATGACTTTTTAATTTCCTAAGCTGTCACTCTTTATTCTTTACAATAGCATTACAACTGCAACTGAAAAGTCAGCTTAATTCAACAATATAAAAAAAAAACCAGGAATACATTAAAATCAGAAATAAAATATTCTGACACAAGGCCCTTAAAGAGGGATCTACTTGGCAAAGCAATAGAAGAAAAACAGTATAATACAGACAATCAATACTTATCCATTAGACCCAAATCAGTTTTTAAAGTTTAGATCACAGGAGAGAATTAGGCTTTTAATTTTTTTTACAGGCTCAAGACAGAGACTGAATGAATCATGGGTGGGGTGTGTGTGTGTGTGTGTGAAGCACATCATTGTTTCCACAGGGCAGCAAAAAAGCACCAGCTCTATTTGCCCCTCTGCCTCTCATACTTCCCCTACCTCCTTCTTGCCCCACCACACTTCCCTTTCTGCCTACCAACTCACTCCATCCCCCCTCTTCTTTGCCCCTCGCCCCCACACTCTGCCTTCTGCCCCTCACCCAGCACACTCCTCTTTTGCCATTCTCCTGCCTTCCCTTCCTGCCTCCACCTTCCTCTGTTTATTCTACTGCTGACAGTGCACCAGTATAGTCACGATCTACCTTCTCTGGGGCCAATGCAATAATGTGTGCCCAACCTAGCGCACCGGTTTACACACAATTGGACGCGTGTTTTGATAGCTAGACTAGCACCCGATTCAATAAGGAGATTAGCTTGTCCAAAACACGCGCCTAAACAAATGTGTACCCGATAGTACCCATCACATGTAAATACCAAGTAGATGAGGCTATTAACTACAACCCCCCAATGCAGAAAATTACTGGGTGCCCAACACACACTTTTTAATGCGGCAAATTTAACTCCAGACCCTGAGGTGGAATAAAGTCAATCCGCGAGTCAAGGGCTCATGAGAAAACAGAGTTGCTTATCTGTAATCAGTGTTCTCCGAGGACAGCAAGATATGGGGTAGATTTTATAATTATGTGCGAGCGCGTACTTTCATAATTTCATACGGAGGCAGATGTAAATCTGCACGCGCCAGCGGGCTGCTGGCGCGCCATCACCAGACCCGGGGGCTGTTCTGGAGGGCGCAGCCACGCCCCCGGAATGCCCCTGGGCGGAAACCATGCCCATGGCGCCGCCCCCGAAATGTCGCGTCACCCGCGCCACGCCCCCGAAACGCCGCGTCATGACCGCCACACCCCCCGGCACGCCTCTCCATGCAAGCCCCGGGACTTACGAGCGTCCCGGGGCTTGCGCACGCTGCCGAGCCTATGCAAAATAGGCTCAGCGCGCGCAGGGGGGGTTTGGGGTAGGTTTTTGGGGGGTACGCGCGTATCCCTTTGAAAATCTACCCCTATTTATTCTCAAACGTAGGTGACATCATCAGATGGAGCCCGATACAGAAAACCTATGTCAAAATCTAGAACTTTGACTAGGCACACTAAGCATGCCCAGCATGCTCTATACCACACATCCATGCGGGGTCCCCTCTTCAGTCTCGTAACATAGAATTATAACAAAATATAAAAAATAGGAGAAACCCAACTCTGCGGGTGTGGCAGGCAGGTTTCATGAGGACTAACATCCTGCTGTCCTTGGAGAACACCAGTTATGTGTAAGCAACTCTACTTTCTCCAAGGACAAGGAGGTTGGTAGTCCTCACACAGGTGGTAGTCCTCACACATAGGTGAAACCTTTATTGACTTTTGAGGATTTTCATACTGTAAACTTATTTTATCAAACCTAGACTACTATAACTCTCTATTACTTGGTCTTTCTGCATGTCTTTTAAAACCTTTACAATTATTACAAAATGCCTCAGCTAGACTCTTATTAGGAATTAAGAAATTTGATCACATTAGACCCACACTGATCTCACTGCACTGGCTACCAGTACAATCCCGAATCTATTACAAAGTATTAAAGCTAATATTCAAAATAATTCATTCCAGTAATATTAATCTAATTGGTGTGAAATTACAACTATACTCACCTCAGGGAGCACTAAGATCCCAAAATAAAGGACTACTAATTGTTCCAGAGTGTACGTCTGACCCAGTAAGAGACCAAGTGTTTTCTATAGCGGGCCCAAAGCTTTGGAATTCACTACCTGAGAGGTTATGTTTGATATCAGATAGAAAAAGATTTAAATGTGAGCTAAAAACATGGCTGTTTAAAAATGCATATAAACTTACCTAAAAGCAACAGAGTAAGAGAACTACCGAATCAAGGATGATGATTTTTAAACTGAAGCATAAGGAATAAAATGTAACGATAGAACAAGAGAATTTCAATACTAAGAAAGATGAGAGCTCTTTGGACTGAACGCACAAAGGACAGATGCAGTGAAATATGATTTTACAATGAGCTGATTACTATGATGTATTAGCTGATACATCCGTTTCCTGATTCTTTTGTTATATGTTTCTAGTAAGTGGTCTAACTGTACTGGAACCTTTCATTCAATATATGCTAATTTTGTTCTAAAATTATGAATGTTAACCTAAACCGTTGTGAACTTGAAATGGAATGATGACACAAAATATATAAATAAATAAATATATAAATAAATAAATAAATAAATGGTGGTCCTGAAGTTGGGCCACAGCATCCCTCACCCAATCTCCAAAGAGATTCTCTCCAGTACATGGCACGTCAGCAAGTCATATCTGTACCTTCGGTAAGAGATCTGAAGCCCACAGCCATGCCATTCTATGGTTTCTGATTCCTGCTGCACAGACACTCGATGCCATCTCAAAAACATTGTAAATCGCACGGACCTCGTGCTTTCCACACTCCATACTTTTATGTACTAGCGACATGAGGGTGTCTTGCTGCTGTTGAGGCAGCTGCTCAGCTATCTCCTTGCTTTGCTTCCAGATGTTCCATGAGTACTGGCTCATGTAGAGCTGGTAGGTAGCGATGTGGGCAATAAGTACGGCATCTGGGAACACCTTCCTCCCAAGAGTGTTCATCGCTCTGTTGCCCTTCCCCAGGGACACTGAGAAATGGGTCTGAGAGAGCTTGGCCCGCGAGAGAGGATCAACCACCACCGACTAGTAAGGCAGCTGACGCTTATCAAATTCAGCAGCTTTCTGGATGAGGTACAACCCGTCTGCCTTCTTGTTAACGGGAGGCACTGTGAGGGTGGTTCCAATATCCTCAGCAACAACTCCTTAAGGATCTCATGTACCGGGATCGCCATCAACTTAGGAGGCTCCACGAGGTGAATGATCTCAAGCATTTTGTGCCTGGCATTCTCCTCTGTCAAAAGTTGAAATGGGATGGCCTCTGCCATCACCCTCACAAACTCTGTGAAGGTCAAGTCCTCAGGCGGAGACTTCCTTTGTTCATCTAGCGGAGAACGGTCTGACGTGAGCCCAGAGTCCTCGTAGGAGGTCCCAATCAGATCATCCCCCCCAGTGGTCATAGGGACCCTCATCCTCAATGTATACTACAGGGGATGGGGTTCTAGGTGCTTGGCCTACATCTAGAGGTGCAATCCCCGGTAGAACTGGACTGGGGGCTACAGGCCTCTGCATCTCTGCCACCTCAGTGGGGCTTCCTCAGAGGAGGAACTGGCAATGACCACTATATTGGTAGAGGGAGGCCTCTGTGCCTCACCAGGCACTGATGCTATCTTGGGAACCAGTGCTAGCTGGGTCAGTAATGCACCAATGAGCACGCTGAACTTCTCCAGGAGCAGTACAAGGACAGGCAGCATTGGCTCTGGTGCCGTCAGTGCCACAAGACCAAAGCCCTGCAGCATCTGCTCCACTGCCAGCTGAACTCAGCGCTCCAGCTCCTCCTCAAGCGTTGCCAATGCCAACACTGACTGGGAGGAAAGAGAGGTGGCCAGATCTTCTTCGTACCTCCAAGGGGGATTGGCGACTGGCCCAGAGACCGCTGCGGACCCCAGGCACCGATAGAGGATGGGCTCTCCTCACCGCGGTGTAGCTTTGGGGGCATCATGGCAAAAGCCGGTGCACATCCCTGCACCCAGCATCTTTGGGACTGGTGCCGATGCTTCTTAGGCTTCCCTGGTATTGAAGACAACGAACCTGGCATCCTCGGCCCAGAGGAGATAACGGTCTGTCTCCAGCATCCCTATCCACCTGCGGCATCGATGGAACAGACTGTCCCGCTGATGTCGATGGCGTGGTGTCCATCGGTGCGGCTCAGATTTCCTTCAATGCCGATAGCATGGACTTCCTCGACCCAAAGAGCTGATTCATCTTGTTGAGTCAAAGCTGATATCCCTTCGAGGTAATCTTGGCGCATAAGCGGCAACTCTGGACATCATACAATGCCTCCAGGTAGAGGATGCACACCTCATGAAGATCAGTGATAGATTTGCTTTTCGGGCACTGGGGGCATTGGCAAAAACTGAACATGTCTATGATGGGGCAAACAAAAGGGCCGCAAAATCGAAAGCGATGGTGGCGGGCACTGAGGCACTGCTATCACGGAGGAAATAGACTGCAAAAAGAAACTTACCTGAAACACCGTAAACCCTGACTAGGGACACTACCGGAAACCACCGAGAGGGACCTGGTGATGGATCGAAGGAAAAAAAACGTGAACAAATACGTTTTCCACCGTACTAAAACAGCCAGGGTGAGTTCAATCACACCATGAGGCTTACAGCTCCGTGGAAGAGACTGAAGAGGGAACCCAGGAGGATGCATGGTAAAGAGAATGCTGGCATGCTCAGTGTGCAGAGTCAAGTTCTAGAAACTTTGACAATTTTTATGCATCGGAACGCCATCTGATGTCATCTATGTGTGAGGAATACCATCCTGGCTAGGAGGACTGGCTATCTTTTCTTTTTTTTTTTGAATTCTTAGCCCTAGAAAGCAGACAAAACTCTTTCAGGTATCAATTTCAAATCTGCCCCTTTCTAACAGACAAGGAACAATCTTTTGCTATCATAAAGCCCTATTACATTAAGCACAGGTAAATTACAAATAAAATTGCACTTAGTTTCAGCAAGACTTTGGCTCAGGAAGATCTCAGCTCCAAAAGATTAAGTTTCCCCGGCACATGAGACTGTGGCAAACCAAATCCAATTAGCCCCACCCCCACTAACAATGGCTAGGGAGACTAGCTGTCCTTTTTTTTTTTTTTTTAATTCTTAGCCCTAGAAAGCAGAGAAAATAGCGCTCTTTCAGGTATCAAATTCAAATCTGCCCCTTTCTAACCAACAAGGCACAATCGTTTGCTAATATAAAGCCCTATTACATTAAGCAGAGGTAAATTACAAATAAAATTGCACTTAGTTTCAGCAAGGCTTTGGCTCATGAAGATCCCAGCTCCAAAAGCTGAAGATCCCAGGCTGACGCAGTCTGCTTTGGAGGCTCCATGAAGCGGAAGATGTCCAGGCTTTTCTTTTTAAATTCATCCTCCTTTAGCAAAGGAAATGGAATGACCTCTGCCATTCTTTGCATAAATCTGGTGAGAAAGAAGTCAGACTTCCTTCCTTCTGGAGGAGAAGAGGGATCATAAAGGAGATTATTCTGTTGATTCTTCTGCTTTAAAGATATCTCCAGATCCAAGACCATACCTCCAAGAAATACTCTGAAGCCGAATCTGACTGGTATACCAGAGCAGATGACCATATGTTGCCATTCCTACGGAGAAGGCTCAGAGAGGGGAGCACTTTTCAGTGCAGGGCCTGGAATCCATGAAACTCCTGTTTGCCGGTGACGCCTTCTCCTCCAATGGGTGGGAGATCACCATTGGTGCAGCCAACAGACATTGGTAGCAATGCGCTATTGGACAACTTCAGAGACTCCAGCAGCAGTTGGTCATTAGCTTGCATTAACATCAATGCTTTCAATGTCAGGGCACCAATGAGGTGCATCGCCTTGTCCAAGGCATGCTAGTTTCTCCTGTTCAGCTCCTCCTCAAAGACTGCCTTTGCCAACCCTGATTGGGAGACAGGAGGGGAGTCCATGTCCCCCGGGAAGCCAAAAAATGGCAGATACCTGGTCCCCTGGAGATTATCCTGTTCCTGTGAATGCCCTGAGGATCTCTCTCCACAGGAATACTTCAGTGGATTCACAGCTGCAGCCAGAATGTCCCCACTCCCAGAATTATGAACCAATGGAGATCGATGAAGATGCTTCTTTGCCTTCACTCAATGCTGGAGCTGAAGACAAAGAGGCTGAACCCTTGGCCTTTTTTGGAAGGGAAGTGCCTGAAAATGGTCTGTCTCTGTGGACCTGATCCCCGATATTGAGGGGGTTCAATGCACTCCCTAAATCAATACATCACCAGTGTCTGGTGCAGCCAATGAGTCCCATCGTGCTGATGTCTTCAATGCCAATGGGCCAGACTCACGGTGCCTGATGTACTTCTCCATGAGCTTCAGCTGAGATTGGCACCCTCTAGGAATCATGGTCACGCATTGACAACATCCTGGGACATAATTTGCAGGGCCCACAGACTCCTGCAAAATTCGACCCTTGCCAGTCCTGGCCAAATTGCCGCACGAGACTGGGGTCCGAAGAAAAATGCATTGGTAGCAATGGGATGAACGATCATTGCTCTTCTGGCCTCTCTACCAATACATTGGTAGCAGTGGATCGGCACATTGGTTCCCTGCCCCCCCCCCCCCCAAATCCCCTAACTTCCTTTTCAGGAAATAGGAAGAAATCAGTGTCTCAGGCCATCTCCTTCTCCTATTCTACTGCCAGAACAGAGCTGCACCGGGAACCACAATGTTCTAGGTTCTGAGACTTGTTGCCTTAACCACAGCCTTAGGTTCACATACAGTTATATCCTCACCTTCATCTAGAAGCATACAAACTTGTCTGTGAAACAGTATTAGGGAAGTGTGCCATTTTTCCTGTCTCTTGCTATTATGGACTGAACAAAGGTGATTTTTCCCTTGTATAGCTACTTCTGTTTTACTTTAAGAAATTTTGAGTGTCAGGCAACCTCATCTCTGATGGTTGAGTTCTACTTTTTTATTTTTTTTTACCATTAGTAGCACTTGAATTCTTAATCTGCCTCTTGTAGTGCAGATAATTTATTTCTCATGTGTCAAATGAAAGCATCTTTTCCTTCCTCCCTTCTCCCTCCCGCCACAACTTCTCCACAAAAAATGTAGTTTTATAAAGATGAGAGCTACTTTCCTCCCATCTTTTCACATGCAAAGAATCCTACAAAACTGTATCCCAAGTCAGATGGGAATTCAGGATATCTGCAATTCTTGCTAGGTCTTCCCTGCCCCCTTATCTTTCCACACATTGGAAGTGTCCATCAAGCCCAATATCCTGTTTCCAACAGTGGCCAATCCAAGTCACACGTACCTGGCAAGTACCCAAATATTAGATTAGCCACAAGCTACTAATGATTTTTAATTACCGTAACAGCAGTTTATGGATTAATCCTCTAGGAATTTATACAAACTTTTTAAAACCCAGTCACACTAACTGCTGTAACCACATCTTTTGGCAATAAATTCCAGAGCATAACGGTGCACTGAGTGAAAAAGAATTTTCTTCGACTTGTTTTAAATGAGCTACTTGCTAACTTCATGGCATGCCTCCAGTCCTCCTATTATCTGAGAGAGTAAATAAACGATTTATATTAACTTGTTCAAGTCCATTCATGATTTTGTAGACTTCTATCATATTGCCCCTCAGTCTCTTCTCCACACTGAATAGTCCTAACTTCTTTTGCCTTTCCGCATAGGGCAGCTATTCCATGCTCTTTATTTTGGCCGCCCTTCTCTGCACTTTCTCCAGTGCAACTATATCTCTTAAGATGCGGAGACCAGAATTGCACACAGTATTCAAGGTGCAGTCTCACTTTGGAGCGATACAGAGGCATTATGGCATCATCTGTTTTATTTTCCATTCCCTTCTTAATTCCTAGCATTCTGTTTGCTTTTTTGATCGCCACAGAATACTGGGCAGATGATTTCAATGTATTATCCACTATGATGCCTAGATCTCTTTCCTGGGTGGTAACTCCTAAAATAGAACCTAACATATATGCATCACTTTGCACTTGTCCATGTTAAATTTCATCTGTCATTTGGAAGCCCAATCTTCCAGTCTCGCAAGATCCTCCTGCAATTCATCACAATCCGCTTCAGATTTAACTACTCTGCATAATTTTGTGTCATCCGCAAATCTGATCACCTCACTCGTTGTACCCCTTTCCAGATCATTTATAAATATATTAAAAAGCACTGGTCCAAGTACAGATCCCTGAGATATTCCACTGTTTACCTTTTTCCATTGTGAAAACTGACCATTTAATCCTACTCTCTTTTTCTTGTCTTTTAACCAACTTGCAATCCACAAAAGGACATCGCCTTCTATCCCATGACTTTTCAATTTTCTTAGAAGCATCTCATGAGGAACTTTGTCAAACGCCCTCTGAAAATCCAAGTATACTACATCTACCGGTTCACCTTTGTCCACATTCACCCCTTCAAAAAAAATGTAGGGGATTTGTGAGGCAAGACTTCCCTTGGGTAAATCCATGCTGGCTGTGCCCCATCAAACCAAGTCTATTTAAATGTTTTGTGATTTTATTCTTTATAATAGTTTCCATGATTTTTCCCGGGACTGAAGTCAGGCTCACCGGTCTATAGTTTCCTGGATCACCCCTGGATCTCTTTTTAAATATTGGGATTACATTGGCAATCTTCCAATCTTCAGGTACATCAGATGATTTTAAAGTTAGGTTACAAATTTTTTACTAATAGGTCTGAAAATTCATTTTTTAGTTCTTTCAGAACCCTGGGGTGTATACCATCCATTCCAGGTGATTTATTATTCTTCAGTTTTTCAATCAGGCCTACCACATCTTCCAGGTTCATCGTGATTTGCGTCAATTGATCTGAATCATCACCTATGAAAACCTTCTCCGGAATGGATATCTCTCCAATATCCTCTTCAGTAAACACTGAAGCAAAGAAACTGTTTAATCTTTCTGCGATGGCCTTATCTTCTCTAAGTGCACCTTTAACCCCCTTGATCATCCAACGGTCCAACTGACTCCCTTGCAGGCTTTCTGCTTGGGATATATTTTAAAACGTTTTTGTGAGTTTTTGCCTCTATGGCCAACTTCTCTGTACCTTCTCCATCGCAATTATATCTTTTTTGAGATGTGGCGACCAGAATTGTACACAGTATTCAAGGTACGGTCTCACCATGGAGCGATACAGAGGCATTATGACATTTTCCGTTATATTCACCATTCCCGTGCTAATAATTCCCAACATTCTGTTTGCTTTTTTGACTGCTGCAGCACACTGAACCGACGATTTCAATGTGTTATCCACTATGACGCCTAGATCTCTTTCTTGGGTGGTAGCACCTAATGTGGAACCTAACATTCAGGCCGATACAGTACAGTGCGCTCCAATGGAGCGCACTGTTAACCTGCCCTTGGATGCGCATTTTCCCTTACCCCTTATTCAGTAAGCGGCGGAAAACGCGTGTCTAACCCACGGCACCTAATAGGGCCCTCAACATGCAAATGCATGTTGAGGGCCCTATTAGGTATGCCCGCGCGATACAGAAAGTAAAATGTGCAGCCAAGTCGCACATTTTACTTTCAGAAATTAGCACCTACCCAAAGGTAGACGCTAGTTTCTGCCGGCACCGGGAAAGTGCACAGAAAAGCAGTAAAAACTGATTTTCTGTGCACCCTCAGACTTAATATCATGGCGATATTAAGTCGGAGGTCCCAAAGAGTAAAAAAAGAAAAAAAAAATTTAAATGGGCCGGTGGCTGTCGGGCCGAAAACCAGACGCTCAATTTTGCCGGCGTCTGGTTTCCGAGCCCGTGGCTGTCAGTGGGCTCGAGAACAGACGCCAGCAAAATTGAGCGTCGCATGTCAAACCCGCTGAGAGCCGCTCCGGGTCAAAAGGAGGCACTAGTGACTTCCTCTTCTTCTTTTCAGTAATTAGGGCGGATAAGAGCCTTGTGCCTGAATCACCACTACTTTGAGTTAGCCCTGCCCAGTCAAGATCCAGAACTAAAGTGTTAGAGAGTTAATTATTTAAAAGCTTTTTTAAATAAGATATTCTTGGTTTCAACATACAGGAATTCTAATTTTACAAACTAATTTATGAGGAGAAAGTCCATAGATGTTGATTGATTTGAGAAAAATTTAGATTGATTCTTCTATGCTTGTTTTTACCTTTTCTTTTTTTGGATTTCTTTTTTCATTTTTGGGCTAGATCCATAAATTTAATGGTAGGGAAAGCCATTTTCTTCAATTTTGGCCTAGATCCATTTTTTTCCATTTTATTCAGTCCTGGGCTAGCTCCATGAGAGCTTTTTCTCAGTTTATAAATGTTATATAGATGCACCTTTCCTGCAAATGTGGTTGCTGTAGGATAAATGGCTAGGAAGATAATGTGTACACAGACAAATTTACATAAGCAAATTTTTTAAAGAGAAAAATCACTAGACATGTCCTGAGTAGTTTAGTAATTTTAGAATCCCTATTAGTAAGAGAGAAGAGATGAAATTGTGGGGTGGGCGATTTGAGCTGACATACTCATAAGAGAGAATTTGAAAAGAAATTGGCCATAGAGACAAAAACTCACAATAACTTTTTAAAATATATCCAAAGCAGAAAGCCTGCAGGGTAGTCGGTTGGAACGCTGGATGATCAAGGGGTTAAAGAGGCACTTAGAGAAGATAAGACCATCGCGGAAAGATTAAACAATTTCTTTGCTTGAATGTTTACTGAAGAGGATGTTGGAGAGAGACCGATACTGTAAAAGGTTTTCATGGGTGATGATTCAGATCAATTGAACCAAATCATGGTAAACCTGGAAGATGTGGTAGGCCTGATTGACAAACTGAAGAGTAGTAAATCCCCTGGACCGGATGGTATACATCCCAGGGTTCTAAAAACTAAAAAATGAAATTTCAGACCTATTTCAATTAATTTGTTACCTATCATTAAAATCATCCAATGTACCTGAAGACTAGAAGATGGCCAACATAACCCCTACATTTAAAAAGGGATCCGGGGTGATCTAGAACACTATAGACCTCGGTGTCGGCAAAATTTGTGGAAACTGTTATAAAGAATAAAATCAAAAAACATTTAGATAGATATGCTTTGATGGGGCACAGCCAACATGGATTTACCAAAGGGAAGTCTTCCCTCACAAATCTACATTTTTTTTAAAGGGGTGATTAAACATGTAGACAGACTGCTTACAGTAAATGGTGTTTTCCGTAGATAGCAGATGAATTAGCCATGCTGTCTGGGGTACGTCCTCCATGCCACTAGGTGGCGGAGCTCTCTAAGATCACCCAAAGTCTTTAGATGAGGTGTTCCCTCCTGCCTGTCCCTGTGCCTGCTTGAGGCTCCTCAGTCTGTGTTAAAAGAAGAAGATATGCAATGTTTCAACTGTCCAGGGAGGCGAGAGGGTCAGCATGGCTAATTCATCTGCTATCTATAGAAAACACCGTTTACAGTAAGCAAACTTGCTTTTTTCCCATAGATAAGCAACTGAATTAGCCATGCTGTCTGGGAGCCCCCAGCTGAAGTATTGAGCGCAGTAGCATGTAGTCATTTGTTTGTCAGTCAGCGCTCAATACATAATATGAGGCGGACAGTTCTGAAGTCGTTGCACTATTTAGTGTTCTTCTGGAGAATTATCCACCCCATCTTTGCATCATCCTCCACCTGTTTGTCCAAACAGTAGTGAGATGTGAAAGTGTGAAGTGAAGACCATGTGGCTGCTTTGCAGATATCTAACAGGCTAGCATCATGAACGTGAGCAACAGATGCAGCCATGGCACGGATTTGGTGTGCTTTAGGTGTGGTAGACAAGGATTCTGAACTTTTGTGATAACAAAAATGTATGCAGTTGGTAAGCCAGGAAGATAATTTATTTATTTCATTTATTATTTATTTATTTAAAAGTTTTTATATACCGATATTTGTTAAGAAAACATCACATCGGTTTCCATATAACGTGAACATAGCCAAAGCAAAATTGCTTACCTTGTAATAGGTGTTATCCCAGGACAGCAGGATGTAGTCCTCACATATGGGTGACGTCACTCACGGAGCCCTAATGCGGGAAAACTTCTGGAAAAGTTTCTAGAAGCTTTTAACTGGCAGCCTGGGGCTACTGAGCATGCCCGGCATGCCATGATATTCCCTGCCACAGGGGTCTCACTTCAGTCTTCTTTTTTCCGCGCTGCCATCGACATCGCGGTCACAGGAGCCCTGTGAGGTTCTCCTCACAACTTGACGAGAAAGTTAAAAATTTTCGTTAACAAATTTGCCCATTTCGGGTCTCATACCGTTTGTCACCGGCCGGTGACAAACAATTTAGCTTTCGCTAAAAAATTCTGGATTTTTTCCATCGACGGACGTCGAGTAAAAATGTCATCAGGCTTTAAGAAGTGCCCAGCCTGCAACCGAACAATGTCCATAACGGACCCACACACCGAATGCGTTCGATGTCTGGGTGGACAGCATGGCATCGCTGCCTGTCCAAAATGTCAAGAAATGACGGTAAAAGGCAGAAAACTCCGCCAAGAAAAAATGGCACAGATTTTCCAATTCAATCATTGCCGGTAGGCCTTATAAAAAAGATCTTGATCAAGAAAAGACTTCCGGAGTGTTCGGGGAATGCCCCTTCTCCAACACCCTCCACATCATCGACAAGGTCGGTATCCGAACCACGATCGAAGCACAAGCACCGACGGCATCGATCTGTCCCGCCGCTCCCGCCGCCGGAGGAACCGACCGCTAAGAGGCAGAAGACCTCCACAACTACGGTGCCATCTGTTCCGGAATCGATACCCTCGACATCGCAGCAAGTATCAACTTCGGTTACTGACTTGACTGCTTTAATTAAACAAATAGTCACTGATGCCTTGCAGCATCAAATTCCGGCGTCATCGCCGATGCCAACAACCATGTCGATGCCGACCACTGTGTCAATGCCGGTGGGATCGCCGATGTCAACCGTTCCTTCGATACCGGCTTCACAGCCATGCCGGCGACTCCACCGATGATGCAGACACCCCAGTCGATGCCGGCATATACACCGATGCCAGCGATGTCTTCATCGATTCCGCTGATGACTTCTTCGATGACGGATCCAGTTCCAACATACACACCATAGATACCATCGGTTCCTTTACAGTTCCCGATGCCTTCGATACCAGCCAGACCTATATCATCGATGATTCCCCTATCGATGTTTACCTTCACTACGTCATCGATGCCGCCGATTACAAAATCGATGTCTCTCTACACTATGGCACCGTCTAAAGCAGCTTTGCCAAGAAGAACATCTTCTACACAAAAGTCATCAGGAAAATTTAAACATTCTTCAATGAAGACTACTTCCACAGTTCCAGACACTTCTAGTTCTGAAGCACAGTTACACAGCATCCTCACTAAGAGGTATCAAGACCGTCTGGCTTCATTGCCCAGGAATTATGCCTGGGCAAGACCATCTGGCTTCATTGCCCAGGCATTATGCCTGGGCAAGAAGAAGAGGAAAGACAGCTTTCACTGGATCCTCAAGATCCCTTGCAAGGACCTTCAGGGGTACCTCCACCTCAAAGGCCTGAACCTCCTCAATATCATATACCTACTTCTGATACTTGGTCAGATACAGAATCTGAGCCTTCCTCAGAAGATTTCTTGTCTGATGCCTCTCCGAACCAGCTCAAGCCAAAAAGCAGTCACCTCCAGAGGACCTTTCATTTTCATCTTTTATTCAAGAAATATCTGAGTCCATACCCTTCCAACTCCAGGCTGAAAAGGATGAGAGGCAGCAAACGCTTGAAATTTTACAGTTTGTGGATCCTCCTAAGCACAATCTGGCTATCCCGGTACACGAAGTGCTATTACAGCTTCAGCAGAGGATATGGGAACATCCATGTACAACCCCTGCTGTGAATAAGAGGGTAGACTCTACCTATCTGGTTCAAGCAGCCCCAGGATTTGAGAAACCTCAACTTCCCCACAATTCCCTTGTCGTGGAATCTGCTCAGAAAAAATCTCGTAGAACCAGAACTCATGCCTCAATCCCTCCAAGAAAGGACAGTAGATTTTTAGACCTCATGGGAAGGAAAATCTACCAAGGAGCCATGCTCAACTCCACAATTGCTGCATATCAGCTTTACATGACGCAGCACCAGAAGAACCTCTGGAAGCAAATTGAAGAGTTTCTACCCTCTCTGCCTCAACAACAACAGGAGGCAGCACAAGTCATTATCCAAAAAGGTTTGGATGCAGGAAAGCATGAGGTAAGGGCAGCCTACGATGCTTTTGAAACGTCATCTAGAACAGCAGCATCCGGCATCAGTGCCAGAAGATGGGCCTGGTTAAAGGCGTCTGATCTGCACCCCGAAGTCCAGGACAAATTAGTAGACCTTCCCTGTCAGGGAGATAATTTGTTTGGAACCAAAGTGCAAGATGCCGTAGCCCAACTTCGGGAGCATTCAGAGACACTAAAACAACTCTCTATGCTGCCTCATGACCCTGCAACCCTCACAACTCGCAGGCCACCACGTAGAGAAGTGAAACGTCCCTTCTATCGCCCAAAGAGATACTATCCTCCCGCTTCTAGGTCCAGACCTCCAAGGTCTCAGCAAAGACCACTACAAAGACAACAACGGTCTGCGAGACCCCAACCACCTCCTCAAACAGGATCTACCTCGGGGTTTTGAAACAGATTTCAGAGCACAAAGCCAATATCCCAATCCCTATGCCACCTTGCCAGTTGGAGGGAGAATATCCCATTTCTACAAGGAATGGACAACAATAACAACCGATCAGTGGGTCCTCTCCATAATTCATCAAGGCTACCTCCTAGACTTTACATCTCTCACTCAGGAGTTTCCACCACAAACCTCCCATCTCAATCACATACCTCAATTACAAACATAATTATCCGCTCTTCTGAAAGCAAAGGCTGTGGAACACGTACCACACACTCAGAAAGGCAGAGGATTCTATTCCCGGTATTTCCTCATTCCAAAGAAAACCGGAGGCCTACGTCCCATTCTAGATCTCAGAAATCTCAACAAATTCTTAAAAAAAGAAAAGTTCAGGATGGTTTCTCTAGGCACCATGCTTCCACTTCTACAAGAGGGAGATTGGCTTTGTTCTCTGGATCTTCAAGATGCTTATACGCACATTCCTATATTCCCGCCTCATCGCAAGTATCTGCGATTCACAGTAGGACATCAGCATTTGCAATACCGAGTGTTGCCATTCGGCCTGGCTTCAGCTCCCAGGGTATTCACCAAATGCCTGGCAGTGATAGCAGTACACTTACACAAACAAGGTGTTCATGTTTTTCCTTATCTCGACGATTGGCTCATCAAAAGTCAATCACAACAAGGAGCAATAACTTCACTGAATTACACCATAGCTGTACTTCACAAACTGGGATTCCTCATCAATTATCAAAAATCCCACATGAACCCTACTCATCTACTCCAATTCATAGGAGCAGAGTTAAATACAGACATTGCACAGGCTTTTCTACCAGAAGATCGTGCAGTCACACTGTCCCTGTTGGTGCACTCAATTTCCATGCAACAACAAACGACAGCTCATCAGTTTCTTACCTTGCTAGGCCACATGGCCTCCACGGTTCATGTCACTCCTATGGCACGACTCGCCATGAGAGTAACCCAATGGACTCTACGATCACAATGAATCCAAGCCATCCAACCATTACATTATCCAATCCAAGTAACCCACCAACTACGCTCCTCGCTAAAATGGTGGACAGTCAGGGACAATTTACGCAAGGGCCTACCCTTCCAGAAACCGGTCCCTCAGATAACATTAATTACAGATGCATCCACCTTGGGGTGGGGAGCTCATATAAACTCTCTTCAAACTCAAGGACTTTGGACAAAACTCGAAGCTACATATCAAATCAATTTTCTGGAACTTCGAGCTATACGTTATGCGCTGCATGCGTTCAAGGACTGCCTTTCACACAAGACTGTTCTGATCCAAACGGACAATACAGTAGCCATGTGGTACATCAACAAACAGGGAGGTACGGGCTCGTATCTCCTTTGTCAAGAAGCTGCACAAATTTGGGACTGGGCTTTGAACCACTCAATGTTCCTACAGGCCACTTATCTAGCAGGAATTCAAAATGTGCTAGCAGACCGACTCAGTCGTCAGTTCCAACCACACGAGTGGTCCCTGAATCCCTCAGTAGCCACCAAGATATTCCACTGTTGGGGACAACCAACAACGGACCTCTTTGCGTCACATCTGAATCACAAAGTAGACAACTTCTGTTCTCTACACAAACAACAGAACCAGCTAGCCAAGGATGCTTTTGCTCACTCTTGGAACTCCGGCCTCCTATATGCGTATCCTCCGATACCGCTTATAACGAAAACTCTAGTGAAACTACAACAAGACAAGGGGACCATGATACTCATAGCCCCATACTGGCCTCGACAAGTATGGTTTCCCACACTGCTAGACCTTTCAGTCAGGGATCCAATGCGCCTGGGAGTAGCTCCCAATCTCATAACTCAGGATCAGGGTCGGTTGCACCATCCCAACCTTCAATCCCTATCCCTGACGGCATGGATGTTGAAAGCTTAATCCTACAACCACTCAATCTTTCAACAAATGTTTCTCAAGTGCTTATAGCTTCACGCAAACCTTCCACAAGAAAGAATTATTTTTTCAAATGGAAAAGGTTCACTTTGTGGTGCAGATAAAACCATATTGATCCTTTCACTTGCCCTACTACTTCTCTTCTAGACTATTTGTACCATCTTTCAGACTCTGGTCTTCAAACTTCATCAATCAGAGTACATTTGAGTGCAATCTCAGCTTATCATAACAAGATGGGAGATGCACCTATATCCACACAACCTCTTGTCAGTAGGTTTATGAGAGGTCTAACTCACCTTAAACCACCAATTCGGCCTCCAGTCACAGAATGGGATATGAATCTGGTCTTAATGGCATTAATGCGTTCTTCCTTTGAACCCATTCATTCTTGCGATCTCAAATTTCTCACATGGAAGACTATCTTCCTCATAGCCATCACATCAGCTAGAAGGGTTAGTGAGTTACAAGCACTTGTCACGTATGAACCTTATACAAAGTTTCTCCATGACAGAGTGGTTCTCCGTACACACCCAAAATTCCTTCCTAAGGTAGTTACGGAGTTCCACTTGAACCAAACCATAGTTCTACCCACATTCTTTCCAAAGCCTCACTCTCACCAAGGAGAAAGAGCTTTGCACACTTTGGACTGCAAACGTGCGTTGTCTTTTTATCTGAATCGCACTACGTCCCTGAGAAAATCCAATCAGCTTTTTGTCTCCTATGATCCAAATAAGCCAGGTAAAGCAGTGGGTAAGCATACTCTATCAAACTGGTTAGCAGATTGCATACAGTTTTGCTATGAAAAAGCAGCCCTTCCTCTCCAAGGGCGAGTTAAAGCACATTCAGTACGTGCAATGTCAACTTCAGTAGCACATTTTCGTTCAGTGCCAATCATTGACATATGTAAAGCTGCAACATGGAGTTCCCTTCACACCTTTGCAGCTCATTACTGTCTGGATAAACAAGGATGACAAGATTCAGCCTATGGACAATCTGTCTTAAAGAACTTGTTTCCAGTTTGATCCGAATTCCTACAACCAACCTGCTGTGATCTTCGGCTGCCTCATTTCCTCAACAACGCATCACTGCTAACTACAGGAACAATGACTCAGCCTCTAGCTTGCTAATCACCCATATGTGAGGACTAGCATCCTACTTGTCCTGGGATAAAGCAAAATTGCTTACCTTGTAATAGGTAAGTTGGTCATTCACACCTTTATTATTTTATTTTGCTAACGCTTATTGCTACATACAAGACTGAAGTGAGTCCCCTGTGGCAGGGAATATCATGGCATGCCGGGCATGCTCAGTAGCCCCAGGCTGCCAGTTAAAAGCTTCTAGAAACTTTGCCAGAGGTTTTCCCGCATTAGGGCTCCGTGAGTGACGTCACCCATATGTGAGGACTAGCATCCTGCTTGTCCTGGGATAACAGGGCTTTACAGTGTAACTGATAATAGAACTAGGGGGAGGGGAGGGGAGGAGGGGGCGGGGGCGGGGGGAGAGTAACCAAGGTCTTTTGTTGAACATACAGTAACTCAAAGTACATTTATGCATATATTTACAAATTATATACAGTAAGGATACAGATTAAATACAGTAAGGATACAAATTATATACGGTAAGGATACAAGGAAGGAAGGGAGGCATTAAGTACAAGGACTGAGTGAAGTTGGACCTGAAGGGTGGGCCTGGAGGGAGAGGGAATTAGCTGGGAAAGTAGGGCGAGGGTCTAAAGGCGGACAGGGGGGAGGGCTGAGGGCATGGTGTAGAAAGGCGAAGGTGGGAGGTAGGACAGTGGGCGGAGGTGGGCTCATATGTAGGCGGAGGTGAACAGCCAAGTCTTGAGTTTCTGTCTGAATATTTTAGGGCAGGTCTCGAGGCGTAGCTGAGTAGGCATTGAGTTCCATAGGGAGGGTCCCGCAAGGGATATGGCGCGTTGTTTGGTGGCTGTAAGTTGAAAGACTTTGGGAGAGGGCGTTTGTATAGTTGCTCTATATGGTGTTCTTGTAGGTCTGGAGGTGGAACGGATGTGTAGGGTGTCTGTGAACCATAGCATGTCAGGGCTGTGAATAGCTTTGTGTATTAGTGTGAGAGTTTTAAATTGAATTCTGGCAGTGATGGGGAGCCAGTGGAGTTGTTTAGGAATAGGTGTAATATGTTCTTTTCTGCGAGTGCCTGTGAGTATTCGCACAGCTGCGTTTTGTAGTAGTTGCAGTGGGGCTATGCTGTTCTTCGGTAGACCAAGGAGTAGTGAGTTTGAGTAGTCTATCTTAGATAGGATGAGGGCTTGTAGGACTGTTCTAAAGTCGCTAGGGTGCAGGATAGGTTTAAGTTTTTTGAGGGTTTGTAGTTTATGGTAACAATTTTTGATGGTGGAGGAGATAAATTTCTGAAGGCTGAATTGTGAGTCGAGGGTTACGCCTAGGTCTCTTACGATTTGCGAGAAGTCTGGGGGGGCAAGAGGGGAATTGGCAGCGGGGCTGGGTAAGGGGTTGATGTGTTGGGGGTGCAATGAACATGAGTTCGGTTTTGTTAGCATTTAGGGCTAAGTTGAGTTGGGTGAGTAGCAGTTGATGGAGGAGAGGGCACTTTCCCATCTTTTTAGGGCGCTGGAAATGGTGTCAGTGATGGGTATGAGAATTTGCACACCGTCGGCGTAGATAAAGTGTGGGAGACCAAGATTTGAGAGCAGATGGCAGAGGGGAAGGAGGTATATGTTAAAGAGAGTAGAAGATAGGGAGGAGCCTAGGGGTACGCCCCTTGTAATGTTGATGGGTTCAGAATCATGGTTTTCAATGTTAACTTTGAAATGTCTGTCACTGATGTAAGATTTGAACCAGCGGAGGGGGGTCCCGGCGATGCCAATGTCAGAAAGCCTTTCGAGCAGTATAGAGTGATTATTGGTGTTGAAAGCTGCGGAGATGTCTAATAGGGCTAGAATGTAGGTGTGACCTTTGTCTAAACCTCTGATGATGTGGTCAGCGAGGGAGATCAAGAGTGTTTCGGTACTGAAGTGCTTTCTAAAACCATGTTGTGATGGATAAAGTATCTGGTGCTGATCGAGGTAGTTCGAAAGTTGCGTGTTTACTGTTTTTTCAAGAACTTTAGCAAGGAAGGGGAGGTTGGAGATGGGGCGGGAGTTGGATAAGTCGGCTGGGTCAAGTTTAGGTTTCTTAAGAATGGGTTTTACTATGGCTAGTTTGAGCTGGTTGGGAACATCTCCAGTGGAAATAGAGGTGTTGATAATGTCGGCTAGTGGTTGGGAGATGGTGTCTGGGATAGTCAGGAGTATTTTGGTGGGGATCATGTTCTCTTTGATCAATGTTCTCTTTGATACAGGAAGGCCTGGCGTGTTCGCATTAAATGAGAGGAATAGTTGTGAAGGTCTCATCTGAGATTGAGTGCGTTGTTTATAATATGCAAGAGCATGTTTACAGCCTAAGGAATGAAGACGCCGCTCGTTGTCATTTGCTTGTGGTTCTGGATGAAAAATAGGTAGTGTAATGGTTTGATTTAAATGAAATGCAGAAACTACCTTAGGTAGAAAGTTAGGATGCATACGCAGTGTAACTTTGTCATGGTAAAATTCCAAGTAAGGAGAATAGTGAACCAGTGCTTGAAGTTCACTGATTCTTCGTGCGGAAGTTAGGGCAATTAAGAACAGTACTTTCCAGGAAAGGTATCTAGGATGGCAGCTGTGCAGTGGTTCAAAGGGTGGTAATATAAGTTGTTCCAGAATTGGATTAACATCCCAAGATATTGGGGGTTTTTTGACTGGAGGTCATAAATGCAAAACACCCTTCATAAATCTGGAAACTAGAGTATCACATGCTATAGATTCTCCGTTGAGAGGAGTGGGATATGATGATATCGCTCTGAGGTGAACACGTAAGGAAGCAGAAGCCAAACCTTGTTTATAAAGGATGTGGAGATAAGACAATAACCGTTTAGGTGGGCATGTGAGTGGATCAATGTTCATGGAGGAACACCATGCGGCATAACGCTTCTACTTACGCTGATAATTGAGACGGGTGGATAGTTTTCTTGATGCCACTAAAATATCTTTAAGTGGTGGAGATATGTTTAGGTTTTGGAACGTGAGCTGTTCAATCTCCATGCAGTGAGATTCAAGGATGCGTGGAGTGGATGAAGAAGTGAACCCTTTTGTTGGGTGAGAAGAGTGGGAGCATTCCCCAGAGGAATTGGTTTGCAGATTGATAGTTGGAGCAGGTAAGAGTACCATGGCTGATGCAGCCGTGCTGGTGCAATCAGAATTAGGTTCGCTTTTTCCTCGATGCATCTCTGTATTGTGCGTGATATCAAGGGAATCGGTGGAAATGTGTACAGGAGATGTTGCGACCAATCCAGTAGAAATGGTCTTGTATCAGATGGTGAACACTGGGGTAGACTGAGCAAAAGAGGGAAACCTTTCTATTGTGTTCTGTTGCAAAGAGATCTATTTGAGGAAGATCCCAAACTGAAAATATTCTGTCGGCCACGCTCTGGTCTAATTCCCACTCGTGTGGGTGAAAAATCCTGCTCAACTTGTCCGTTTTGGTATTGTTGATTCCTGGAATATATGTGGCTTCTAGGGAGATTCCCCTGTTGTGAGACCAGTCCAGAATCTCTACTGTTTCCTTGCAGAGGTTCCATGAACCGGACCCTCCTTGTTTATGTAAAACATCACCACTTGGTTCTCTGTGTGGATCATGATGACATGATGCTGCAGTTTGTGTTCGAAATCTCGTAGCGCAAATTTGATGGCTTATAACTCTAGGAGATTGATGTGATAAGTTTGTTCCTGGAACGACCATAACCCTTGAGTTTGTAGGTTGGCAAGATGGGCTCCCCATCTTGTGGGAGAGGCATCTGTGGTAAGAATCAATTGATGGCAAAGAGGCCTTAGTGGTGAGCCTTCTGTCAGTGCTGGCGGAATGAAACTGTGACCATTGGTGTTTTAATCCCCACTGAAGGCGACGGATGTGAAGTCTTATGTTCGGGACTATATATGTATATGCTGCCATATTTATTTTTTATTTATTTTATAATGTTTATATACCGCCTTTACAATTCAAAGAATTAATCAAAACGGTTTACAATAAACATACATAAAAATAACATAAAATAACATAAAATTTTGACAGCCAAAACAATCATTAAAAATTAACAATATCAGCAACAAAACCACTAAAAACAATTAAAAACAAAAAAACTAATGAATATCATGAATCCGTAAAAATTATTGAAATATGGAAGCATGGTAAAATTATTTTGTGATAGTGAAAAACAACCAGAAGTTAATGATACCAAAATTATGTAATGGTTAAAGAACTATAGGCTTTCTGGAAAAGATAAGTTTTTAACATTTTTTTGAATTGTGAAGCAGAGGATGTGAGACGAAGAGAGTCCGGTAAAGCATTCCAAAGAATAGGGCCAGCGACTGAAAAGGCCCTTTTCCTGGTTAGCTCCAATCTAGCCAATTTAACAGTGGGTATATCTAGTAAATTTTTTGAGAATGACCGGAGCTGTCTTACGGGTTTATAAATACGTAAGTTTGAACAGAGCCATGCTGAGTTTGTATTACAGATAAGCGCATGTATAATATTTAGTACTTTATACTGAACCCTATATTTAATTGGAAGCCAATGATAGGAAAAAAGAATCAGAGAAATATGTGAGCGGCGAGTAACTCCGGATAAAATCCGAGCTGCTGAATTTTGTATTAATTGTAAAGGAAAAATGACTGAGTCCAGTAAACCTAAAAATAAAGCACTGCAATAATCTAAACTCGAAAAAATTAAAGATTGTAATACTGTCCGAAAGTCTTGAGGAAACAAGGACGGATTCTTTTTAATAAGTGTAGTTTAAAAAAGGATTTTCTAGTGACACTAGAAATATGATCAACCATTGAAAGATCAGAGTTAATAATAACTCCTAAACTGCTGGTAGAAGAGCCAATGGGGATAGAAATGCCCTTAAACAATAATTGAGAAGGTGGTCCTAATGTCAAATTATTTATGGAGGATAAATAAGTCAAGGTAGTTTTGGAAGGATTTAATTTTAACCGATTATGGTCCATCCAGGAATTTATTGTAGCTAAATATAATGAAATTGACGAAAGAGTACCTGATCAAGAAGATGAGTACGGAACTAACCATTGAATATCATCTGCATAAATTAAAAAATACACATTTAAAGCTGCGAGAATATGATAAAGAGGAAGTAAATAGATATTGAAAAGTACTGGAGATAAGGAGGAACCTTGTGGAACACCAGAAAAAGAGGGGTAGGGTTCTGATATGTGATTATTAACTTTTATTTGTAAGTAGCGATTTGTTAAAAAAGATTTAAACCAAGAAAGAATCGTGGCTTGAATTCCTAGAGACTTTAAACCTGACAGAAGTATATGATGATCCAAAGTATCAAAAGCAGCTTATATATCTAAAGAAATAAGAATGTTTTCTGTATATGCATCAAAGCCCCGGAAAACTGTATCACAGCAGGATAATAATAACGTTTCCGTGGAATGGCCTTTTCTAAAGCCATGTTGGCCTGAATGCAAAAAATCATTATCTGCTAAGAAATCTGAAAGTTGACGTAAAACTACCGATTCAATTAGCTTGGCTAGAGAAGGACTCAACGCTATAGGTCTCAGATTAGTAAAATCTAATCTATCTTTAATTTTGTTTTTTGGAATAGGAAGCACAGTAGTATATTTTAAATTGTCTGGAAAGATTCCTGATGAAAGTGATTGATTCACCAGGTCACTTAGAAAATTACATGTGAAGGGGGCACTTTCTTTAAATAAAGAACCTGAGCAAGGGTTAAAAGGAGAGTTAGTTATTTTCTGTTTTTGTATGATCTTAAGAATTAAGGATTCTGATACAAGCACAGTCAGGATTTGGCGGGCTGAGGCAGTGGTAAGGTTTAGATGTTAGGCTTTAGAAGTAAGTGCTATTGCCCTGGGTTGAGGTAAGAAAGCTTTGTCCCGAATGGTGTTTATGGATGCTCCGATAAAGACCAAGGTCTGGGTAGGTTGGAGATGAGATTTTTCGTAATTTATAAGACGACCCAGATTATCTAGACAATTGATTGTTTGCATTAAATTGTTTTGAAGAAGAACGAGAGTTGGGGCTAGTAGTAGCCAATCATCCAGATAAGGAAATATTTGAATCCCCCGACAACGGAGGTCTGCCACCACTACCGCTAGGCATTTCGTGAATACCCTGGGAGCAGATGAGAGGCCGAAGGGAAGGACTTTGTATTGAAAATGTCTTTTTCCCCATTTGAAAACAAAGGTAATTCCAGGATTTGGGATGCATTAGGATATGAGCATATGCACCCTTTAAATCTATGGAGCACATCCAATCCATGGGTTGCAAGAACGGAAGGATTGATTTGAGAGAAGTTAATTTTGAATTTTTCCTTTCGAATGTATTTGAGGAAACACAGGTCCAGAATTGGACGTAGACCTCCTGATTTCTTGGGAATGAGGAAGTATTTTGAGTAAAAACCCTTCAGATGTTGGGAGGGTTGTACTTCCTGTATACATTGTTGTTGAAGTGACTGACCTCTTGAAGGAGAGTCTCCCGATGAATACTCTGAAATCCTTTGGTACTCAAATGTGGAAGAGGAGGTGGGAATGTAAGATTGAGGGAATCTCCGTCCTTTATAATGGCCAGGACCCAGGAATCTGTTGTGATATTGCTCCATTGAGTGAAGAATTGGGAAAGTCGACCTCCTACTATCTGGGTGTGTAGTGGTGGCGGTATTATTTCTAAAAACTCTGTTGATTTTTAGGGGGTTGAGGGTCTGTAGTCTGGCATGGTTGACGAGGTACGCATGGGCGTTGACGAGAAGCTGGTTGTTGGAAAGGCTGTTGAGGGTTTGGTTGGTATGGATGAGGCCTATAAGTAGTATAAGGCTGATACTGACGTCTCTGGAAAGGTCTTTTGTATGAACCAAATTAACGTTTAGATGTTGAAGAATCATGTTGAGTTAAAGAAAGTACAGCTACTTTCTGCTCCTTTAACTTCGCCACAGTTTCGGTAAGTTTGTCTCCAAACAAGTTATTGGGTCGGCAGGGCAGGTTAGTGAGCTTTTCGTGAACGTCTTCACGTATGGCACTTGCCCATAACCATGCCAGTCTTCTGGCTGCTATTGCATTGGCTGTTTTCGCAGAGGTTTCAAATCCATCCTAAACGGAACGTACCATATGTCGCAGACCTTCTTCCATATCATGGAATTCAGATGGAAGTATATTATCTGCTGAATTTTGTTGTAGCAAGGGTTTTAAGGATTGAAGGCACTCAAAAAGATACTGAACTACATAGAATTGATGGTTATGTATGTTAGCGTTAAGGATTCCTGATTGATATGCTTTCCGAGCAAAGTCATCTAAATTTTTGTTGTCTTTGCCGGGTGGATTATTTGAATGTAAGTGAGATTTGCGTGCCTTTTGCATGGCTGATTCAACCACGACAGATGCGTGCAGTAACTGCACATTGGTGTAAGGGGAATCTCGCATCCTATATTTCAAGTCTGTTTTCCTTGAAGTTGGAGTCATTGAATTTGGGGAATCCCAAGTCTTTTCCAATAGAGATTCCAGCACTGGATGAGAAGGAAGTACTGTAGGTTCAGCCAGTGTATCAAATATTTTTAACACGCCAAACATCTCTTGCCTAGGATCAGGAATCTTTTTCGTTTCTACCCCCAATCGGTGACCCACTTTCTCCAAACATTGGGAGTATGTGAGGTCTTCCGGTGGTGATAACGGTTCTGGAGGCAAGTTCTGTGGGTTAGATGGGTAGCTGGTTGATGACCCTGGCGATGAAGGTGAAGTAGGAGGATCTACTGGTCGAGGAGATGGTCTGGCAGGCAGCGTTCTCGGTGCTGGCTCTGGTATAGGTGCTGAAGGG
Source organism: Rhinatrema bivittatum (assembly GCF_901001135.1). Taxonomy (NCBI): domain Eukaryota; kingdom Metazoa; phylum Chordata; class Amphibia; order Gymnophiona; family Rhinatrematidae; genus Rhinatrema; species Rhinatrema bivittatum. The sequence goes on along the minus strand of NC_042617.1, from coordinate 228,097,216 downwards.
ACTTCTACCAGTGGGTCAGGGTTTGGTAGATTTTGTTGAGCTGATGTTAGAAATTGTGATAAAATAGAGGTAATCTGTGTCAATGTATCAGATACCGATAGGGATGTAGGGAGCCGATATTCGGTTGTTGACCTGATAGAGGTACGGCTGCCTTGAGGATATCCTGGTTCGGTCCTTGAGGGCATCCAATTTCCTCCAGTGGATAAGGGAGTTTAGAATGTAGAGGTTCTTGATAGACTGATCTCCAACGATGCTGAGATGAAGTAGAGTCCTGAAAAAATCTCAGATGAATGGGAAGAACCTTCTGATAAATGTGGAGGAGATAAAGAATCTTCCGAGTCCACCACTAAAAGTGGGGATGGACTTCTAGGCCTTTTATGACCTGATGTGTGTTTCTTATATTGTTTTACAGGTGTAGATATGCTGCTGCGTCGATCTTCATCAGTTTCTTGGTGTTGACGCTGTTCCGCTGTGTCGGAGCGTCAACGCTGTTCCACTGTGTCGGAGTGTCGATGCTGTTCCTCTGCGTCGGCGCTGCTCTGCTGCTGATCTTTCCCCAAAGCCTCGGGACGCCGCTGAGACGGCTTATCACGCTGGTATCGATGCATCTGACACAGGCTGCGTCAACGGTGCGTCCTCAGCCATTTGTATCGAAGGATTTTTATTTTTCTGTTTGTGATCTAGAGGGTCAGCAGAGGTGGACCTTTGATGGGCATGGGTTTTGGGGGTCTTGTCCTCTCTGAGCTGGGCGATCCGCGCTGCTCTCTGGCAGCTGTGCCCTTGGGGACATCCGTCCACAATCTGTACAGTTTGCCTGATCATATTTTGGACCAAGGCAAATGTAACAAATTTGATGTCTGTCAGTTACAGACAATTTTACCACAGTTACAGAATTTAAAACCTGGACAAGGCAAGATGTAAATATTCTATGGTGAAAATTGAAGTTTTGAAGAAATAATTGAAGTTTTTCTCTTCACAGCAACTTTTCCTCACAAGAACTGTAGAGCTCCACGTGCGGTTAGTCGCGTGGAAAAAAACAGACTGAGGAGCCTCGAGCAGGCACAGGGACAGGTAAGAGGGAACACCTCATCTAAACACCTAGTGGCACGGAGGATGTACCCCAGACAGCATGACTAATTCAGCTGCTTATCTATGGGGAAAAAAATGTAATTTGGACAAGTGCAAAATGATGCATATTCGGAAAAATAGCCCTTGCTGTTGTTACACAATGTTAGGTTCTATCATAAGAGTTACCACCCAGGAAAGTGATCTAGGCATCATATTGGATAATATATTAGAATCACCGGCCCAGTGTGCTGTGGCGATCAAAAAAGCAAACAATGTTAGGAATTATTAAGAAGGAAATGGAAAATAAAACAGAGGCTGTCATAATGCCTCTCTATCACTCCATGGTGAGACCACACCTTGAATACTGTATGCAGTTCTGAGCACAGCATCTCAAAAAGGATATAGCTGCACTGGAGAAAGTGCAGAGAAGGGCAACCAAAATGATAAGGGGCATGAGGAAAGGCTAAAGAAGTTAGGGCTGTTCAGTTTGGAAAAGCGACGTCTGAGGTGGAATAGATAGAAGTTTACAAAATCATGAAAGGACTTGAACAAGTTAATGTAAATTAGTTTATTTACTCTCTCAGATAAGAGAAGGACCAGGGGGCACTCCATGAAGTCAGCAAGTAGCTCATTTAAAACAAATCAAAGAAAATTATTTTTCACTCAGCGCATAGTTAAGCTCTGGAATTCATTGCCAGAGGATGTGGTGACAGCAATTAGTGAAACCGGGTTTAAAAGAGATTTGCATAAGTTCCTAGAGGATAAATCCATAAACTTCTATGACTGTAATTAATAAGCAATAATAGCTTGTGATCTATCTAATGTTTGGGTTCTTGCCAGATACTTGTGACTTGGATTGGCCACTGTTGGAAACAGGATTCTGGGCTTGATGGACCCTTGGTCTGACCCAGTATGGCATATCTAATGTTCTTATGTAACCAAAGCTGGGATCAGTCTTTATTCTCAATAATCCTAAAATTTTTCTCCTAATTTCTATCCCCTCTCAATTCACTTGGCCCAGTCATTCCAGTGACTGCCCTTGGCTGGGGGGACCAAGCACCAAGGCTTCTTCTGGAACCCTGCAATCATGGGTTTTAAACGCAGCCAATAGAATTGCTGCTGTGTGATTATGAACTCCCTTCCCACCAGGGCTATAAAAACTGCCTCAACATACCCAGTCCTAGAAGCAAAAGATGAATCTACGAGTCAAAGATAAATCTCACTGTAAGGCAGAGCACACCGAACCAACCTAAACAAATTAAAAGCTTTATAAAAACAAAAAGCTTTGTTTCCAAACTTCAAGGATACTTTATTATTTCTGATGCAAAACCAACCCTTTAACCAAACTTTGATATTTAATTGCTTTCAAAATCATCACTGTGTCATGTTCTTTCACATTTCCATGCATCATTATCTGCATACATTCTTATTCATACTGAACTCTAATACAATCAAAACTTCTTCTGAAAGCCATCTAATATCTGAGGTCATACAGTTGTGCCACAACTGCAGTAGATCCAACTTTTCCACTGGGGAGATAAAGGATAACTACAGAAAATAGCTTCAGAACTAGCAAGGGGCAGACCATCACAATTAGGTAAAATGCATGGATGTCTAAAATCATGGGAAAAGGGCTACTGACCCATAGGTTCTGAAATTTTACTATTTATCAGAAAACAGTTTTATGGTTTATAGCCCCAATTACATATATAGATATAGATATTTATCAGAAAACAGTTTTATGGTTTATGGCCCAAATCAAGCTCTGACAGATATAAATATATAGATATAGATATCTACATTTGTCTATTTAGATAGATATAAATAAATATATACACAAATATTCAGTAGAACTGTGCACAAGAAAACATTTTGTCTATAAGTAACAATAATATCTAAAGACAGTTTAAAAACAAATGTAATTATTATTTTTTACCTAAAGTACATTGAGTCTCTGTGATGACATTTAGCTCTCTTAGGTAAAGTTTCTCCTTGTGAGACAGATCTCGTCGCTCTAAATCTTCATAGGAACAAAAAAACACAGAGTGCTATTTCAAAACCTGAGCAATAAAAATGTGATTTACAAATATTTTACAAGGAACATAATTCAAACCATTTCTTTATTCAACTTCCATCCCACCTCTTTTTCAAATAAATTATTTTTTTTCACCATGGTCAAATGAACAGAGATAGTTATTGAACTCTTAATAAGGACATCATAATGGTTGACACTGATTATCTTAATAAAAAGTTCATTAGGTATGTATCTTTCTTAAACACACCACAATTTACATTAAAAAATATGAATACTTTAGAGATGATTTGCCACGAGAATATTCTTTACAACAGCCGAAACATGTTGAACACTTTTCTGACATTCCCTGAGACTGTTCCTTGACCGTTCAACTGATCTGGTCCTCAAAAGCGACCATATGTGTAGTAAGATGTTTTTGAACTTACCTCCTATAATGATACAACCCATCATCCTCTAGAAAGATAATAGTGTCCCAATGAGTATTTTAAGTTTCAATTTAAATGTAGTGCATGAAATCTAAATTCATCAGATCTGTTACTATTTGTGTGCATTTGTTATATATCAAGTTCTGTCAGTCTTGAGTAGATGTAAACTCCAAGAAGCATATCTGGTATTCACTACACAAATCATGATAATCATCAAGTTGCATATTTGACAAATATTTAATATTAGCCATAAGGTCAAACTGAACCTTACCTGTTAATTTCCTTGCCTTTAGTCCTACCAAACCAGTCCAGACAAGTTGGTTATGTCCCCCCCTGTCAGCAGATGGAGACAGAGAAAAAAAGCTCAAAGTTAACTCTCCCCCTCCCCTCTCCTCCAGGGGATCTGGTGCTGCCTTAAGCTCTTCAGTATCCTATGTCAAAGCTAAGAAAACCAAAGACAATTGTATGTTTTGGTTTCCAAACACTACCACAACCAAAACTTGAGGGTCATTAACCCAGGAATTATATGATCCCTACATCAAGGCCAGGATTAGGGCAACTACCTTCAGAGTGGGCAAAAATATACTAGCTACTAGTTTTCTGAACTTAACGGACTGAGAGCCCTTGATCGATATGGCTTCCCTAGGAGGGTTCTGGACTAGTCTGGCAGGACTAAAGGAAAGGAAATTAACAGGTAAGTTTAAATTTCACCTTCCTTATAAGTCCATGCCAGACCTGGCCAAACTAATGTAATGTACCAAAGCTTCACCCAGACCAGGCGGGAAGAAGCCACAATGGTTCTCAGGACTTCTGTTGCCAAGGCTTAGCCTTTTCCAGCCTGGACACCCATACTGAGGTCCTTAGAGCATGAATGCAACACAGACAAGGGTGTTGCATTGCCATTATCTTCAGAAAGACAGGTTCTGATTCTGCCTATGAGGAGCCCTGCACTCTCACTGAGTGAACTTGACAGCCCTATGGGTCCAGCAAACTCTTGATGGAGCAGGCTGAACCGCTCATCTACTTTTTTCCTTCTGAAATCAATGCATTAGAAACCACTGGGCTTTAATAGGATGCATAAAGACCTACCCAAGAAAAAAATAATCATTTACAAACATCTCAAAGGTGGCCTACAACAGACTTCAGAACAGCCTTCCCCTGTCCTGGCCTACACCACTCTCTATCACCATCATAAGTGAGAAATGCCTGATTCCGACAGAAATGAAATACTACCCTTAGAAAAGGGATAGCACATGGCTCAGATTCTTTTTCTGTTGAAATTACCTAAGGCCACCAAGAAGACTGGCTTCAACAACAAGATTCAAAGAGATGTCCCTATGAGGTTTAAGAGGAAGAGACGTCAGATCCCTTCATTACTAAACTCAGGTTCCAAGTTGAGGAGACCTTCCGCAGTGAACAGCTTGTGTTCTTGACTCTTTAAAAGAAAATACCCCATTTGAGAGAGTAGTGAGACAGCTTCCATGACTGTGTCCCTTCCAGCAAGCCAGAGACTGTGTGTGTCTGCCCTTTGCAAACTTTTCAAGTTATGTCTTCATTCCAAGCTCCTCTAGCGGAAGAACAAGATTGAAGGACTTGATCCCTATAAATTGGACTCACAGAGACTCCAAACTCTAATTCTGGTCTACTAATAGTTCTCTTCCACACCGCTGAAGGCTGTAACCCCTTTCACTTAAGTATCCTCATTAGGTAGCCTGGTTCTCTCAACAGCCAAGGTTGTAAAACCTAGCAGATGCCTTCCATTTTCTTTTACAACCTAGAATCCTTTGACTATGGGAAAGGGTGATGGAGAGCCTCTGCCTTCACTTTCAGAAATCAGTCTAGAGAATGGCCAAGCTCCTAGTGGGAACACGTGCAGAAAACAGAGTTTCAGTTATAGTTCTACAAGGATATCTGAGCCCCCAGGCTCCTGCTTTCCTTTTTTAGCTGAAGAACTTGCTCATCTTGGAGCTTTGCCAGAGTGAACTGAAATCCACTCCTGTTAGTGCCCCACCTGACTGCTAGTAGGCAGAAGCCACTTCTGCCAGTCCTTAAAACTTCAGGGGTGTCAATGGAGTCAGCTCAAAACATGTGTCTGTATGATGGCAGTGTTGGCCATGTGAGCTGCTGCTAGGTACTACAGGGGAACTCCATCCCAGACCAAATTAGGTTCTCTTACCAGGACATCTAAGAGCTACTAGATTCTCCCAGCATTGTTCACATCAGCTAATGGCATTACATTGAATGCCACCAATCAGGCTGCCTTCTCCTGAGCTAGAGGCCAGGACTTCTGGAGCACTAGATGGCTGGCTCTAGCCCTTTCATTAGACCTAAAACATGGGATCGCCACTAGGACAACTGCCTCACTTCGGCTGAGGTGGATCATAATTCCCCTCCTCATCTATAAAGCTCATGCCTACAGTGAGAAACAACCATGAAGGAGACTGCAAATCCATTCACTGCAGGAGAAAACTATGAAAAGCCACCTGCTCATACTCCTCCTAACCTTCCAAGAGACAGGGAAAAACCCTTTATTATTTACTTAATTTGACTGATCACATTTCGATTGTCACCAAAGCCATATGATACTGAGCTACTGAATATCACCCTGAGAGAAGTGTGAATTGTGTGAGACATATAGGAGTCTGCACCCAAGGTACAAACTTTAGGTCCCTTACCCTGGAGCCAAGGACCTATCAGAACATAAGATATGTCATACTAGGTCAGACCAAGGGTCTATCAAGCCCAGTATCCTGCTTCCAACAGTGACCAATCCAAGTTATATATAGAACAGGTCCTGATCAGGGCGGACACAGAAATAGGAGATCTGGCTACCAAGAGTAAGGCCTTCATCACTTGAAGTCTAAGGATATAAGACCACTTTCTTCTTTAGATATAAGTGGGTTTCTGCAAATGCTCACTTGTATCCAAAGAATTGCTGTTCAGAATAATCAGTCAGCCTAGGGGCTTCTCACACCAGCATAACCCTTGACTGCAGCTGAACAGCTTTCCTCTTCGAACTCGGCCTGAGCACTCAGACATCTGACTAAAGAAGGAACCAGAATCATTCCTTGCATATGAAGCCTTTAGTATCCCTTGCCAGTAGATAGAAAGTGTCATACTTAGCACAAGAGGATAGCCTGATAGCTGTTAATAACAGCTCCAGGATAATCTATGTGAGAAACATCTGGTAGTAACCCCTAGAGGAGATAAGGAGGAAATGTCCCTTTGTATCCATATGGGGAATTGCCTAAGAAGACGTCTGCCATTTTGCATGGGGACCCAAAGAATGGAAGAACTTGCAGCCCCCTTTCTGGGAAACCTGAAATAAATTGTACTATGCCTCTGACCTCTTTTCAAGGGAGAAACAATGCGCCAAAACATATGGCTGACTGAACCAACCTAATATCGTGATTCCCAAAGCCTACACTAAGGGTGACAAGGAAGTCCCCAAGTGGCATCCGACCACCCAGAGCAGAAGTTTCCAAGAGTCACTGTGAGGAAGAATACTAGGTACAAAGGAGCCAAACCCACTGTCTTAGAATATCTATCTGAGGAAAGGAGAGAGCTGCCTAAGCAGCTGGCTCGTAGCTTTTGAAATGTCCCCGACCAGGACTGGTATTGAAAGACTACAGTGGCTTCTGATAAGCACCCTTAGCCAGCCTCTGAACTTTGGTCTCTAAACGTCCAGGGCTATTCCAAAGACCAGTTAATCTCAGAGAGGGTACAACTTTAGAAAAGGTTGAGATTGCAGTAGCCATCACTCTGCGAAGGCGCTCCAAACACTGTACCCTTATCTTGAACTTTTTTTTCTGTATCCATCTGCTAGCAGGGGTGATATAATCTACTTGTTTGGACTGGTCTGGTATGGATGGTAAAGAAACTCAAATTAAAGACTAAAATTATTTATTTTAGAATATTTGTCAAATTTAGGAAAAAATTATAGCAAAACAAAGGAAACTAAAATTAAGTGAGATATAATCTGAAGCATCTACTTAGCAGTAATGGACATTTCCTATCTATTAAATTGGCTTCTCAAAGTTCCATCATAATTATGGATTATATAACACAATCAAGCAGATAGAACTAAATGCTCAAAAAAAAGAGTTTATCATGTAACATACAGGTTCACTTGCTCCTGCTGCTGCTTCACTTGCAACTCTTTGCAAATTGCAAATCATACTTCAATCTGGTTTGGTTAATATCTTAAATAAAATCTGATTTATACACACCATTCAAACTAATTACAAAACTTTTTCAAACATTAAGATAGACATTCTTTTTCCATTATAACCAAAGAAATACATAATTTAGGTTGGGCTGATTGAATTGTAAGAGAAACTCAGATACTCAATTAACAGATGATTTCTTCTCTCAGATGTTCCTATAACAGATAAAATATCTAGTTACTAGATGTGGCTAAAATTTGCTGTGGAAGTTTTAAAAATACCACAAGCTACACTACCTCCTTTATCGAAGATCTATTATCTCCCTTCTTAAGAAAAAGATCCCTATAGAAAGTGGAGAAATGCAACAGTTATCACCATTGAATATTTCTGAGATTTTGGAAACATCTACTGAAGAAGTGGCCCAACCATCTACACTTATAATATCTTTTTTATTGGAATCCGATCGTGATTGGGTCCTCAGAATGTATTTCAGAAATCAGCGCCAAATGTTTCTTGGTATGAATGTTCAAATATTTCCGGACTTATCCAAGGAAACTCAACTAAGAAGGAAGCAGTTCCTTGAATTAAAACCTAGATTATTACAGATTGGTGCATTATTCTTCCTCAAGTTTCCTTGCAAGTGTGTCATTAAATTTAAAGATTTGACATATACTTTTTTCCAGCCTGACCAGTTATGTAAATTTCTTATTGATAAATTACCTACTGAAATGGAAGCCAGACCTAGTCTAAAGACTGTAACCTAAATATGTGAATTTTTGTTCTTTAAAAAGTAACCATTTCATCATAGCACTTTCATAAATGGAGTTATCAGGCTAAGAGAGAATTTGAAAAGAAGTTGGCTGTAGAGGCAAAAACTCAAAGTAAAAACTTTTTTAAATATATCCGAAGCAGAAAGCCTGTGAGGGAGTCAGTTGGACCGTTAGATGATCGAGGGGTTAAAGGGGCACTTAGAGAAGACAAGGCCATCGCGGAAAGATTAAATGATTTCTTTGCTTCGGTGTTTACTGAAGAGGATGTTGGGGAGGTACCCGAAATGGAGAAGGTTTTCATGGGTAATGATTCAGATGGACTGAATCAAATCACGGTGAACCTAGAAGATGTGGTAGGCCTGATTGACAAACTGAAGAGTAGTAAATCACCTGGACCGGATGGTATACATCCCCAGAGTTCTGAAGAAACTAAAAAATGAAATTTCAGACCTATTAGTAAAAATTTGTAACTTATCATTAAAATCATCCATTGTACCTGAAGACTGGAGGATAGCAAATGTAACCCCAATATTTAAAAAGGGCTCCAGGGGCGATCCGGGAAACTACAGACCGGTTAGCCTGACTTCAGTGCCAGGAAAAATAGTGGAAAGTGTTCTAAACATCAAAATCACAGAACATATAGAAAGACATGGTTTAATGGAACAAAGTCAGCATGGCTTTACCCGGGGCAAGTCTTGCCTCACAAATCTGCTTCACTTTTTTGAAGGAGTTAATAAACATGTGGATAAAGGTGAACCGGTAGATATAGTATACTTGGATTTTCAGAAGGCAGTTTGACAAAGTTCCTCATGAGAGGCTTCTAGGAAAAGTAAAAAGTCATGGGATAGGTGGCGATGTCCTTTCGTGGATTGCAAACTGGCTAAAAGACAGGAAATAGAGAGTAGGATTAAATGGGCAATTTTCTCAGTGGAAGGGAGTGGACAGTGGAGTGCCTCAGGGATCTGTATTGGGACCCTTACTGTTCAATATATTTATAAATGATCTGGAAAGAAATACGACGAGTGAGATAATCAAATTTGCAGATGACACAAAATTGTTCAGAGTAGTTAAATCACAAGCAGATTGTGATAAATTGCAGGAAGACCTTGTGAGACTGGAAAATTGGGCATCCAAATGGCAGATGAAATTTAATGTGGATAAGTGCAAGGTGATGCATATAGGGAAAAATAACCCATGCTATAAATACATAATGTTGGGTTCCATGTTAGGTGCTACAACCCAAGAAAGAGATCTAGGTGTCATAGTGGATAACACATTGAAATAGTCGGTGCAGTGTGCTGCGGCAGTCAAAAAAGCAAACAGAATGTTGGGAATTATTAGAAAAGGAATGATGAATAAAACGGAAAATGTCATAATGCCTTTGTATCGCTCCATGGTGAGACCACACCTTGAATACTGTGTACAATTCTGGTCGCCGCATCTCAAAAAAGATATAATTGCGATGGAGAAGGTACAGAGAAGGGCTACCAAAATGATAAGGGGAATGGAACAACTCCCCTATGAGGAAAGACTAAAGAGGTTAGGACTTTTCAGCCTGGAGAAGAGACGACTGAGGGGGGATATGATAGAGGTGTTTAAAATCATGAGAGGTCTAGAACGGGTAGATGTGAATCGGTTATTTACTCTTTCGGATAGTAGAAAGACTAGGGGACACTCCATGAAGTTAGCATGGGGCACATTTAAAACTAATCGGAGAAAGTTCTTTTTTACTCAACGCACAATTAAACTCTGGAATTTGTTGCCAGCGAATGTGGTTAGTGCAGTTAGTATAGCTGTGTTTAAAAAAGGATTGGATAAGTTCTTGGAGGAGAAGTCCATTACCTGCTATTAAGTTCACTTAGAGAATAGCCACTGCCATTAGCAATGGTTACATGGAATGGACTTAGTTTTTGGGTACTTGCCAGGTTCTTATGGCCTGGATTGGCCACTGTTGGAAACAGGATGCTGGGCTTGATGGACCCTTGGTCTGACCCAGTATGGCATTTTCTTATGTTCTTAACTGATAAGGTTCTCTTGGCCCATCCAGTCTACTTAGTTGCATCTATCCACTGTCAGAGGAAAGCAAAATTGCTTACCTTGTAATAGGTGTTATCCCAGGACAGCAGGATGCAGTCCTCACATATGGGTGACGTCAGTAACGGAGCCCTAGTGCGGGAAAAACGTCTGTCAAAGTTTCTAGAAACTTTTGACTGGCAGCCTGAGGCTACTGAGCATGCCCGGCATGCCAAGATATTCCCTGCCACAGGTGTCTCACTTCAGTCTCGTATGTAGCAATAAGCTTTAGCAAAAATAAAATAATAAAAGGTATGAGGCCCAACTCCGTGGGGTGGCGGGTGGGTTTCGTGAGGACTACATCCTGCTGTCCTGGGATATCACCTATTACAAGGTAAGTAATTTTGCTTTATCCCAGGACAAGCAGGATGCTAGTCCTCACATATGGGTGATTAGCAAGCTAGAAGCTGAGTCATTCTCTATGAAGGCAGCAGTGATGTGTTGTTGTGGAAATGAGTCAGCTGAAGATCACAGCAGATTGGTTGTAGAAGGAGTTGGGATTTGATTGGAAACAAGTTCTTTAAGACAGATTGTCCATAGGCTGAATCTTGTCGTCCTTGTTTATCCAGACAGTAATGAGCTGCAAAGGTGTGAAGAGAACTCCATGTTGCTGCTTTACATATGTCAAGGATTGGCACTGAACGAAAGTGTGCTACTGAGGTTGACATTGCTCTTACTGAATGTGCCTTTATTCGCCCTTGGAGAGGAAGGCCTGCTTTTTCATAGCAAAACTGTATGCAATCTGCTAGCCAGTTGGATAGAGTATGTTTACCCACTGCTTTACCCGGTTTGTTTGGATCATAGGAAATAAAGAATTGATTGGATTTTCTGAGGGCTGAAGTGCGGTTTAAATAAAAGGACAATGCACGATTACAGTCCAAAGTGTGTAAAGCTCTTTCCCCTTGGTGAGAATGAGGCCTTGGAAATAATATGGGTAAAACTATGGATTGATTCAAGTGGAATTCCGTAACTACCTTGGGGAGGAATTTTGGATGTGTACGGAGTACCACTCTGTCATGTAGGAACTTTGTATAAAGTTCGTATGTGACAAGTGCTAGTAACTCACTTACTCTCCTAGCTGATGTAATGGCTATGAGGAAGATAGTTTTCCATGTGAGAAATTTAAGATCACAGGAATCTATGGGTTCGAAAAGAGAACACATTAATCCTGTTAAAACCAGATTCAGATCCCATTCTGTGACTGGAGGCCAAATTGGTGGTTTAAGGTGAGTTAAACCTCTCATAAACCTACTGACAAGAGGTTGTGTGGATATAGGTACATCTCCCATCTTGTTATGATAAGCTGAGATTGCACTCAAATGTACCCTTATCGATGAAGTCTGAAGACCAGAGTCTGAAAGATGGTATAAGTAGTCTAGAAGAGAAGTAGTGGGGCAAGTAAAAGGATCAATATGGTTTTGTCTGCACCACAAAGTAAATCTTTTCCATTTGAAAGAATAATTCTTTCGTGTGGAAGGTTTACGTGAAGCTATAAGCACTTGAGATACATTGGTGGAAAGATTGAGTGGTTGTAAGAATAAGCTTTCAACATCCATGCCGTCAGGGATAGGGATTGAAGGTTGGGATGGCGCAACCGACCCTGATTTTGAGTTAAGAGTGGGAGCTACTCCCAGGCGAATTGGATCCCTGACTGAGAGATCTAGAAGTGTGGGAAACCATATTTGTCGAGGCCAATATGGGGCTATGAGTATCATGGTTCCCTTGTCCTGTTGTAGCTTCACTAGGGTTTTGGTTATGAGCGGTATCGGGGGATACGCGTATAGTAGGCCTGAGTTCCAAGGGTGAGCAAAGGCGTCCTTGGCTGGCTGGTTCTTCTGTTTGTGTAGAGAACAGAATTTGTCCACTTTGTGATTCAGATGTGACGCAAAGAGGTCTATTATTGGTTGTCCCCAATGTTGGAATATCCTGGTCGCTACTGAGGGATCCAGGGCTCACTAGTATGGTTGGAACTGACGACTGAGTCGATCTACCACTACATTGTGAATGCCTGCCAGATAAGTGGCCTGGAGGAACATTGAGTGTTTCAAGGCCCAGGCCCAAATCTGTGCAGCTTCTTGACAAAGGAGATACGGGCCAGTACCTCCCTGCTTGTTGATGTACCACATGGCTACTGTGTTGTCTGTTTGGACGAGAACAGTCTTGTGTGAAAGGCAGTCTTTGAACGCATGTAGCGCATAACGTATAGCTCGGAGTTCCAGAAAATTGATTTGAAATGTTGCTTCGAGTTTTGTCCATTTCCATGTGAACTCCCCAACCCAAGGTGGATGCATCTGTAGTTAACGTTATCTGTGGGACTGGTTTTTGGAAGGGTAGGCCCTTGCGTAAATTGTCCTTGGTTGTCCACCATCGTAGTGATGAACGTAGTTGGTGAGTTACTTGAATTGGATAACGTAATGGTTGAATGGCTTGGATCCATTGTGACCTTAGAGTCCATTGGGTTACTCTCATGGCGAGTCTTGCCATAGGAGTGACATGAACTGTGGAGGCCATGTGGCCTAGTAAGGTGAGAAACTGATGCGCTGTTGCTTGTTGTCATGAGTAAATTGAGTGTGCCAACAGGGACAGTGTTTCTGCACGATCTTTGGGTAGAAACGCCTTTGCAGTAATGGTGTTCTATTCTGCTCCTATGAATTGGAGTAGATGAGAAGGAGTAGTGTGGGGTTTTTGATAGTTGATCAGAAAACCCATTTTTTTTAAGTACAGCAATTGCATGATGTAGAGAAGTTACTGCTCCTTGTTGAGATTGACTCCTGAAGAGCCAATCATCTAGATAAGGGAAGACATGAACACCTTGCTTGTGTAAGTGTGCTGCTATTACTGCTAGGCATTTGGTGAATACTCTGGGAGCTGAAGCGAGGCCGAATGGCAGCACTCTGTATTGGAAATGCTGGTGGCCTACTGTGAAACGCAGGTACTTGCGATGAGGAGGAAATATTGGAATGTGTGTATAAGCATCTTGAAGATCCAGAGAACAAAGCCAATCTCCCTTTTGCAGAAGTGGGAGCATGGTGCCTAGAGAAACCATCCTGAACTTTTCTTTTTTTAAGAATTTGTTGAGATTTCTGAGATCTAGGATTGGACATAGGCCTCCGGTTTTCTTTGGAATGAGGAAATACCGGGAATAGAATCCTCTGCCCTTCTGGCTGTGTGGCACGTGCTCCACAGCCTTGGCTTTCAGAAGAGCGGATAATTCTGTTTGTAAATGGAGTATGTGATTTTCGTTGAGATGAGAATACCGCGGTGGAAAATCCTGAGGGAGTGATGTGAAACTGAGGCGATATCCTTGATGTATTATTGAGTGGACCCATTGATCGGATGTTATTGACGTCCACTCTTTGTAAAATTGGAATATTCTTCCTCCAACTGGTAAGGTGGAGTGGGGATTGGAGTATAGGCCCTGTTCCCTGGATTGAATTTCAAAAACCTGAGGCAGGTCCAGTCTGAGGAGCTGGTTGGGGCCTAGCTGACCGTTGCTGTCTCTGTTGAGGTCTTTGTTGAGACCTAGGAGGCCTTGGCCTAGATGTGGGAGGATAGTATCTTCTTGGTCTGTAGAAAGGACGTTTTGTCTCCCTACGTGGAGGTCTGCAACTTGTATGCATTGCAGGATCATGAGGGAGAGTTGACAGTTGCTTCAGGGTTTCTGAGTGCTCTCGTAACTGAGCAACAGCGTCCTGCACTTTGCTACCAAACAAATTATCTCCCTGGCAGGGGTGGTCCACAAGTTTGTCCTGGACCTCTGGCCTTAAATCAAAGGCCTTGAGCCAGGCCCACCTCCTGGCACTAATGCCTGATGCAGCTATTCTTGAAGATGTTTCAAAGGCATCGTAGGCGGCTCTGATCTCGTGCTTCCCTGCTTCTAAACCTTTTTGAATAATATGTTGTGCTGCCTCTTGGTGTTGTGGAAGCAGGGATGGTACAAATTCTTCAATCTGTTTCCAGAGATTTCTCTGGTGTTGAGTCATGTAAAGTTGGTATGCTGAGATTTTTTAGTTCAGCATTGCTCCTTGATATATTTTTCTACCCATCTGATCTAAGAACCTATTGTCCCTTCCCTGGAGGAACTGAGGCATGGGTTCTTGTCCTCCGAGACATCTTTTGTGCAGATTGAACTACAACTGAATGGTGAGGAAGTTCAGTTTTGTGATACCCTGGTGCAGGTTGTATGAGATACGTAGAGTCTACCTTTTGTTTACTGCAGGAGTTGTGCAGGAATGTTCCCAAATCCGCTGCTGGAGTTGCAGTAGCACTTCATGGTTGGGAATAGCCAGATTGTGCTTAGGGGGATCTACAAACTGTAGAATTTCCAGGGTCTGTTGTCTCTCATCTTTTTCAGCTTGTAATTGAAAAGGTATAGACTCTGCCATTTCCTGTATAAATGATGAAAAAGAGAGGTCTTCTGGAGGTGACTGCTTTCTGGACTGAGGTGGTGAAAGGTCGGACATAAAGTCCTCTGATGAGGGCTCAGATGCAGTGTCAGACCAAGTATCAGAAGTTGGAGTTTGGTATGGAGCAGGTGTAGGCTTCTGAGGTGGGGGTACACCAGAAGGTCCTTGCAGTGGGTCAGGTGAAATTTCCCCTTCCCCCTCTCCTCTTGCCCTGGAATGGTAGGCAAAGAAGCCAACAGCTCCTGGTATCTCTTAGTGAGAAGGTTATGCAGTGCTGCTTCTGAACCAGTAGTTTCAGTGGCTGCAGTTGAAGGTCTTTGCAATAAATGCTTAAATTTCCCCGATGACTTGTGCATCAAAGTGGATGGCTTTTGGAAAGGAGGTATGGATGGTGCCATTGTGTAAAGAGACATCGACTGTGTAGCAGATGGCATGGTTGATGTAAGAAAAGAAAACATCGAGATAGGAATCGTCGATGTAGTGATTGATGGTATCGATGTATAGGTCCAGATGGCATTGATAGCATCGAGAGAGGGGTAGGCACCGATGGTTTCGATGGAATTAATGCCTGAGCAGGCTCAGTCATCGATGTGGTCATCGATATCGATGTGGACATCCGCGGAATCGATGGCATCGGCATATATGCCGGCATCAACATAACCGTCGGCATCGGCTGTGAAGCCGGTATCAATGAAACCTCCATCATCGGCGTTGCCGCCGGCATCGACATGGGTGTTGGCATCAGCGGTTGCGCCAGAATCTGGTCTTTTAAAGCCTCGGTGACAATTTGTTTAATCAGAGTAGTCAAATCAGGTATTGATGTCTATGACAGCATTGATGTCGACGGTGCCGATGATGGAACAGAGGGGACGGAAGTCTACGGAACCAAAGTCGTTTTTTGTCGCTTAGCTAGTGGTTCTTCCAGCGGAGAAAGTGACGGGATGGAACAATGCCGTCGATGCTTGGGTTTCGACTCAGTTACTGACCTTGTCGATGAAGTGGAGGGTGCTGGTGAAGAGGCATCGCCGGAACCCTCCGGAAGTCGTTTTTTAATAAGAATTTTCTTCGTGACTGCCACCGGTGATGATTTTGTTGAAGTTGTAGGGGAAGGCACGGATTGAATTTGAAAAAGATGTGCCATTTTTTCTTGCCTGAGTTTTCTGCCTTTTGGAGTCATCTCTTGGCATTTTTGACACGAAGCGATTTCATGTTGTTCTCCGAGGCACCGAACACATTCCAAATGGGGATCCATTATGGACATTGTTCGGTTACAGGCTGGGCATTTTTTGAAGCCTGAGGCCATGTTTGCATCGACGGCCGTCGTTGGAAACTCGAGAAAAAATGTGAAAAATGTGAATCGGAAAAGAATTTTCCTGTCACCGTCTGGTGATAATCACAGTGAGACCCCAAATGGGGAAAACATTTTTGAGAAATCAGTGACTTTTTTAGTCAAAGTTGTGAGGGAAACTCACAGGGCTCCTATGACTGCGATGTCGATGGCAGCACAGAAAAACGAAGACTGAAGTGAGACCCCTGTGGCAGGGAATATCATGGCATGCCGGGCATGCTCAGTAGCCTCAGGCTGCCAGTCAAAAGTTTCTAGAAACTTTGACGAAGTTTTTCCCGCACTAGGGCTCCGATACTGACGTCACCTATATGTGAGGACTAGAATCCTGCTTGTCCTGGGATAAATATTATGATAGATAAAAGCCATAAGGCCCTTTCTAGTCTGCCCAATTTTAGGGCGTGCCCCCTCTAATTTTTTTTTTACTTAATGTTTAAAGATACTCTCATACAGAATTGAGAGTCGGTTAACAGCGCCCCCCATCACCATACAGGCTACTAAATCTGCCTTTGATCCTTGCCCACATAGATTCTATTAGATCTCCCTCCTTTGCTGTTACCACTTTTACTGACACGCTATCCAGGTATCCACCAGCATCTGAGGAAGGATTTCTTTTGTGTCTAACATCTTACAACTATACATCATGACACTGTATTCTTTAGTGTCTTTTTCTATTGAAAAAGACACTAAAGACATATACATCTTACAGTATATGTTAATGCAGCCAGCTAGACATTCACAAATTTCTATCATATCTCCCTTTTATTTATTTTATTTATTTATTTATTTAGTGATTTTTATATACCGCGGCACGTTAAAAACATCACCTCGGTTTATAATAAACAATAATTTAGCAACAGGCTTTACAGACAACGTGAAAATAAAGTGGACATAATATATATCTAAATAACAACAAAATAAAAACAAATACAATAAACCAATGATGATCATAATCCCTAGTTAAATGGCAAGTCTAATAATAGATGGTAGTTCTGAGACCAATAAAGTCAAAATTAGCATAGAGAAGGATAAAATAGGCGTGTAGCAGTGAATCAGGGAGAACAGGAACAAGTAATCGGCATTTCAGAAGATGAGAGGGTCATTGAGTGTAAGCTTGTTCGAACAGCCATGTTTTGAGGTTTTGCTTAAATTTCTTATGGCAGGGTTCGAGACGCAGGTCTGTGGGCATTTTGTTCCAGATGTTGGTTCTGGCAATAGTGAATGTGCGGTCTCTTGTAGCGACGTGCTTGTTGTGTTTAAGTGTAGAAGAGGTGAGTTTGGCTTGGTGCATTTTTCTTATTGGTCTGTTTGATGTGCGGAAAATAAAATGATCGGAGAACCATTGCATATCTTGGTTATGGATCGATTTATGTATGAGGGTGAGAACTTTGAATACAATTCTAGATGCTACAGGAAGCCAGTGAAGGAACATGAGAACAGGTGTAATGTGTTCATGGCGGTGAGAGTTAGTGAGTAGGCGTGCTGCAGCATTTTGTAGCATCTGTAATGGTTGTATTGTGTTTTTGGGGAGACCTAGTAGTATGGCATTACAGTAGTCCAGTTTTGACAATATTGTAGCTTGTAACACTGTCCGGAAATCATGTGGATGTAGAAGAGGTTTAATTCTTTTTAGTGTATGTAGTTTGAAGAAACCGTTTTTGATTGTGGCCGTGATGAATTTCTTTAAGGAGAAGTGATTATCAATGATAACGCCAAGGCTGCGAACTTGCTGTAAATTGAGGGAGTCCGATGGTGAAGGTAGAGTAGGGTTAGCGGAGATGTTATTGTGAGGTGAGATGATGAGGAGCTCTGTCTTAGTAGTGTTGATTGCTAGGAAGTTCTCAGTAAGTAGTTTTTTTATTTCTACAAGAGCCGCATCCCAAATTTTTAGAGCGTTAGATAGGGAATCGTTGATGGGGATGAGGATCTGTACATCATCTGCGTATATGAAATGTGGTAGATCCAGTTTCACCAGAAGTTGACAGAGAGGAGATAGGTATATGTTGAAAAGTGTGGAGGAAAGAGATGATCCTTGTGGAACACCTTGTGTTAGTTTTCTGGGTTTCGAAACATGGCAGTCCATTTTGACACTGTATGTCCTGTCCTTCAGAAAAGATTGGAGCCAGCATAGGGCAGTGCCAGCGATGCCAATTTGTGAGAGGCGGGAAAGGAGGGTATTGTGGTTGACAGTGTCAAATGCAGAAGAAATATCAAGAAGAGCCAGTAAGTAAGAATGACCAGTATCGAGGGTTTTAAGTATTGAATCAGAGAGAGACACTAGAAGGGTTTCTGTACTATGGTTCTTACGGAAACCATATTGTGATGGGAATAGTAATTGATTTTCGTCTAGAAAGTCAGTGAGTTGCTTGTTGATGACTTTCTCTATGATTTTGGACAAGAAAGGGAGGTTCGAGACTGGATGATAGTTGGCAGGTTCTGAGGGGTCCAGGTCAGATTTTTTGAGCGTAGGCTTTATAATTGCGTGCTTGAGTTGTGTTGGGAAAACACCAGACGATATGGATTTGTTAATAATGTTAGAAATGGGAGAGGCTATCCTAGTAGGAATGGAGAGGAGAGTTTTTGTTGGCATGATATCAATCGGGTGCATGGCTGGTTTGATTTTTTTGAGGATCGCTTCAATTTCTGATGCTGTTGATGCTTCGAAATTTGAGAGTGTGGCTGAGGTGATCTTGGTGTAGGTGGTCGGTAGGGATACTGATGGAGAGGGAGAAGAAAAGCGAGCCATAATATTAGCCACCTTGTCGTGGAAATATGTAGCTAGCTTCTCACATTTGTTTTCGTCCTCGTTGTCTGGGTTGATGTTTGTAGTTGGGGTAATTAAGCTAGAGACATATTGGAAGAGGGCACGCGGGTTGAACTGGTATTGATGGATTCTTGCTGTATAATAGTTTTTCTTGGCTTCGTCTGTTGTTTTACGATACTGGTGGAGAAGAGCTTTGTATTTTTGTAGTTGTGCTGGATCTTGGTTTCTACGCCATTTCTTTTCCAGTTTACGGAGTTCGCGTTTCATTATTCTGATGTCTGTGGTGTACCAGGGTTTTTTATCTTTCTTCTCAGAGCAGATCTCTTTCGTTAGAAGTGGGCAGAGTCGATTTGCGATATTGCTGGTAAGCTGATGCCAAGAGGAACAGGCGGAGTCAGCATCAATGAGGTCTAATTTATGGAGATCCTCTGTAAGCGCATCAATGATGTCTTCAGTTTTGCATTTTTTTCTGAAATTTATGGTTCTTTTCTTCGGGAGTGGCTTGTGGGGGTTGCAGTTGAAAGAGCAACGTGTGTCGACACGGTAGTGGTCTGACCAAGGTATGGGGGTGCATAGGGGGTGGTCAGAGCGTAATAGTGAGTTCGTAAATATAACATCCAGGATGTGTCCTGCCTTGTGTGTTGGGCCAGAGACCATTTGTTTAAATCTGAGGGCATTTAGGGTAGAGAGTGTGGCTTCACATGCTGGTGTAAGTGGGGAACGGTCAAAATGGAGGTTTAGATCTCCTAGGATGATGGCAGGTATACTGATGTCAATGTGTTTGGTAATATATTCAGTAAGAGGAGAAGGGTTTTTTTCCAAGATGCCGGGGGGGGGGGGGGGGGGGGGGGGGTATAGATTAAACTAATTTGTAGGTCTTTTGATTTAAAGAGACCAATCTCAATCTTGTGAAGAGGTAAGGTGGGTTGCAGGGTGAGATTGTATTTCTTTTTTGCGGCTAGGAGGAGTCCACCTCCTTTCTTTTTAGGTCTTGGGATAGAGAAAATATTGTATAAATCCGTTGGTAGTTGATTTATTATGGAGACATCTGTGCATTTTTGCCAGGTCTCTGTGATTGCACATATGTCGGGGGACTTATCAGTAAGAATATCACCTAATAATGTGGCCTTTTTTTTGTAGGGATTGTGTGTTCAGAAGCATGATTGAGAACGTCATTAATCCTAAAATTTGAGTGATGGGAGAGGTCAAAATTGGAATGAGTGAATTGTAGTATGAGGTGTTAAGTTTAGTTCTCATTATGTTGGTAGAGAAGTTCGAGTATTTGAGAATTGGAATGTGGGAGGAGTTCATGGTGCTAGTGGTTGGCCTAGTTATGATTAGTTTCAGTAGAATTACGATCCGGAGGAGAATCCGGAGGAAGTGTCAGATCAGCTTGCTCTGCGGGCAAGGCTGGACGCAGGAAGAGACGTCGCTGCGGTGCGGATGCAGGGAGGAATTGAAGGTCTCGAGGTCGGCTGGAGATCTGCTTGTGGTAATAGAGATTGATTCAAGTCAAATTCAGTAGGCGAAAGCAGTCAGATGTTGGTTGAATGCTGAGTGCTGGGCGAAAGCAGTCAGATGGGCTGAGTGCTAGGCGAATGAAGTCAGATGGGCTGAGTGCTGGGCGAATGAAGTCAGATGGGTTGAGTGCTGGGCGAATGCAGTCAGATGGACTGAGTGCTGGGCGAAAGCAGTCAGATGTTGGTTGAAAGCTGAGTGCTGGGCGAATGAAGTCAGATGGGCGAATGCAGTCAGATGTTGGATTGAAAGCTGAGTGCTGGGCGAAGGAAGTCAGATGGGCGAATGCAGTCAGATGTTGGTTGAAAGCTGAGTGCTGGGCGAAAGAAGTCAGATGGGCGAAAGCAGTCAGGTGTTGGTTGAAAGCTGAGTGCAGGGCGAATGCAGTCAGATGTTGGTTTAATGCTGAGTGCTGGGCGAAAGCAGTCAGATGGGCTGCGTGCTGGGCGAATGCAGTCAGTTGTTGGTTGAATGCTGAGTGCTGGGCGAATGCAGTCAGATGTTGGTTGAAAGCTGAGTGCTGTGAGAGGATCTGTAAGCAATTCTTCAATGTGGTGTGCACGACAGGGGTGCACGAAGGGGCGCACAAAGGGGCTGGCCCCTTTGTTGCGCTCCTTCGGCGCGCGACGCCTGGAGCTGTCTGCGCCCTTTAAAGGGCTATGGGAGCCGGTCGTGACATCGGGGCTTCCGGGGGGAGGGCTTGCCGGGCAGCACGGTTTGCTTGCTTATTTTGTTTTTTTGTATAGTTTAAAGCCTTGCCTGTATCTGCTTCGGAGGCCTCGCGGGTGCCTTATCTCGGGTCCACCTCCCCTGGCTCCGATGGGCCGGCGCCGATCGCGCAGGGAGGGCCGACTCGAGTTGTGTGGGCGGCTTGCAGCGTGATCAAAGGCAAGGGGAGAGAGCTAACTCTTCTAACTCAAAAGGTAAGGTAAACAAAACATTCTCTTTAAGGTAAACAATTGCTTTTTGACAGTAGCAAAGCAATTTGGATTAAAGATAAAAACTAGTAATTAAAACATTTCTCTATCAATCGTCTAAAAAGCAAAATGCAAATAATGATGCCATACCTGATGAATCAACTGTCTAATATGAAGCCATTAGTGAACTAGGGTTAGTGTAGGTGGGTCTCCCTCAAAGATCTCATGAAACAGAGGAAGAGTGCAGGTAGTGCTGCCACTTAACCCCCTGGCCCCAGTAGCCCACTGCTTGCAAGGAACAGCATGTATTCATTCCTGCATGGGCTGCATCAGAAGGGAGGGGGCAGTAGCATTGGATTTTTTTGGGCCTCGTGGCAACATCGGAAGGGAAATGGTGGTCTAATGCTATTGATTTCTGGCAGGCACCCCACTCACCTCACTTCCTCCAAAGCACTGCGCATTGAGCCAGGGGTAGAAACTCTGCCGCCGGGCCCAAGTCTATCACAATGATACAGGGCCCTCACAGTGGTCACTCCAGTTTGTGTCTCCTTAACTCCTTCCAAACCAGAAAGCTAAGGAGTCTGATAGACCTTTTTCATCCTTAAAATACAATTTGATAGCCTAAAGGTTTTAGTTCTATAAAACAGATCAATAAAGCCTTTTTAATATGTAGTATATGATGCCAAGAGTGGGAAAATCCTGGCAGACAGGGCACCTACAATTTCGTACTTGGTGCCTGCTACTTCAAGGTAGGATAGCTCCCTGGCCCCAGGGCTGCCCAGAAAGGCTGCCATTGAAAGACTGAGGCCTGGGACAGCACTCTACTGCTGGATCTCATAGAAAAGAAGCTGGGAAAAAAAAGAGGTTGTAGGGAGAAAGAAAAAAAAGAAGGAACACAAGTTTGCTTAGCAGTAAACAGAGTTCTCTGTAGACAGCAGAATGAATTAGCCATCATGGGTGGGTGACATCATCTGATAGCATCAAATGGATTCTTCTCTCAGAACTCAGTAAGCTTTACTAAGCATGTGTAGGAGGATTTGCTGTGTACATCACTACTTTGAGACTCTAAGTAGTTTGTGAAGCATAAAGCTTCAGGGACCGATGTAACAAGGGCGCCCTTGCCGCCCTGCAGTCGCTGATCACGCCCACAAGTCGGCCCGCCCGAAACCTGCAGCCAATCCGGCAAGGCCATGAGGCCTTTTAAATTTACTGCAGTCGGCGGTTCCTCCTTCCTTTTGGCGATCGCGGCGAGAGAGCTTCGAGGCGGGCCTGCGCAACCGGCGCCACAGACCCGCCGGGGTAAGGCCCTTTAAATTCCAGCCTGCCCACGGAAGGTCCGCTGCCGATCGCGCGGCATTCCAGCTCCGTGCTCGCCGCCCTTGCCGCCCTGCAGTTGCTGATCACGCCCACAAGTCGGCCCGCCCGAAACCTGCAGCCAATCCAGCAAGGCCCTGAGGCCTTTTAAATTTACTACAGTCCGGCGCCGCGCGCCGAAGGAGCGCAACAAAGGGGCCTGCCCCCTTTGTGCGCCCCTTCATGCAGCCTCTGAGTAGCCTCTACCCTCCTTACCCTGATCGTCTGCGGCTCAATTCAACTCTTCTACGGACCCCATCGAACACGAATCGGAGAGAGCATCCAACAAAACAAAGCTGGAACACAACCACACGGAGTCCATCTCTTCAACCCTTTTAAGGTACAAATGAACACAATCACCTCTAACTTCTCGGCGACGTCACTGTTGCAGTTCCTTCAACCTACAACATCTTCACCTCCTCACACAACTATCTCACAATCTAAATTCTTAAGGAATTTCAGACCTCTAGAGATATCCTTCAGGACTCCACTCCCATCTTCTTTATCTAAGAGTCATTTCATTTCACAATAAGTCCAGTTTACCCAAAAATACTAACCCAACATATTCCAATCAGATACCACCGTCACCACCGCAGCATGCTCCCAGCTCAGGTTCCACCAGTAATAACTCCCAGATCTCTCATCCCAATCATGATCACTCCACTGACTCAGTTCCTAGGACTAACCCTTCTCTCAGTGACCCTAGTTAACTCTCAATCTCTGACAAACAAAAGACTCATATCCTCAACGACTATCTCTTGGACTGTAACCCTGATGTCTGTGCCATCACTGAAACCTGGCTAAAAAACTCTGACATTGCCCTAATCAACCAACTGCCCACCCACAAATACGACTTTTTCTCAATTCACAGACAAAAAAAGCGAGGTGGCGGTCTTTTACTAGCCACCAAAAAAGTACTCAGACTAACATCTCATACAATTAAGTCAGAATCCAAAATTGAACTAGGATTAATCAAATCGAACCACCTGCAAATACTGCTAGTTTATGCCCCCCCAGGAGCAATAGATGCAGATGCCTCCCCCCTTATAGAATCCATTGTGAAACACATCAACACAGACTCTCCTACCATAATCATGGGAGATTTAAACATCCACTTTGACGCACCCTCCCACTCATCCAATTGTGAAGCCCTCCTCACTGCCCTCAGTGCAATGTGATTCACCCAGATTGTCAACAAACCCACACACAAAGCGGGACACACCCTGGACCTTATTTCATCAACTCTAATTTCTCCAGCACCAGGGAACCTGCCTGTACCCCTATCCCCTGGTCAGACCACTTTCTGATAACAACCACCCTCTCCACAAAAAAACAGTCCCCCACCCCCCAGCACCGCTCCTCCTTTCAATTCAGGAAACCATGTGCGTCTGACACCCTCAGTGAGCATCTCACCAAGGAACTCTCAAACCGATCTGTCCAACCCCAACGCGGCAGTGCTCTCCTGGCACAAGATCACGGAAGTGGTAGCAAACAATCTCTGCCCATCAATCACGAAACTAATCAACCCGTCAAAAAAAGGAAATCAACCCTGGTTCTCCTGTGAACTCAAACGGATAAAACAAGAATTACGTCACAAAAAAAACAAATGGCGCAAAGCCCCTTCCACTACTACTCTATCGTCATACAAAGGAACCTTACATCTTTACAGGACATCAATCCTAAAATCAAAAAGAGAATACTACGGCAATAAAATCCATGATCTCCAATTTGATGCAAAGGCGCTCTTTTCATATGTCTCTCAAATAACAAAGTCACTACCACCGTCGATACCAGACGAACAGGCTCAATCCAAGGCAAATGAGCTAGCCTTATTCTTTCAGCAGATTTCAAACACACTTGCACTCCTTCCAACCAAGACTGACCCCCATCACCTCTTTCGCCAACACTCACACGCTTAAGGGAGTCAAATTCGACAAATTCGAATTAACCTCTACCAAAGAGATCAAATCCATTCTTAAGAGGCAGAAACCTTCCAGCCACCCATCAGACAATATACCCTCCAAGCTACTGCTACTTATCCCAAACATAATCTCCGGTCCCCTGACCAACATCATAAACTGCTGCTTAACCCAAGGATTATACCCAGATAGTCTAAAAAACGCATCCCTTAAAACCCCTCCTCAAAAAACATAATTTAGACCCTGGCGTGCTAGCTAATTTCCACCCCATTTCGAATCTACCATTCTAAGCTAAAATTACAGAGAAATTGGTCAACATCCAGCTTTCAGAGTATTTAGAAGATCACAATTTACTTTTCCCTTCCCAATATGGGTTCCGCAAATCTCGCAGCACAGAAACCCTCCTCTTATCACTAACGGACCATATTATCATGGGACTAGACAAGGGACACTCCTTTCTCCTAATCCTCCTAGACATCTCGGCGGCCTTCGACACAGTCAACCACTCCATCCTCCTGAATCGCCTTTCAGACATAGGCATTTCTGGAACAGTCCACAATTGGTTCACGTCTTTCCTTAGTAACAGAAGTTTTAAGGTCAAAATCAACAATAAAGAATCACCCTCTTCAAATTCTTCTCTTGGCGTATCCCAAGGATCCTCACTATCGCCCACCCTCTTCAATATCTACCTCCTCCCCCTTTCCAACTGTTAACAAGTCTCAATCTTATTCACTACATCTATGCAGACGATGTTCAGATTCTGATTCCCCTAACAAAATCTATTAACAAATCCCTCTCGATCTGGAACAACTGCTTACAAGCCATCACTAGTCTCCTCAACAGTCTAAATTTGGTCCTCAATGCTGCTAAGACCGAACTCCTCTTCATTTCCTCCAACCAAGACAACCTCCTGTATCAGACCCATCACAACCACCTTCTCACCCACTCTCATGTAAGAGACCTTGGAGTAATACTCGACAACCGCCTTAATCTAAAGAATATGATCAACACCACAACCAAAGATTGCTTCCACAGACTATAGGTGTTAAAAAGACTCAAACCTCTCTTATATTTCCATGACTTTAGGACTGTCCTCCAATCCTTGATATTTGCCAAAATAGGCTACTGCAGCGCTCTCCTCACAGGCCTACCCAGCTCAACCACCAAGCCCCTACAGATGATACAAAACGCCGCGGCCAGAATTTTGACAAGCACCAACCGGAGAGACCATATCACGCCCATCCTCCGAAACCTACACTGGTTACCAGTCAACCACAGGGTCCTACACAAATCTCTAACTTTAATTCACAAATCCATTCATAATCTCCTTCATCTCGACCTTGAATTCCCTTTCAAACTCCATACTTCCATCAGACCAATGAAAGAAACCTACAAAGGAGCACTACAAGCCCCTCCAACTAAAGCCACATGCCTCATCTCGACCAGGGACCGAGCTTTTTCGACAGCTGGACCAGCCATCTGGAACAACCTCCCCGCAGAACTCAGATTGGAACCTTGCCTACTAACATTTAAGAAAAAACTCAAAACTTGGCTGTTCCTCCAAGCCTTCCCTTATCCCTCGGATACTCATTAGATGAATAATCCGCTCATGAGTAATGGAACTTCGCTCCTCCTCTAAGTACCTCATTTGCCAGTTATCCCCTCTAATAATTTGACTAGCACTAGAACAAATTCTGCCATGACTCTCTTGTATATAATTTAATACCCTCTTCGGGCCTTTTTTCTTCCAGCTGAATCAGCTTCCAAGTTTATGGTCCTTGTTATATGTAACTTTTGTTTCTTCTGATTACAATAAGTTGCTCCTTATGTTACAGTTATCTTTCCCCTGTTTGATGTAAACCGACCTGATATGGTATTCAACCTTGAAGATCGGTATAGAAAAATGTTAAATAAATACATAAATAAATAAGACCCGCGGCAAAACAGGCACTAGTTATGAGCGTGTAGACAGATAGATATACTCAGGACCAGTGGGATGTATCAAAGCTACTCCTGAATAGGGTGGGAGGCTGCCCACGGTCCAGTCAACACCACACGTGCAAAGGCTGCTCCTCCTGGGCCTGCACATCCAGACAATAAAACCTGGAAAAGGTGTGTAAGGAGGACCATGTCGCAGCTTGGCAAACGTCAACGGAAGACAACAACCTAACCTCCGCCCATGACACTGCCTGAGCTCTAGTGGAATGAGCCCTAACCTGAATAGGCAACGGCTTTTCAGCATCCACATATGCAGCCATGACCACCTTCTTAATCCAGCGAGCTACTGTAGCCTGCAAAGCTGGTTTGCCCTGCTTCCTTCCATCATGAAGGACAGACAGACAATCTGATTTATGGAAAGGTTCAGAAACATCCAGATACCGCACGACAAGTCTCTTGAC
The DNA here is from genome assembly GCF_901001135.1 of Rhinatrema bivittatum. Classification (NCBI taxonomy): domain Eukaryota; kingdom Metazoa; phylum Chordata; class Amphibia; order Gymnophiona; family Rhinatrematidae; genus Rhinatrema; species Rhinatrema bivittatum. The sequence goes on along the minus strand of NC_042617.1, from coordinate 228,070,058 downwards.
ATCCAAGGAATGCAGGAGGTGATATTTCTCCACGTCCCTGACCTTACCCAGGGACGGCAAAGAAATGGACCGATTCAAATGGAATGCCAAGACCACCTTAGGCAAGAAGGAGGGAACAGTATGCAACTGCAATGCCCCTGGGGTCAACTGAAGGAACAGCTTCTGGCAAGACAGGGCCTGCAACTTGGAAATGCGATGCACAGAACATATAGCCATCAGGAACACTGTCTTCAGAGTCAATAACCGCAAGGAAAGGCGATGCAGCAGTCGAAATGTAGGGCCCACTAAAAAATCCAGCACCAGGTTAAGACTCAAAGGAACCGGCAATGGCAAGGGAGGCTGAAGGTGCTTCACTCCTTTCAAGAAACGGGCCGCATCAGGATAGGACAAATAGGGAGACACCACTTACCGTGCCCCTGAAACATGTAAGAGCCATAACCTGAACTTTCAAGGAATTAAGGGCCAATCCCTTATTCAACCCATCCTGCAAAAAATCCAGAAAAAACATTATCTTAATCAAATGAGGAACACCACCACACTCCTCACATCAGGCCTCAAACAATCTCCAAGCCCATACATATGCTAGAGAATTGGAGAACTTCTGAGCGCAGCGTAAAGTAGCAATCAATGCAGAAGAATATCCATGCTTCAACAGGCGAGCCCTCTCAAGGGCTAAACCGTAAGACAGAAGCAAGCCGGATCCTTGTGAAGAACTGTCCCCTGCTGTAACAGGATCCATGCGCGGTGAAAGACGAAGGGGGTCCTCCCCCAGGAATCTCCACAAATCCGCATACCACAGACGCCTGGGCCAATCCAGAGCCACCAGGAGCACTATTCCCATGTGGATTTCTATTCTGAGAATGACCCTGCCCAGCAAGAGCCATGGAGAAAAGGCATAAAGCAACTCGTCTTCTAGCCAGTCCTGTACAAGAGCATTGACGCCCAGGGACCACGGATCTCTCCTGTGACTGAAGAATCGAGGAACCTTCACATTGCGAGAAGTCACCAACAGGTCTAGGGATGGAAGGTCCCAGCAATCCACTATCAGCTGAAACACACTGGTGGACAACACCAACTCTCCGGGGTCCAGACTCAACCTCCTGAGAAAATCTGCTCGTATGTTGTCTTTTCCTGTGATGTGAGAGGCCAAAATCATCTGAAGATGTCCTTCTGTCTATTCTATAAGTCTGTCTATTTCCTGCAACCCTTGCCGACTCTTGGTTCCCCCCTGGTTATCAATGTAGGCCACCATCGTTGTGTTGTCCAATACCACATGGACTGTTCGACTCAGTAGTCTGTGGCTGAATTCCAAGCACGGTAACCTGACCACCCTAGCTTCCAGGCGATTGATGTTCCAGAGAGCCTCTTCGGCCATCCAACGTCCCTGGGTCGTCAGTTCCTGAAAGTGAGCTCCCAAATCCTGGAGACTCGCATCTGTCTTGAGCACCAACCAGTTCTGGGAGAACAAAGAAACTCCCTTTCTCAGATGAGCCTCCTGCAACCACCACTTGAGGCAAGAGCAGATTTCCATTGGCAAGTGGAGGCGAGCCAAATAGACCTGAGACTGCGGGTTCCAATGAGACAGCAGTGAGCGCTGAAGAGGTCGCATATGCGCCCTTGTCCATGGCACCACTTCCAAGCTAAGCACCTGTAGATAGCTCCACACTGTCTGGTGAATAGTGTTCACCAATCGACACACCTGAGACAACTTTTGGATCCATGTGTCTGGTAGAAAAACCTTGCCCTGCCTTGTGTCAAAGTGAACTCCCAGATACTCCAAACGACTGAGAAGGCTAGGGTCACCACCCAACCGAGCTCCTGCAGCAGGGAAAATCATCTTGTTGGTCACCAGACTGCTCTCTGCTATAACCTGGCCTGAATCAGCCAGGCGACAAAGTATGGGTGCACCAGAATCCCATCTTTTCTCAATGCCGCCACCACCATGACCACCATGACCTTGGAAAATGTTCTGGGGGTGGTGGCCAGACCAAAAGTCAGCACCCAAAACCGATAATAGTGACCCCGCACCATAAAGCGTAAAAAATATTGGTGCTCCAAACAAATGGGAATATAAAGGTAGCCTCGGATAGATCCAGGGAGGTCAGAAACTCCGCCAATTGTACGGTCATTATCACTGATCATAAGGCTTCCACGCGAAAATGAGTCACCCGCAGATAATGGTTGACACCCTTGAGTTCCAGGATGGAACAAAAGGAACTTTCCCTTCTTGGGAACAACAAAATAAATGGAATAGCACCCTGTATTTTCCTGAGATGTAGGCACGGGGTCCACAACCCTTAGCCAGAGGAGATGCAGAAGCATAGACTCCACCGCCTGCATCTTCTGCAGGGAGTGGCAAGAAGTCCCCAGGAACACGTCCCAAGGAATGCTGCGAAACTCCAGTGCATATCCTTCCCATATCACTTCCAGGACGCATTGATCCAATGTGATCTCAACCCACCTCTGATAAAAGAGAGATAGGCAACCCCCTATCTCCTCCTCCTAATGGTGGGTCAGCAAACCTTCATTGGGAAGCTTGGGACAGTCTGCCACCCAAACCTGCTCCTCTTTTGGACTGTCGGGGACGAAAGGACTGAGACCTACCAAAAGGCCGAGTTCTCTGTAGGGATGAAAATGCTTGGAACTCCTAAGATGACCCCTCATAAAAAAGGGGCACTGTAATTGCTTATCTTCTGGTAAACAAGGAACTGGGGGTTCACCCCACTTACTGGCCAGCTTTTCCAACTCTCTCCCAAACAAGAGTGAGCCTTTAAAGGACATCTTGTAAGATTAGCTTTGGAAGCTGCGGCAGCTGACCAATTCCACAACCATAGCTGACTGCTGGCTGCCACTACCAAAGCCACTCCTCTGGCCGAGCTACAGAGCAAATCACACCCCATGTCTGCCAAAAAGGTGGCAGCAGGTTCCATAACTGCTTTGGAATTTACCCCGGAATCATCCACCTCCTGTTACGATTGCTTGCTCCTGGGAGACACTGAGCCCTTGGTCCACAAGGCAACTCTGGGAGGAGCCCAGACCAAGGGTCCATCAAGCCCAGCATCCTGCTTCCAACAAGGCCAATCCAGGCCACAAGAACCTCGCAAGTACCCAAAAACTAAGTCTATTCCATGTTGCCATTGCTAATGGCAGTGGCTATTCTCTAGAGAGTAGATTTTTAAAAAAATTGCGCGATCGCGTACTTTTGTTTGCGCACCAGGCACAAACAAAAGTACGCTGGATTTTATAAGATACGCGTGTAGCCGTGCGTACCTTATAAAATCCGGGGTCGGTGCGCGCAAGGGGGTGCACATTTGTGGAACCTGTGCGCGCCGAGCCCAGCGCGCGCTGCCTGTTCCCTCCGCCCTCCCCCCCACCTTCCCCTCCCTAACTCACTCCCCCCCCCCCCCCGGCCCTATCTAAACCCCCCCTTACCTTTATTCCACGATTTACGCCTGCGAAAAGCAGACGTAAATCTGCGTGCGTCGGCCGGCTGCCCCGCTCCATGTTCCGGTCCCGGGGGCTGGTCCGGAGGCCACGGCCATGCCCCCGGAACGCCCCCGGGCCGAAACCACGCCCGCGTCGCCGCCCCCAAAACGCCGCGTCACTCCCCCGAAACGCCGTGTCATTCAGCCACGCCCCCGACGCCCCCTCCCGCCCCTTTTAAACAACCCCGGGACTTGCGCGCAGGGCATTTAAAATCCGCCCCATGGTGAACTTAATAGCAGGTAATGGACTTCTCGGATGACCATTCGGGTTCAGATCAGGCAGCTTTTTTAGTTGATCTACATCACCAGCAAGCCGCTCTGAGGAGTGATATACCATCAAATATTCTTCAGCTGTAATACTCTTACAAGTTATCCAATTGTTTTTCCCCGTTTGTTTGGCTCCAAGTCTTGATCTCCCTGTTCAATGTAATGCATCCTTGTGCAAAGATTATTGTTTGAATGTAAACCGAGGTGATTTGTAACTTGTTACAAGAATATCGGTATATAAAAATGCCAAATAATTCTCCTCCAAGAACTTATCCAATCCTTTTTTAAACACAGCTATACTAACTGCATTAACCACATCCTCTGGCAACAAATTCCAGAGTTTAATTGTGCGCTGAGTAAAAAAGAACTTTCTCCGATTAGTTTTAAATGTGCCCCGTGCTAACTTCATGGAGTGCCCCCTAGTCTTTCTACTATCCGAAAGAGTAAATAACGAATTCACATCTACCCGTTCTAGACCTCTCATGATTTAAACACCTCTACCATATCCCCCCCTCAGTCGTCTCTTCTCCAAGCTGAAAAGTCCTAACCTCTTTAGTCTTTCCTCATAGGGGAGCTGTTCCATTCCCCTTATCATTTTGGTAGCCCTTCTCTGTACCTTCTCCATCGCAATTATATCTTTTTTGAGATGTGGCGACCAAAATTGTACACAGTATTCAAGGTGCGGTCTCACCATGGAGCGATACAGAGGTATTATGACATTTTCCGTTTTATTCACCATGCAACATTCTGTTTGCTTTTTTGACTGCCGCAGCACACTGAACAGACGATTTCAATGTGTTATCCACTATGACACCTAGATCTCTTTCTTGGGGTGTAGCACCTAATATGGAACCCAACATTGTGTAATTATAGCATGGGTTATTTTTCCCTATATGCATCACCTTGCACTTATCCACATTAAATTTCATCTGCCATTTGGATGCCCAATTTTCCAGTCTCACAAGGTCTTCCTGCAATTTATCACAATCTGCTTGTGATTTAACTACTCTGAACAATTTTGTGTCATCTGCAAATTTGATTATCTCACTCGTCGTATTTCTTTCCCGATCATTTATAAATATATTGAAAAGTAAGGGTCCCAATACAGATCCCTGAGGCACTCCACTGTCCACTCCCTTCCACTGAGAAAACTGTCCATTTAATCCTACTCTGTTTCCTGTCTTTTAGCCAGTTTGCAATCCACGAAAGGACATCGCAACCTATCCCATGACTTTTTACTTTTCCTAGAATCCTCTCATGAGGAACTTTGTCAAACGCCTTTTGAAAATCCAAGTATACTATATCTACCGCTTCACCTTTATCCACAGGCTGAAGAAGTTAGGGCTGTTCAGCTTGAAGAAGAGACGGCTGAGGGGGGATATGATAGAGGTCTTTAAGATCTTGAGAGGTCTTGAACAAGTAGATGTGACTCGATTATTTACACTTTCGAATAATAGAAGGACTAGGGGGCATTCCATGAAGTTAACAAGTAACACATTTAAGACTAATCGGAGAAAATTCTTTTTCACTCAACGCATAATAAAGCTCTGGAATTTGTTGCCAGAGGATGTGGTTAGTGCAGTTAGTGTAGCTGGGTTCAAAAAAGGTTTGGATAAGTTCTTGAAGGAGAAGTCTATTAATGGCTATTAATCAATTATACTTAGGGACTAGCCACTGCTATTAATTGCATCAGTAGCATGGGTTCTTCTTAGTGTTTGGGTAATTGCCAGGTTCTTGTGGCCTGGTTTTGGCCTCTGTTGGAAACAGGATGCTGGGCTTGATGGACCCTTGGTCTGACCAGCATGGCAATTTCTTATGTTCTCATGTTCTTAACGCCTTCAAAAAAGTGAAGCAGATTTGTGAGGCAAGACTTGCCCTGGGTAAAGCAAGGCACACACACTACTAGTATGCCCCACTGGAGCGTATCACCACGCACAAAAATGTATGTGCGCAAAAGTCGCGCCTAACACAGCGTGCACAATCCATGCGCAGAGCCGAAGCATTGCACACACCATCATTCTACAGAGAGCAGTAAAGCACGCACAAGCACACACGGAAATGCCGCCGCAGCATATCACGTAGCACACTGAGAAAAGCCTACCGCAGGGCCTAGCCCACCTGGGCCGCTCAATCCTCCAGGCTGCCCTATACCCAACGGGACCGGGAACGATGTCACACCGAGCACGGAGACCAAAGGACGGCCTAAAACCTCCTAACCATCTCTGTAAGTAAAAATTTTTTTTCTAAAACTTACTAGAGCTCAGCACTTACCGGTTGAGTACAGAAACTGTCTCTGGTTGCGGGGGCGAGAGGGCATCTGCCATCACTGCTGCGCTTGGCCTTCTGCACCCGCTGCCTTTCAGCTGTACAAGAAGCTAAGTCCTCACCAGGAACCAGCTACCGGACCAAGGCACACTTCTGAGTGACCATGGAAATCACCTCAGAAATTCTCAACTGGGGGAGGGACCTTTATGTATCACCACAGGAGAGTGGGGCTTTCATTTCTCAATATAAAATTCTGCTTTCAAAATTCACAGCAATCCCCATAGGGAGATGCATGTCCACCATCTGCTGGAGACAGAGAATGCTAGCAGGCTGGGGTCACCGCAGGAGTACATATACTGCGACGTCAGCTTGCTCCATCTCCCTCTGCTGGCAGGGGAGCATAACCCACTGGTCCTGAGTCCATCTGTCTACATGATAGGAAACCATCCTTATTAACTGAAGGATGGCATCTGCATCATCTAAACCTGCATTAATGTTGAGCGCTTAATGATCACTGCGATGTCCTTACCCAAGAGGGTAGAGAAGATAATAGTGTTAGCTAGAAAATCATAATTAGTAGAACCTACAAATTTAAATGGAAAAGTTTCTTAGATCTGTTCGCATTCAACTCAAACAGTTACTGAACTATTTGTTCTCTCTCTCTGTTAAGATTCTGTGAATCCTTGATGGTTAACAGTCTTACCTTAGGCCAAGAAGAACGATACAGGGCAGTAGGCAACGATGGTGTCCACCCCAGCCAGCTATAGTAAGCAGGGAAGATCCAAGTCCGGTCCGGGTCGAGGCAGGTAGCAAGGGAAAGAGTAATCCAAGTCCGGTCCTGGTCGAGGCATGTAGCGAGGCAAGAGTAATCCAAATCCGGTCCGGGTCGAGGCAGGTAGCGAAACAACAAAACGGGAGGCAACCCAGGTCAGGCAGGAAAGCAACAGAATCCGAGCAGAGCACCAGCACAAGATAGCCTGTAGCTGAGGCGAAGCTGTGCTGGAATCGAGGCTTTAAATAGTGACAGTTCTCCCGTGCAATTCGCCGGACTTCCGGGAGTGACGCGCTTAAAGGGGGCGGGGCCTCAACCCGAAGAGCATAGTGTGATGCCGCTGCCTGCTGGTGGTGCCTCGCGATGGAATGCGCCGAAAGGCCAGGACCCTGCCAACTGTGAATGGTAACAGTACCTCCCCCGCAAGGCTCTCTCCTCCGGCTCCCCAGACCCGATTTATGAGGAAATCGTTGGTGAAATCGTTGGAGTAAACGAGATGCTTGGATATTCTCACATGGCTCCCAAGAATTCTCCTCGGGACCAAAATTTTTCCACGATATTAAATATTGTACTCGTTCCCAGATTCTCCTGGAGTCCAAGATTTCTTTAATCTCATACTGCGTGTCGTCTTGTATAAATGGGGGAATTATTTTCTTGGTTCTCCTGGAGGGCCAGGACAATATTGCCGGTTTGAGTAAAGAGATGTGAAACACGTTGTGAATACGAAGAGTGAGTGGCAACTGGAGTTTAAAGGCGACTTCATTAATCTGTTTAATAACAGGAAACAGTCCTACAAGTTTCGGTGCAAATTTTAGAGATGAGTACGTAACTTGAGGTTCTTAGTGCTTAACCACACCAGATCTCCTGGCTGAAGAAGAGGTCCTCTTCTCCTGCTTTTATCAGCCTGTCTCTTGATTTTACTGGAAGTTTGTAGTAACAGTTTTCGAGTCTCCTCCCAGAGTTTAGTCATTGATTGGACTGTGTTTTCCACGGCCGGACAGGAGGAAGGTGTAGCAATGGGGAGCGGAATCCGAGGATGTCTCCCAAAGACTAAAAAAAAAAAGGTGATGATCTACATGCTTGGGTGACTATTGTCTCAGCCCAAGGTAAAAGGGATGCCCAGTCATCATGTCTTTGGTTCACATAGCATCGTAAAACGGTTTTAAGAGACTAGTTGGTGCGTTCAGTTAATCCACTGGACTGAGGATGATAGGCCGATGAAAATTCTAATTTTATCTGAAATTTCTTGCACAAGTCTCTCCAAAATTTTGCCGTAAATTGCACCCCTCTGTCGAACACAATACTTGAAGGTAACCCATGAATACGGAAAATGTGTAGTAAGAAAAGTCGAGCCAATTCTGAAGCAGAGGGTAATCCAGGAAGAGGGATAAAATGGGCCATTCTGGAAAATCTATCAATAATCACCCAAATTACTGTATTCCCCTCAGACGGAGAAAGTTCGGTTATAAAGTCCGTGGCGATCTGTGACCAGGGTTTCTTTGGAATCGTCAGAAGTTGTAATAGTCCAGCCGGGCGGTGTCATGGAATCTTGTGGGCAGCGCACGTAGAACAAGATTCTACGTATCTTTTCACATCTGATCTCCATCGCGGCCACCAATAAGAACGTGAGACAAGGTTTGCAGTTCTGCTAATGCCCGGATGTCCCACGTACTGGGAGTCATGAGCCCATTGAAGAACTTTTTGTCTAAGCCGCTTGGGTACTACAGTTTTCCCCATTGGAACCGTAAAGGTGGCTGCCACAATTAACTGAGCTGGGTTGATTATATGACGAACTGGTTCCAGAATATCCTCCGGAATAAAACTTTGAGACAATGCATCTGCTCTTACATTCTTTTTTGCGGCCCGAAAATGTATCTTGAAGTCAAACAGACTGAAAAATAAGGCCCAACGAGCTTGTCTAAAGTTTAAACGTTGGGCCTGTGATAGATAAGCGAGATTCTTGTGATCCGTGTAGATATTGACAGTATATTTAGCCCCCTTCTAAAAGATGTCTCCATTCCTCCAGTGCTGCCTTGATTGCCAATAGTTCCCTTTCTCCTATGGCGTAATTATTTTCTGCTGGAGAAAGTTTTTTGAAAAAATAAGCACAGGTAAGTAATGTCCCAGAGTCAAAGGGTTGTAGCAGAATGGCTCCAACGCCTAAAGCTGAGGCGTCAACCTCCACAATGAAAGGATTTGCTGGAGTAGGTCGTATGAGACATGGAATTTTAGTAAATTCTTGTTTTAGCTTTTGAAAAGACTGGATGGCTTCCATGGTCCAATTATGAATTGGGGCTCCTTTCTTAGTTAAGGCAGTTAGGGGAGCTACCAAGGTGGAATAACCAGGAATGAATTGTCGATAATAGTTAGAAAACCCCAAAAATCTTTGTAAGGCTTTCAGCCCGGTGGGTTGAGACCAATCCAAAATGGCCTTAAGTTTCTCCGGATCCATGCATAGGCCTTCTTTCGAAACAATTTACCCCAAAAATGGTAGCTCCTCCTGATGAAAGACATTTGTCTAATTTAACAAATAATTTGTTCTCTTGAAGACGTTGTAAAACTTGCTTGACATGACGTTAAGAACACAAGAAATTGCCATGTTGGGTCAGACCAAGGGTCCATCAAGCCCAGCATCCTGTTTCCAACAGAGGCCAAACCAGGCCACAAGAACCTGGCAATTACCCAAACACTAAGAAGATCCCGTGCCACTGATGCAATTAATAGCAGTGGCTATTCCCTAAGTAAATTTGATTAATAGCCGTTAATGGACTTCTCCTCCAAGAACTTATCCAAACCTTTTCTGAACCCAGCTACACTAACTGCACTAACCACATCCTCTGGCAACAAATTCCAGAGCTTTATTGTGCATTGAGTGAAAAATAATTTTCTACAATTAGTCTTAAATGTGCTACTTGCTAACTTCATGGAATGCCCCCTAGTCCTTCTATTATTCGAAAGTGTAAATAACCGATTCACGTCTACTCGTTCAAGACCTCTCATGATCTTAAAGACCTCTATCATATCCCCCCTCAGCCGTCTCTTCTCCAAGCTGAACAGCCCAAACCTCTTCAGTCATTCCTCATAGGGGAGCTGTTCCATCCCCTTTATCATTTTGGTTGCCCTTCTATGTACCTTATTTATTTATTTAGCACTTTTATATACCGATATTCAAGTAACAGAGTTACCAATCAAGTCGGTTTACATTCCAACAATAACAATGACATGTGAAAATGTCTTACAATAAACAGGAAGATAGAACTTGGATACAAATAACTAGGATTAACAACATAAATAAATAGGTAAGGAGCTTAATGCTGGCTGGAGTAAAGAACAGGGGTTAATAGTAGAGCAAGATTTTAAGAGTTGACTACATTGATATAAATAGGATGAGCGTTCTCTTCAGTGAGTTACGAGTGACTGGGATTACTGGTGGGAGTTCTAATAAGATACTAAGTTAGGAGAAGGCTTGGTTAAACAACCAGGTCTTGAGTCTTTTTTTAAAGGTGATTGGGCACTGTATTTGTCTGAGGTCTGATGGAAGAGAGTTCCAGTGCTTAGGGCCGGCAGTGGAAAAAGCTCTTTTACTTAATGCTGTTTTAATCGGTGGGGCCTGTTTTAATCGGTGGGACCTTCTCTATCGCAACTATATCTTTTTTGAGATATGGCGACCAGAATTGTACACAGCATTGTACACAGCATTCCAGGTGTGGTCTCACCATGGAGCGATATAGAGGCATTATGACATTTTCCATTTTATTAAACCATTCCCTTCCTAATAATTCCTAACATTCTGTTTGCTTTTTTGACTGCCGCAGCTGATGATTTTAAAGTATTATCCACTATGATGCCTAGATCTTTTTCCTGGGTGGTAGCTCCTAATATGGAACCTAACATTGTGTAACTACAGCAAGGGTTATTTTTCCCTATATGCAATACCTTGCACTTGTCCACATTAAATTTCATCTCCTATTTGGGTGCCCAATCTTCCAGTCTTGCAAGGTCTTCCTGTAATGCATCACAATCTGCTTGTGATTTAACTACTCTGAATAATTTTGTATCATCCGCAAATTTGATAACGTCACTCATCGTATTCCTTTCCAGATCATTTATATATATATTGAAAAGCACCGGTCCAAGTACAGATCCCTGAGGCACTCCACTGTTTACCCTTTTCCACTGAGAAAATTGACCATTTAATCCTACTCTCTGTTTCCTGTCTTTTAACCAGTTTGTAATCCATGACTTTTTAGTTTTCGTAGAAGCCTCTCATGAGGGACTTTGTCAAATGCCTTCTGAAAATCCAAATACACTATATCTACCAGTTCACCTTTATCCACATGTTTATTAACTCCTTCAAAAAAGTGAAGCAGATTTGTTAGGCAAGACTTCCCTTGGGTAAATCCATGTTGACTGTGTTCCATTAAACCATGTCTTTCTATATGCTCTACGATTTTGATCTTGAGAATAGTTTCCGCTATTTTTCCCGGCACTAACGTCAGGCTCACTGGTCTATAGTTACCCGTATCACCCCTGGAGCCTTTTTTTTAATATTGGGGTTACATTGTCCACCCTCCAGTCTTCAGGTACAATGGATGATTTTAATGATAGGTTACAAATTTTAACTAATAGATCAGAAATTTCATTTTTTAGTTCCTTTAGTTCCCTAGGATGCATACCATCTGGTCCAGGTAATTTGCTACTCTTTAGTTTGTTGATCTGGCCTACTATATCTTCCAGGTTCACAGTGATTTCGTTCAGTTCGTCTGACTCATCACCCCTGAAAACCATCTCTGTAACTGGTATCACCCCAGTATTCTCATTAGTAAACACGTTGGTGTTATTGTGTTTTAGAGAAAATTAGGATGTCGTCCAGATAAACAATGACATGGGAATATAGCAAATCTCAAAAAATGTCAATCGTGCTCTGGAAAACTGCAGGAGCATTACATAGTCCAAACGGCATGACCCGATATTCGTAGTGTCCATCATGCGTGTTAAAGGCAGTTTTCCATTCATTTACAAGGCCATAATGAGCCATCTTTCTTCTTGACAAAAAAAAAATCCTGCTCCAGCTGGAGAAGAAGGTTTAATGAATCCTCTTGCAAGATTTTCTTGGATGTATTGTGTCATTGCTCTCAATTCTGGTTCAGATAAGGTGTAAACCCTCCCCCTGGGAGGCTCTTTACCAGGAATTAACTCAATCTCACAATCATAGGAACGAAGAGGTGGTAGAGACTCTGCTTGCTGTTTGCTAAAGACATCAATAAATTCAGCGTACTGACCGGGTAAAGCAACTGGAATCCTCGTAGAATCAGAAATGATATTGTTGGGTGGATGAATTATAGACAAACAGTTTTGTTGACAGTGGGAACTCCATTTAGCCAGTTGTAAGGTACCCCAGTCTAAGTGGGGTTGATGTTTTATTAACCAGGGTAAACCTAAAATAATCTGGTTGACAGAGGAGGGAAGGACAAATAATTGGATTGTTTCGTGATGAAGTAGACCCGTATTCATCTTGATGGGTTGAGTTATGGAGATAATCCTCTCTACAATAGGTTGTCCGGAAACAGATGAGACTACCAAAGGGGTTTTTAGAGTCTCGGTAGGAATATGGAATTGATTGACCAGCTGCTCCTCGATGAAGTTGCCTGCGGCTCCGGAATCCACAAAGGCATGACACTGAAGTGTCTCCTGTCCAAGTGTTAAGGATACAGGATCAGGATCTGTGGAGAGGGACTAAATGGACCCAGGGAGGCCTCTCCCACCAAGCCTAGGCTCGAAAGTTTCCTGATTTATTACATTTGTTAGCAAAGTGTCCTTGTCCCGCACAGTACAAACAAAGATTGTTCAGTCTACGCAGTTGCCGTTCCTGAGGAGTTATGTGACATCTGTGGATTTGCATAGGTTCCTCTGAAGCTGCTTGAGTCTCCAAAATCTGAGGGGTGATGAGAGGTTGCTGAAAGGTTGGCACCAACCAGACAGGTTGTCGCAGCGTGGCCTACTCTCGAGAGCATTCCTGGATGCATAGATCTAATCGAATGGCCAGACGGATTAACTCCTCCAAATTATCCGGTATCTCACAGCCTGCCAGTTGATCTTTAATAATTTCAGAAAGCCCTTGGCAAAAAATGGCCGTAAGACTGTCCTCTCCCCAACGTAATTCTGCGGCCAAGGTACGGAATTGAATAGCGCATTCCCCAACTGAACGAGACCCTTGTCTAATTTGGAGTAATTCTGCCACTGCAGAAGCAGAACGACCAGGTTCATCAAAGATTAAACAAAAGTCTCTCAAAAATTGAGTCAAATTGTACAAAGGTGGATCCTCTCGCTCCCAAAACGGAGAGAGGCCCAGGCCAAGCCCGGTCCCTCCAAAAGAGACAGAATAAATGTGACCTTGGTTCTGTCAGTAGTGAATATTTTATTTATTTATTTAAAATTTTTATATACCGACATTCATCAAAGATATCACATCGGTTTACAGTGTAACGCAAACAGACGCCTGGGTGGCGCTTTACATCGAACAAATATAACATGTTAACAAGAGAGTAATTGAGGGGGGGAGATATAATGGGAGAATAGCATTAAATATTATAAACAAGATTTGCAAGTATATACAATATGTACATTAATGGGGGATAGTATAAAATATAAATTTGGGCAGGCTATGAAGTGGGAAGGGGGGTGAGAGGTGAGAGGAGTGGGGAGGAAAAGGAGGGGAGGGGAGGGTAGTGCGGTGGAAAGAGATAGGGGAAGTTAGGTGTATGCTTTAGTGAAAAGCCAGGTCTTAAGCTTCCGCTTGAAGGTTTTTAGGCATTCTTCTTGCCGTAGTTCGACTGGCATTGTGTTCCAGAGAGTCGGCCCGGCGATCGATAGCGCACAGGCTCTCGTGGAGGATAGTTTGTAGAGTTTGGGAGAGGGGGTGGGCATGGTGGCGAGATGTGGGTGTCTAGTGGGCTTTTTAGATTGGTGGAGGCGGAAGGATTCATTAAACCAGTTCATTTCAGGATTGTATAAGGCCTTGTGGACGAGAGAGAGAGCCTTATATTGTATGCGGGATGCTATTGGGAGCCAATGCAGATCTTTTAAAACAGGTGTGATATGGTCATGTCTGCGTGAGTTGGTCAAAATCCGGGCTGTTGTGTTTTGCAATATTTGAATGGGGTGGATAGCGTTGTTCGGTAGGCCGAGGAGGAGGGAATTGCAATAGTCTGTTTTGGCGAAGATGGTGGTTTGTAGTACTGTACGGAAATCAGGGGGATATAGTAAGGGTTTAAGTTTTTTTAGGGTGTGAAGTTTAAAGAAACCGTCTTTTAGTATGTTACTGATGAATTTCTTCAGCGTGAGGTGACCATCAAGGATGATTCCCAGATCACGGACTTGTTGGGCAAATGGGATATGAGAAAGAGGGGGGGGAGGGTTCGGTTGGTTTTGGGGTGAGATGAACATGATTTCAGTTTTATTGGTGTTAAGAGCTAAGTGGATGGAAGATAGGAGATTGTTTATGGATTGGAGGGTGTCATTCCAGATATCCATGGTTTTCGATAGAGAGTCAGTGATGGGTATGAGCAACTGGACGTCATCAGCGTACACATAATGAGGGAGATTGAATACCGCCGGCTGGAGAGAGAAGTGCATGCGGCACTGGTTGATAAACCCTCGACATAGTTGCGAGTCTCCATTGAATCGTGGCGGTGGCGTTAAACGTACTGTAGGAGGGGGTGTAGGGGCAGCCGGGTTCAAAACTGACAGTGCATCCATTCTTGCCACCAGTCTCTCCAATACTCCTGTGACTTGATTAAGTTCCCCCTGCTGCTGCTAAATACAGGAAGCTAGCCTGGGAATGGCCTGTAGTGCTGTTAAATCCACGGGATCCATGGCCTCAGCTAATTGTTACGATTCTGTGAATCCTTGATGGTTAACAGCCTTACCTTAGGTCAAGAGGAACGATACAGGGCAGTAGGCAACGATGATGTCCACCCCAGCCAGCTATAGTAAGCAGGGAAGGTCCAAGTCCGGTCTGGGTCAAGGCAGGTAGCAAGGCAAAGTAATCCAAATCCGGTCCAGATCGAGGCAGGTAGTAAGGCAAGAGTAATCCAAATCCGGTCCGGGTCGAGGCAGGTAGCAAGGCAAGAGTAATCCAAATCCGGTCCGGGTCGAGGCAGGTAGCAAAACAACAAAATGGGAGGCAAACCAGGTCAGGCAGGAAAGCAACAGAATCCGAGCAGAGCAGAGCACAAGATAGCCTGTAGCTGAGGCAAAGCTGTGCTGGAATCAGCTTTAAATTGTGACAGTTCTCCCGTGCAATTCACCAGACTTCTGGGAGTGACACGTTTAAAGGGGCAGGGCCTCAGTCCGAAGCGCGTAGAATGATGCCGCTGCCTGCCGGTGGCGCCGCGCGATGGATGCGCCAAAAGCCCGGGACCCTGCCAACCGTGAACGGTAACACTCTCTTCATCAGGTCTTAGTACCTCATCTGCGACAGTGCATCTCAATGCAATAGCAGCTTACCCTTGACTTGGGTATGGCACGCCAATTTCTCCTCATCCATTAGTATCCAAATTCATGAAAGGTTTAGAGTATATTAAACCTCCAGTTGTCTATCCACCTGCTCCATGGGACTGAAATGTAGTCCTGGCACAAATGATAAAGAGTATCCGAACCACTGGAATCAGCTTCTCTCAAATTTTTAACATGAAAAGTAATATTCCTACTTTTAAGAAGTAATATTTCAAAGCGATAGTAACTCAATAATATACCTGGACTTGACCAACATTACTCAAATAATGATTTTATTTATGAAATTGTAACCGAACTTTATTGGCACCTGTTAGAATGTAAGATATCCTACATTTACTTACCTTAGTCTATGTGCCTATTTGTAAACCGTTGCGATGGTATATAACTTAGCGACGGTATAGAAAAGTTTTCAAATAAATAAATAAATAAATAAATAAATAAGCAAGCAGTCACATCCGCCAGAGGAGTCAGCAAGCTTCAGGATATCCTCCTTTTCATGCAGTTCTTTCAATAGGGTGCTACTCTGCACCCAAAGTTAAAGCCAAAAGAAGTATCAGCTTTCCATATTCAGGCCATCATATTACCTACATTGTTCCCAAAACCACACAAACACACATGAAGGTGAGAAAGCCACCTTAGAATGTAAAAGAGCCTTGGCTTATTACAAAATATTAACTTGGCCTCATCATCAGACCTTGTAACTAATCGCCTTTTACTATTCTAGCACACTAGGCATAGCAGTAGCCAAACATACTTTGTCTAACTGGCTAGCAGATGGTATAGCATATTGCTATGCACTAAAGAGCCTACAGATTAGACACCATCAAAGCTCATCAAGTTAGAGCCATGGCTAAATCAGTGGCTCATCTGCAAGTTGTAACTGTACCTCTTGAAGACATCTGCAAAGCTGAAACTTGGTCAGTACACATTTTTATATCACATTATCATCTGGACATGCAGTTTTACGTAGCCTATTCACCCAGTAGCCTGTTCTCCATGGTGAGGTCTGGATTGATTATTCAGTTAAATACTCCACTGCAATCCTCAGCTTCAACTCCCCACGTGTGATGGCTATTGCAGCCCTTCTTGTCAACTGATAAAGCAAGTTTGCTTATCATAAATGTGGTTCTCTATAGACAGCAGGATGAATTAAACATGCTAAATACCTGCCCATCTCCCTGGGGATTCGACTACCTAACTAAATTTCGCTCTAAAATGGATGGAGGGGCTAACAAGGCAACACATGCATTGGAATTTCAACACATGCACATTAGAGCAAAAGAGGACAGGATCCATTCAGTGTCTACAGATGACATCACTCACATACCATGGCTAATTCAACCTGCTATCTAAAGATAGCACCATTTACGATACATAAACATGCCTTACTAGCTCACAAAATTAAACCAAAGTCTATTATTCCTATACACACACATTTGTACACAATACTACCCTTAAAAGCTTAGATAGCCAGTAATAGTTTAACCCTTTAAATATTTTGGGGTTTTTTTTCAAAATTTAAGCACTCTTTTCCAACAAGTCAAACTTACCACCAACAGATGAAGATTCTGCAGTCAAAATGCCCTGGTGGGCCAGTCAGGAAGATCAATGGTTGGTGTTGGTAGCTGCGGCCAAATAGCTGCAGAGATGCTGCAACCAACACCAGGTAAAAGTCGCGGGAAAGCGGGCGACGCTCAATTTTGCTGGCGTCGGTTCTCAAACCCGCTGACAGCCATGGGTTCGGAAACCGGACGCCGGCAAAACTGAGCCGCGGGCCGATTTCAAATTTTTTTTTTTAACTTTTTTTTTTTTTAACTTTCGGGACCTCCGACTTAATATCGCCAGTTTTTACTGCTTTTCTGTGCACTTTCCCGGTGCCCAGAGAAATTAACGCCTATCTTTGGGTAGGCGCTAATTTCTGAAAGTAAAATGTGCGGCTTGGTCGACACTATGTCACAGGGACTGCAATAGACTTAGCCACCAGAAATGTGAGTTAACCTTTACTCCTCTTTAGACCCAGAAGTTAAATTTCCAGCATTATTCCAGCTGAAGCAATTTCAATTCTCCCCAGTCATATACACACACACCCTTCCTCTCCTCCAACTCACATTGCCACTCAATACACACCTCCTACAACATTAACCCACACATGCATAGGGGGACAGACGAAAGAGAAAGAGAATACACACATACACCTTCCCCTGAAACACATTGCTAATCACTCATGCAATGCATTTGAGACACAGTGCCAGTGTGTACTTTTCAACTGTAGGTACTTGCCCCATTGTGGCAAGGCATAGCACATAAAATCAAGGTGTAAACTCTACAGATTGAGCAACTACAGTTGAACAGTATGCATTGGTACTGTGGCCCAAAGGCTTTGCATGCAAGATTGTGCTCAAGTCAGGATGCATTTTTATACAGACGTCCATTGGGAAAAGCATGCCAAGTGAAATGAAAGGTAAGTTATCTGGAGTGGGTACAGCCATAGAGTTTGCACTCTTTTGTGCTCCATTTGGGATGCAGTGTGCCTCAAATTTATTTATTTTTGTTAATTTATGAACTGCCTTTCGTGAATGGCCAGTCACTTCTAAGTGGATAATATTCAGGTACTATAGCTATTTCCCTGCCCCCAGAGGGCTTACAACCCAAGGGCCTGATTTAGTTAAGCTATTCTCTCATTCTGTGTTAATGGGAAAAATGCTTAGTAAATGAAGCCCTTCATTAGTACCCAAAGCAAAAAATGTGTACTGTTCAGCTGCAGATGCCCTCCCCAGAGAGCTTACCCTTTGATTTCACTTGGGATACCTAGCCCAAATGGCTTTGCACATGAGATTATGCCCAAATTGGGATGCACAGCATCAGTCTTGCCCGCAAGACCATATTCCTGGGGTGTAGGTACACATCTTCCAACTTCAGGCACCATCCTCC
Organism: Rhinatrema bivittatum; assembly: GCF_901001135.1. Classification (NCBI taxonomy): domain Eukaryota; kingdom Metazoa; phylum Chordata; class Amphibia; order Gymnophiona; family Rhinatrematidae; genus Rhinatrema; species Rhinatrema bivittatum. Next base: position 228,051,821 of record NC_042617.1, on the reverse strand, counting down.
TTACTTCTGGTTTTAAAGTACTTTTTAAAACACTTTTCTGCATTAGTTAACTTACATTTTTAGTACTTTTTTTTCATTTAGATTGCTTTTCTTTGGTATTTTCTTTTTCTGTTTTACTCCTGCTCTATTTACACCCCATTACATTACTGCATTCTGCAATAATGCTGGTTTTTACCATGTATATTAACCAAAATGCTAAATTTTAACCTGTTTTAGTATAGGTTTTGTTACATCAGCCCTCTGTGCTCAACTATGTTCCCAGGCTATAAAATTCATTCAGCAACCCAAGTCATGGTTTGAGGAATGTGTGGCTTAGACAGAGAGAGTGTTGTGAATGTCTGCAAACTTATTTTAAGCTTTAAATCTGAATATCTTGTTAGTTTATTGTATCCTTGTTAGGGGTACAGTAATGTTGTCTGATCTTAGTGAATTGATTTCTGAGGTAGTCTTACATGCAACGAGAATTCGGCTGTAATTTTAATCTGCATATAGAAAATGAGTCTTATATAGGTTTGTTTGTTTAAAACATTTTATTTGTATTTCAAGATCCATAATTTGTCACACAACATAAATCACCCTGTAGTGTAGTGATTCTTCACACCTCAAGGCAGTATTCAACAAGTCTCAAAATACTTTTTCAATTTTTTCAACTCCAAAAAAACCCTTTCCCCCCTTACCCATCCCAATCACATATAGTTTTTAAATACAATGCAAATGCTCAACTTAGATCAGATCAAAAATGTTCCAAATAACTGTACAGGACACAATTTAGACTATTTTTGTAAGCCAAAGATCTATTCTGTCAACACCAAATATGTCTCGCGATTTAGTCCCTGACGAGGTCCGATAATTATTAAAAACATAAGGTAGGGAAGACTAATTCGGAAAAAAAAGAGTGCGATTCAAGTGGGCTTGCCCTGAACCTTGATGAAAACTGATCATTTTGTAAAAAAAGAATTCCATCATCAAGCCCAGCATCTCGTTTCAGACAGTAGCCAATGCAGTCACAAGTACCCAGCAAGATACCAAAGAACAGAGCCACTCCTTTTTACTCATACCCAGGGATAAGTCCCAAGTATACATGGCTAATGAAAGTTTATGGACTTTTCCTCCAGAAACTTGTCTAAATCCTTTTTATAACCAACTAAACTAACTGCTTTCACCACATATCCTGGCAACAAACTCCACAGTTTAATTGTGCTCCGAATGAAAAAATACTTCCTCCAATTTGTTTTAAATGTACGATCTATTAACTTCATGGGGATTCCCCTAGCCCTAATACTATTTGAAAGGGTAAATAACCATTCCTGTTTACCTGTTCAACCCATTCAAAATTTTATAGACTATCGTATCCCCTTCTCAGCCATCTCTTCTTCAAGCTGAAGAGCCCTAACCTGTTTAGCCTTTCCTTATAGGGAGCTGTTCCATCCAGCTTATTTTAGTTACCCTCTGCACCTTATCTAGTTCCACTATTCCTTTTTTGAGATGGGGCAACCAGAACTGCACATAATGCTCAAGTTGCAGGAACACTACGGATCAATGAAGTGGCATTATGATATCCTGTTTTATTTTTCATTCCACTGTATATCCAGTACTGGTGATACTAATAAAATATTGCAGACATTAACATGCTCCACTGAAGTTTTTACTACACTTTGCTCACTAAGCCTGCTGGTGGACTCTCAGCTGTGGATAGGGGTGGGGGAATACTCCCCTCCCACTCATCCTCCTCTCTAACTCACCTCTTATCCTCCCTGCCTGGTCTTACCTCCCCCCTCACACACTCCCCCTTCCCTTTCTCATACCTCCTCTCCCATTACTTTTGCTCAGCCCTACCGCCAACCCAATTCTTCCCTCTTACTTAATCCCCTTTTTTTCTACCATTCCTCTCAACCTCATAGTAACGACGGCAGAAAGGCCAAATGATTCATCCAGTCTGCTCAGCAAGGTTCCTATGGTAGCAAATGCCAATCCGTGCAGGTTACCCCCAAGCCTTATGTAAGAATAGCAATATTAACAATCAAAACCAAGCACTGTCAAACTCATAACAAAATTACTAACTTTTTTTTTTTTTTTTTAACAGGGTGAGAAGTCTTCTTGATAATTCGGACAATGCTGCTTGAATGTGCTTCACTATCAGAATTGGCCATAGAAGCAGTCCTGCGCTTTTTCCCTAATGTCCGTGTATCAATACCCCAGACTATAAAAGTCAGGGTCTAACATTGGCTGCTGTCTGAATCTTATTCCCCCTCCCCCATCAAAGTGGACATCAATGTTGCTGTTGCATCAAAATCATGAAAGCTAATTGTTTAAAGGTAGTAACTCCCATGCCTTCTGTTAGGGGACACTGCTGCTCCATGCAGATTACCTCCATGCACTCTCTTTTTATTTCCACCTCTAGCCTTTAGAGATACACAGTGTTTATCCCATGCCTTTTTGAATTTATGTACTGTTTTCATCTCCACTCTTCTGGAAGGGCATTCCATGCATTCACCACCCTCTCCATGAAGAAATATTTCCTGATGTTGGTTCTGAATCATCTCCCCTAAAGTTTCATTTCATGACCTCTAGTTCAACTGTTTGCTTGCCAACAGAAAAGGTTTGAGGATCCGGCATCTTTATAGCCTTTCAGGTATCTGAAAGTCTGTAGCATATCTCCCTTGCACCTCCTCTATTCCAGGTATTTATACTGTATATACTCGTGTATAAGTTGAAAAATTTTACCCTCAAAAACGGTCTTGAAAATCACGGTCTTATACACGGGTCAATCTACATAATGCCGGTACAACGGCACTTGCAGGTGCACAAGCACGTCCTCCCCCCTCCGAAGCCAGGGTCTGACTGGCGCACTTAGAGCCATGTGATTCAAAGCACACCGCTGGGACCCCGCGGGGGAGGAGTGAGGACGTGCCTGAACGACCACAAGTTCGGTGTCATCCTCATAGCAACAGCGATGGATTCAGAGGAGCTATGGGGGAGAAGCTGTCCTACTGCTACACTGGGAAGCCAAGGGGGAGGAGGAAAGGCATTCCTGAGCAAGTGTGGTCATTGTCCAGATAGCAGCAAATGAGTTAAGGAATTGGGAGGGGAGTAAGGATTCAAACAGGAGGGTCAGCCATGGCAGAGGGAGGGAAGGATTCAAACAGGAGGGTCAGCGATGGGGGAGGGAGGGAAGGATTCAGACAGCAGAGATAGCCATTAGAATGTCTTACCCTCAGGAAAATGAGTGCTGAGAAGAAAGAGAGAACATCTTACACTGCATCTCTGAAACATATAGAAAGTGCAAAGTCGGCCAATAATTATGTAGCTGCAAGAGAATTTGACATTAGTGGAAAAACTCATTGGCAAAAAAATGAAGAAAAGCTGCTAGAAATGCCAAAGTCAAAGAAAGCCTTACATTTCAAAATTGTGCCTTTTGAAGGAATGGGAAAGGATTTGAATGACTGGGTAATAGAATGCAGACAGAATGGTTACATTGTGACTTGCTCAAACATTAGGATTCGTGCCCTTCAAAAGGCAAAAGACGACAAAATATTCAGCAACCAAAGGTCTGAAAAAAATTCATAGCATAGCATGGTTGGTGTTCGCGGTTTATGAACCGATGGGGATTGTGCCTTTGTCAGAGAACAAAGATTTCACAGAAACTTCCTAAAGAGCTTAATGAAAAGATCTGTTCGTTCCACAAATTCATTACTCAGCAGAGAATAAAGAATCATTTGATATGAATAACATTGGTAATATGAATGAGACACCTATGACATTTGATATGCCTGGGAATCGCACTGTAGCTGGCGTTGGTGAGAATACCATAATACCAAACATGTAAAAACAACTGGTCATGAAAAGACCCATTTCACGGTGGTCCTCTCTTGCCTGGCAGATGGCATAAAACTGTATCTGGTGGTAATATTCAAGAGGAAAACGATGCTAAAGAACCTACAAATTCCAGCAGGCATAGCTGTTTGGGTTCATCCTAAAGGCTAGATGGATGAGGAGGGAATGAAATGGTGGCTGTGCGATTTGTGGGGTAGGCAATCAGGCGTGGGACTAAGAAAAACCACCGTCACTATTTGTGTGGGATATGTTCCACAAACATATAACAAAGGATGTGAAGGACGATGCAAAGAAAATGGCATTCACATTAGCAGTGATTCCAGGAGGTCTGACATCAATGCCCCAGCTGTTAGATGTCTGTCTCAACAAGCCTTTCAAGGACCAATTCCGGAATATGTGCCAACAACAAATGTGTTTTGGTCAAGCAAAGTTAATTAAGAGAGGGAACCTGATGATACCAGACATTGATTTGGTAGGAAATAGCTAAAGAATGCCTGGGAGTCAATTCCACCAGAAATGGTCAAGAAGTCATTCCTGAAATGCGGCTTTGGCAATGCTATAGATGGTTCAGAAGATGACACCATCTATGAAGACAAAGATGAATCAGCATCGGATGATGATTCAACTACCCTCTGGAACTCCCTCCCCACCCTCCTACGCCAAGAAACATCCTTTCACAACTTCAAGAAAGGAGTCAAGACATGGCTGTTCCGACAGGCCTACCCTGACGCAAACCCCGACGCAAACCAAACGTAATATCTCCCCCCAGCCCCCCCCCCCCCTTTCAGTTTCCGCTTGGCCCGGCCATCCCTCACCCTCCTCTCGCCTGTCTTATCCCTTTCTCCTCCCTGCCCCCTGTCACCCTTTCTTTTCCGCGTCACCCGGCCGCTACCCTTCCCTAATTTCCCCCCCCCTTTTTATACCCTCTGAAGTAACTTTTTCCCAGTTTTCTACCGCCTTCTTCAACTTTCGACGCCTCCGTAATTCTACGTAGTTAAATGACACCTATACAGTTTCTCCTGTACATAGTCTCCCCCTACTCTTTTATATTATCCCTTTACCTCCTTCAAATTATGCTTTCCCCCTCCCCTCCTACCCCTTGCCCACCCTCCCCCTCCTCTCCCCCCCTTTCCCCCTCTCAATTCGGCCCTCATGGTTTATTTTTGTACTGTTTTATTTTTATTTTGTTCACTTTGTTATAATGTTTCATTGTTATATTATATTATATTGTTATATTGTTTCACTGTATCTCCCACCTGAGTTCTTTGTAAACCGGCATGATGTGCTTCACGAATGTCGGTAAATAAAAGTTAATAAATAAATAAATAAATAAATAAATATGGACACAGCCAAGACAACATTTATACTGATGGCATCACCATGATTTATTTGGACATTTCAATGATGAAGAATCGGACTTGGAAGGATTTGAATAAAAGGGAAGGATTTGACTTCCGAGTGATGATGTCACCAGCAAGGAAGCCGGGAGACTGAGCTCCGCGGCTCCCCTCCGGTTTTTCCTTGCCAGCCCGCTAACAATGCGGCGTTTTCGCGGCGACCCAGCATGCGAACACTTCTGAGGTGTCCAGGCTCCCCACGGTGACCATTTGCGACGCCGAAGAAGCCGAACGAAAGCGGCTGGGGCAATGAGAAGTAAAGCGCGGCGAGATCGGGTCAAGATGGCGGCCGCAGCCGCTCCCCACTCCCACTACTTGACCTCCCGCTCAGCTTAAATTTATGCTCTGGCTGGCGTTTGGTTGAGAATCTGCTTGAGGGAACCTGTGCCGACCGACTGACTTTGAAGGAAGACTGCTGCAGTGCTGACGGTAACCGGGATACGTAGTGAGCGGGGCAGGACGACCAAAAACGTGGCCAAGATGGCGGCCGGAAGAGTGAGCCTCTGCATTTAATAATTCCTTTGGAGATCTCACATACTGTTCTGACTTGTGGATGAGTGGACATTCTTCAGGGTGACCTTTCCCTCCTTCCTCTGCTTCCACTATATTTTTGGGACCATTTTTTTTTTTTTGGGGGGGACCACCTTTATTCTTGCCTGACGGGGAAACTAACGTGGAGAAAATCCGAATCATTGGGGAAGAATCATGGCGACCCATCTTACCAAAAAGGATAAAGACCGAGAGCGGCCAAAGCTGGCCGACCAGTCGCCAGGTGAGGAGGCGGGGCCGCCTGATCCAATGCTGACTGGGACTCTGGCTGATCTTAAAGCGGCTATCCAAGAGACATTAAACCCAGAACTTACTAATATCTCTCATAAACTCACTGAACTTACAGCAGCGATTAAGGGGTTTGAGCTGCGCTTTACGGTCCTGGAGCAAAGAGTTTCAGATATCCAAGATAGCAATCGCGATTCAGGGACAGACCTTCAGCAGCTGAAAGCTAAAGTGGCGAAGCAGGTGGAGAGGCTTGAAGACCTGGAAAATAGGTCCAGGCGCTCTAATATTCGGTTGGTGGGGCTGCCCGAGTCCCTGAGTGAAAGAGATTTGGCCCCAACGCTGGAAACCTGGCTTACTCGGAAGTTAGCCCTCACATTGCAGTTCGGACCACTCCGATTTGAGAGGGCGCATCGATTGGGGCCCAAAAAGGACAGTCAACTTAAGCCCAGGGTGGTTATAGCTAAGTTGCTCAATTTCGCCCATAAGGGAGAAATTATGCGAGCCCTGCGGGGGGGAAAGGAGCTTCAGTATGAAAACCAGAAGGTCTTGATCTTTCAGGATTTCTCAGCACAGCTCTCCCAGCAGTGAAGGAAAATGGCTCTCTATTGTGCAAAGCTTTATTCTCTTGGTAACAGAGCCCATCTGGTTTACCATGCTCGTATCAGGGTGTCCACGGAGCAAGGAGCCCGATGACTGGAGAATGAGGCGGAGGCGCAGCATTTTCTCACTATTCAAGAAGCCAGCGGCAAACGAGCGGGATTGTCCACTATACCGACTGCATCTCCTTGAGGAATACTGATACGGCTGGCCACATGTGGCCACTTTTATGGCTCCGCCTTGCAGCATAATTGCACCATGTTCTTCGGAGCTACCTTCAGTTGGCGGGCGGCTGGCATACCTTTTTATTTTTTGTCTCTAAGAAGGCCGGTGCCACACTCTAGCCCGGGACAGCTCATAGTTGTTACGGCCTTTGGATGCTGTTTTCCTTCTCTCCTTACCGGCCGTATTAGGAATGCTACGGTTACCTGTTTGTTGTTATGAAAGTTCACTTTAACCAGTTACAGGTTGCAGTAATGGGGTTTGGAGGGGGATGGGGAGGGAGGATCGGGGGGGGGATGTTTGTGATAATCATTCTCTGTTGGCGGATAGCTAAGGGGGAATTGGGGAAGGGATTGAACCTTCGTGGGGATCCAGGGAAGGGGAGGTAGGGGGGATACTATGGTATAGGTCAAAGTCTTCTTGTATATCTGGATCATTCAGGTCGTCAGAACAGATTTCTAAGCCACGGCTTGTATTTGGTTGTAGGTGTAGAGGTTATAGCTCGGACAACTTCCATGCCATACTCATGGTTATACTAATTCCGGCAAGGGACTACTCCCAGTTCCATGGTCCCGGGTAGATACCACGTGATAACCTGGAACGTAAGTGGCATAAATTCTCCTATTAAATGAACAAAAATTCTTACGTCGCTTAAAAGACAGTCTGCAGATATTGTGACACATCTGAATGATCAAGCACATCTGAAATTATGTCAGCAATGGGTTGGTAAAGTGTATTTTGCTTCAGCTACTACTCATTCGGCAGGGGTGGCGATTCTCATTAATAAGCGGCTCCCCCTGCAGATGACCGCATAAATTAAGGATCCTAAAGGGAGATATCTTTTCCTGGTTACTGAATATCAGGGAGTTACTACTGTGTATTGTAATGTATATGCCCCCAATAGGGACGGACCCAAAAAACAAATCGGTAGCCGATCCAGTGAGCTGTGTAACAGTGACGACAATAGGAATCGGATGATAACAAGCCCTTTATTAAAATGCCCGACTCTGGCCGAGTTTCGCTCCCTTGCACAGAGCTGCCTCAGGGGCAACTAAAAATGGACATACAAACAATTAAAACACATACATATAAATATTAAACCACATACATAAAAAAAATTTTTCAATTAAAATATGTGTCATGAAACAATCTTGTCTTAAGAGACATAAAATCAAAACAACTACATATATATGTGTATAAGAGTATGTGTGTACTTATGGATACAATACAATAAATGAAAACATACATGTATGGCAGACAAAAAAAAAAAAATTAATGCAAAAACTAAACAGCATTCTTATGCAGAGAGATTAGAGATGGTGACTTTGTGTCATGGATAATGTAAAAGTGTAAACGATGGAGTCAATACTGGTTATAAGACTCATAAATATAATATGTAATGCTTACTTCATTTTACCAGGACTTGATTTGATCAATGCAGAAAATATCGTATTGATTGTGCCTATTTGAACAAAAAACAATGAAAATAAAAATAAAAAATAAAAAAATAAAAATGAACCATGATAGAAAAAATAATAAAAAAATGAAAAAAACAAAAATTAATTATAAAATCAAAAACCAAAAAAGATAAATAATATATATAGAAAACTTAAACGGGGTCTACCTTCGGTGCCGATGTGTTCTCACTCAAATAGACTTTCTCTAATCAGCATAGTATTGCTACGTAATAGCTGCTTTGTAGTCAAAACGTTCTGTACATGACAACTATATTAGATAAGAAATATCATGATATCATTCATAAAGCACTCTTGAACTGTTCAAATCAATGCTCTGCTATTAAGTTGCGTGATGTCACTCATAAAATAGCAATGACTGGCAAACCTGAAGTTGTCACAAAGAACGGCTTATTCTTATTTGTTAGATGATGGCTGTGATTGCAAATGGCACTCAGTTTGAAATTATCAACTCGCTCTGAATTTTATACTAGCAGAACTATGCAAACATAGCATATGACTTATACTATAACCAAAGACAGCTAATGTTACTATCTGCTGAAGCAAACCGAAGTAAGTGCAAATAATGCCGAAGCGGTACTTACATTTAAAATGACGAGCCGTATCTTAGCTAGTCAAGAGAAAGGACGCCGCGGATGGCGTTTATTTATGCAGGCTCTCGCGATATCCAGCTGGATTTTCGCGCCAAAATCATAAAGATGAAATCACCTTTAAACAATGATTTTTTTAATCATGAAGATTATACATACTGTATCGCCTGTCTCAAAAACTCCTCCAATTCATGACTACTAATAAAAATCATGATGCATGCTATATTTTGAGTTCCAAGAATAAAATAGACCATACAGAATAAAATTTATGCGGGCTCTCGCGATATCTAGCTGGATTTCTGCGCTAAAATCAAAAAAATGGAAACACTCTTAAACAATGAATTCTGATCATTAAAATAGTATGTGCTATATCATCTATCTCAGAAACTTTAAAAATTCATGGATATTAATCCAAATCATGATACAAGCTGTAAAAATAAATCATACAGAATAAGATGACTTGCACTACTATGAATGAATCTGCATTGGTGGCTCTTTAAAAGCTATCCTATATCTTGATCTAGAAGTATGTGCCTTAAAAAATGAATATATGTAAAAAATATATAAATAAATAAATAAATCATGTAAAATAATATAGACTAGTCTGAAATCTATGATGGCAGCCCATAAAATCAAAAAATCAAAAAATCAAAATTATAAACCAAACTAAAAAAGTAAACTGGAAATAATAATGAATGGATGAAAAAATGAAAAAAATATACAAATATAAAATCAGATTAAGACCATATGTAAAATGAATAACCATATTGACTCTTAAAAAATGCATTAAAAAAGATGATTGAAAAAGATAATTAAAAACAATGACACAAAGTAGTTACAGATACACTCCCAAATCTAATTCACTGTTAAGACCTAATGGTGTCATCGTGTTGAATTCATAAATGAATTTCTGTTCATTCTTAAGGAGTGCTCTGTTCAAATCACCACCTCTCCAGTTGGCATTCATTTTTTGTATCACACAAAATTTAAAATCAGTAAATTTGTGACCTGTGTCACTGCAGTGCTACCACTGCAGTGTCACAGGTCACAGTGGTAGCAGTGTTGCCCTCGCTCCCGGAGCTGTAGCATGACAAAGCTGCCACTTGTACCTTGACGGAGTTTAGGGACAGACCCTTCTGTAGTCCATTCTGTAAGAATTCCAGGATCAGGGGGACATTGGAGGAGAGTGGCTTGACGTTGTGGCCTTCGCACCAGGCCTAAAAAATTCTCCAGATCCTTATGTACGTTAGAGATTTGTAGAACTTGCGTGCTCGGAGGAGAGTATCTATTACCGCCCCCGAGTATCCGCTCTCTCTCAGGCGGGCCCTCTTGATGGCCAGACTGTAAGAGAGAATTGAGCTGGGTCCTCATGAAGGATCGGACCTTGTTGTAGTAGGTCTCTGTGTGGGGGCAGAGGTAGAGGATTCCCTGCCAGTATTCTTCTCATGTCTGCGTACCAGGGTCTTCTTGGCCAATCTGGAGCCAGCAGAAGAACTAGTCCCCTGTGTCGCTGTATCTTGTGTATGATTGCGCCCAGCAAGGGCCACGGCGGGAAGGCATATAGCAGGGACCCAGTGTCCTGGGACTGCGGATCCCGCCTGCGGCTGAAGTATCTGGGTACTTGAGCGTTGGATCTGCTTGCTAGAAGGTCCATGTCTGGGGTCCCCCACCGATTCACTATCATCTGGAAGGCTGTGGATGACAGCTTCCTTTCTCCTGGGTTTAGACTTTCCCTGCTGAGGAAGTCTGCCGTGATGTTGTCTTTCCCGGCGATGTGGACGGCGGAGATCTCCTGGAGATATGCTTCCGCCCACTCCATCAGGAGGTCTATTTCTAGGGACACCTGTTGGTTTCTGGTTCCGCCCTGTCAGTTGATGTAGGCCACAGTCGTGGCGTTGTAGGACATCACCCTGACCGCTTTGTCTCGGAGTCTGTGGGCGAACCGCAGGCAGGCTAGTCTGACTGCCCGCGCTTCTAGGCTGTTGATGTTCCATCCCGCCTCTTCTGCATTCCACCGACCTTGGGTGGTTAACTCTTCGCAGTGTGCTCCCCATCCGTGTAGACTGGCATCTGTGGTGAGCAGGGTCAAGGTTGGGGAGGATAGTCTTGATCCCCGGCTCATGTGGCTGGTCTGCAGCCACCACCGTAGTTGGGTCCGGATTTTGGCCGGGAGTGGTAGACGTACGGTGTAGTTCTGGGACCGTGGGCTCCACCGCGATAGAAGTGAGCGTTGTAGGGGTCTCATGTGGGCTCGCGCCCATGGCACCACTTCCAGTGTGGATGCCATCAGCCCGAGGACTTGCAGGTAGTCCCATGCTGTGGGACGAGGAACGCTCAGCAAGGTCTGCAGCCGGTTCCACAGTTTTAATCTCCTTGTGAGGGTCAAGCTGACCTTGTCTTCCTTGGTGTCGAATCGGACTCCTAGGTATTCCAGCGACTGTGATGGCTCTAGGGAGCTTTTGTTTGTGTTGACCATCCATCCTAGGCTTTCCAGTACTGTTATGACTGCTGCTTGCTTGGTGGCTTTCCTCCGGTGACTTTGCCCTGATCAGCCAATCGTCTAGGTAAGGGTGAACAAGGATTCCTTCCTTCCTCAGTGTTGCCGCCACCACTACTATGACCTTGGTGAACGTCCGGGGTGCTGTGTCTAACCCGAAGGGTAGTGCCCGGAACTTATAGTGATGATCCAGGACCTTGAAGCGTAGGTAGCGCTGGTGCTCCCGATGAATTGGGATGTGTAAGTAGGCCTCCGAAAGATCCAGGGATGTGAGGAACTCTCCTGGTTGTATTGCACGTATGACGGATCGTAGGGTTTCCATGCAGAAGCGGGGGATCCTTAGGTGGTGGTTGACAGACTTGAGGTCCAGGATAGGCCTGAATGTACCCTCTTTCTTGGGTACGACAAAGTAGATTGAGTAATGTCCAGTATTAATTTCCTGTGTAGGCACCGGGGTTATGGCCTCGAGGGCCAGAAGTCTGGATAGAGTAGCTTCCACTGCCGCCCTCTTGAGGAGGTCGTGGCAGGGGGATTCCACAAACCTGTCCGGAGGGGTTCGAAGGAAATCCAGGTAGTACCCCTCCCGGATGATGGCTAGGACCCACTTGTCCGACGTTATCTCGACCCATCTGCGGTAGAATAGGGCTAGTCTGCCCCCTATGGCTTCTTCCCTTGGATGGGTCGGCTGATTCTCATTGTGGGGCACGACTGGGGCCTGTCCCCGAGCTGGCTCCCCTCTTGTTGTGTTTGTTCCGAAAGGACTGGTTCCTGCCCGTAGGGCGGGGTGCTTGATAGTTGCTCTTGTAAGGGTTGAAGCGCTGCGAGCTTCTGCCCCTGGCGGACCTGTGGAAGGGATTCTGGTTTCTCTTCGTCTTGTCTTCCAGCAGGCATGGTAATGGGGAATCGCCCCATTTGTTGGCCAGTTTCTCTAGTTCGCTGCCGAACAGGAGGGATCCTTTGAAGGGCATCTTCGTGAGGCGCGTCTTGGAAGAGACGTCAACTGACCAACTTCGAAGCCAGAGTTGTCTCCTGGCTGCCACTGCGAACGACACTCCTCTGGCTGCTGTGCGCACTAGATCAGAGGCAGCGTCAGTGTGGAATAATACTGCTGGTTCCATGTCTTCTCCCGGAGTGTTGTTCCTGGCTTGTGATAAGCAGGTACGTGTCACCACGGTGCAGCAGGCCGCAATCTGCAGGGACATGGCTGCAACTTCAAATGACTGTTTTAGTATGGCTTCCAGGCGCCGGTCATGTGCATCCTTGAGTGCCGCTCCTCCCTCCACTGGGATGGTAGTGCGCTTGGCGACCGCACAGACTATGGCGTCCACTCTAGGGCATGCCAGAAGCTCCTTGGTCGCTGGGTCCAGGGGGTACATGGCTGACAAGTCTCGTCCCCCTTTGAATGTGGACTCCGGGGCATTCCATTCCAGGTCAATTAGCTGTTGACCGCCTGCAAGAGAGGAAAATGGCGAGACATCTGGCGAAGGCCCTCCAGCAGGGGGTTCGTTCTAGGTTCCCCCGAGGTGCCTTGGTCCGGGATAGCGAGTTCCGTTAGACATTGGGATACGAGGTCCGGGAGCTCGTCCTTTGTGAAGAAGCGTCTCATGGTTCGGTGTGGCTCTGTCCCCGAGGGAAGTTCCCCCTCCTCCAGGGGCTCGACGACTTCTTCAGAGAAATCCGTGTCCCCGTAGGTGGGGCTTCTGGGGGGTGGGAGCCTGTGCCTTGGTCTCGAGGGTCCTGGGGCATGAGGGTCCTCCGGTGGAGCATGTGGCTGATCAGCCAGAGGTTCAGTTTGCATCTTGACAAAGGCGTGAATCCCCTTGAATAACTCCACCCAAGATATCGACACTGGGTCTAAGTTGAGGGGCGCAGGTTCTCTGGGGGTCCACATTTGTGGGGTGGACTCACTGGGGTCTGCTAGGACCGGGGTACCCCCTGAGGAGCTAGCACTGGGCCCTGGGTTTGACTGTCCCTGACCTGGATCTCACAGGGCCTCTTCACAGTGTGCACACAGGCCGTCAGCCTCTTCGCTCTGTGCGGCTCTGATGTGGTATGCAGGGCAGAGGCCTTGAGCTTTAATTCCTGTTTCTGGAGGCGCCATGTCTGTGGACGCGTAAGCCCTTGTACACTCAGATATGCGCCTAGCCGTAGATACGCACCCGGCTCTGTGCGTGCCCCCGATCCTCAGCCGCGCCCGAGGATCGGGGGCTAGGTCCTCGCTGCGATTCGGCCGCCGGACCGAGGCTCACCTCCTAGGGACCACGGAAATCACCTCAGGAATCTCAACTGGGGGAGGGACCCGAGGGTATCACCGCAGGAGAGCGGGGCTCGTCTTCAGGTAGGTTTTCCCCTTTAATTTTGGTTTTCTTCTTTGGATTTGGTTCAAACGCTGCGAGAGCGTGCAGATAGTCCCTAATTGCTATGGAGACGGAAAATACTGAAGAGCTGCACTTCCTGCAGGGGTACATGTACTAGGAGCTGACGTCAGATTGAAATCTGATCCGTCTCCAACTGCTAACAGGAGTACACTATACCCATTGGTCCTGAGTCCATCTGCTACACGCTAGGAAATAAAAATTATATACAAAAAAAAGGGAAGGAGTCAAACTACAGGGCCAGCCATGGGGAAGGGAGACAAGGATTCATACAGCAGGGACATTTTCTTAAGTTGTTAAATGATGTTTCTTATGAAACACTTTATTCTGCTTTTAAAAAATAAATATAAGCAATTATCTTAAGTTATCAGTTTGTTTCTTAGTATGATTTCACCATTTCTTAAGCTCTCTAGGTTTTACCCTCGATTATCCACGGGTGACAGATAAATCTTGATTTTGGGGCCCATCAAATACTCTCGACTTATACGTGACATCAACTTATACATTTTTTTTTTTTTATATTTAAATCTTTTATTGGCAAAAGTATAAGAACCTTTACACAATCCACTAACAACAATACAAATGGAAAACATGAACCATCATTGTGAAAATAGTAGATGCCATTATAGAGTTAAGACCCCTGAATCCCCTCCCTCCCCCCCATAGAGGTGTACAATCAATACCAAAAAGCAAATTTGAATGTATTGATGAAGGGTGAAGAATTTGTGATTCACAAGATAGATGCAGTTCCCGACGCACCAGTCGGAAAATAGAGCCTTCAAATCACCAGGATCTACTGGAACCCCCAAATTTGCTGTACCGGTCCCAACTCTCTTGAGTATGAATAAAGCCAATCCTATTGGGCCTTCATTCAACCATCATAGACTTGCAGCCAACGTTCATATAACCCCCATAACCGCCTGTGAGAGAGGAAAATGGCGAGACGTCATGACGACCAGCCAGCGGCGACCCGATTAACGGCGCGATTACACCAGGCGTCGCGTGCCGGGCGTGACAAAGGGATTTTCCACTTTGTGCTCCCCTTCATGCTAACCTTTGTGCTCCTTCTAATATAATTATATTTATGTTTATGTTAATAATTTAACTTTTATTAATGTTATTTAGCTTTTTGCTTTGTTTAAAATTATTTCATTATTGACGTTTAAATGTATTAGACTAAGGAATTTTACTTCCTGCTCATTCTGTTTCATTGTAAACCGGTTTGATATGCACTTTATGCAGGAAAATCGGTATAAAAAACTTAAAATAAATAAATAAATAAATGTTTTGTAAAAGGTATGAAGTGACTTGTTCTTATAAGCTGTAATACGCCCCAAGCTATGCAGATTCCGGACTGAAGCTTGTACCATCTGTAAAGTAGGAACCTTCGGGTCCTTCCAAGATTGAGCTATGAGGCATCTCGTTGCAGTCACCACATATCTAATGAAGTAGTCGTGAAATCTGTAGCCATCCTGCCTTTCATCATTCAGCAATGCTTGCGATGGAGTCAGCTGAACCTTAATACGCAATATCGTTGTAATCCATGCAGATACCAGAGTCCACAGCTGATGTATTTTGGGACAAGACCACCAGAGATGGAAGAAGGTTCCCCTCTCCCGGCAGCGCTTACGGCATAAGCCATTAGAGCTCGGCACAATATGTTGAAGATGAATGGGCGTAATGTACCACCTGAAAAACAGTTTATATCCATTCTCAATATGTTGAGCTGAGATCAACCCTTTCCGCAACCCCTTGAAGACTCGTATCCAGTCCTCCATGGTCCAGTTACATTGTAGGTCCGATTGCCAAGCTTTGATATGAGATGCCGACATGTTAAAACTACCACATAATAAACCATATATATTGGAGATGTGTTTGTCAACTTTATCAGCGTGGCGGCACATATTTTCAAATGAAGGTATACCCTTTATCAGATCACCCTCTACTTGGTTTCTGAGAAAGAAATGCCTAACCTGTAGATATTTAAACTGGTCTGCTATGGGTAATTGGAATCGATCTCTGAGAGTGGAAAAGGGCAGCAACCCCCCTGGTGCCCAAACATGTGCAAATTGTGTTATACCCTGGTTAATCCAGTATGAGAAGGCCTGTGGGTTACCCGCCGGCCGAAAGTCTTTATTGTGAAATAAATATGTACTATGGAAAAAAGTTTGCGTACCCACCAGGGTTGTTTTCCATTGGTTCCAAAAGGAAAGGGTGGCTTCTACAGTCTCGGGTAATTGTACCACTGGTCGCCAGGTAGCCCGCTTCTGCCACAATAAGGCATCTATAGGCAGGGTCCCTAGGGCTGCCTGTTCCAGTTGTATCCAAGGCTTACAATGCTTAGCTCTGTGCCAGTCAACTGCCGCTTTAAGCTGAGCAGCCCCTAGGTACCTAGCTAGATTGGGCATTCCCAAGCCTCCCTGGAGCCGAGGTAAATACAGGGTCTCTTTGGCGATTCTAGACTTCTTGCCCTTCCATAAATATTTGTTCAGCCTCTTTTGCCATTTGTCCAGGAGCTTAGTAGGGATGACTAGGGGCAAGGTTTGAAACAAGTACAATATCCTAGGCAAAATATTCATTTTCAGTACCGCCAGTCTTCCCAGCCAGGAGATGTGGTACCGATCCCATTCCTCGAGATCTTTATATATTTTATCCATTAAGGGCGGGTAATTCAATTGAAATAGATCAGTGCCCACCCCTAAATTTACCCCCAGGTATTTTAACTGTTGCTTGGCCCATCAAAATGGAAATTGTTGTGTGATCTGGGTCACCATCCCAGGGGTTAGCGAGATATTTAACAATTCAGATTTTTCCCAATTAATAGAGAATCCTGATACTGAACTAAAAGCATGAAGTTCCTTGGTAATGGTCCGTAAGGATATCAAGGGGTCCGTAATGGTAAACAGAAGATCGTCCGCAAAAAGTGACAATTTGGAAGAAAACTCACCAACCCGCACCCCCGAAATGTGTTTGTTACTCCTAATCCGAAACGTAAAGGGTTCCAGGAAAAGGGCAAATAGGAGGGGAGATAAAGGACAACCTTGCCGGGTCCCCCTTTGGACAGCAAAGGAGGGGGAATACCCCCCATTGATTTTTAAGCAAGCTGTGGGCTCCTCGTACAATTTTTGGATCCACCTTAGAAATTTATCCCCTAAGTTATACTTTCGCAAGGTGTGGAATAGAAATGGCCAGTGTACGAAATCAAAGGCCTTTTCGGCATCAATAGCTAGTAGCGTCATAGGTATATTCTGGGTTTTCGCCCACCACATAGCATCGACAGTCTTTCGCACGTTATCTGAAGCCATCCGCCCTGGGATAAAACCAGACTGGTCTGAATTAACCAACTCAGGGAGAAAGGTGTTAAGCCTCTGAGCCAGAATTTTCGCTAAAAGTTTCATGTCCAAATTGATCAGGGAGATGGGGCGATAGGAGCCACATACCGTGGGGTCTCGCCCTGGTTTAACTATCAAGGTCACCCCAGCCAAATTGGCCTCTCTGGACAAGGAACACCGGTCTTGCAACGAATTAAATAATTTTACCAGAGGGGCCACTAATATGGTAGCAAATTTTTTATAAAAAACGGCATTAAACCCATCCAATCCTGGAGACTTGCCCACTTTCAGGGATTGTATCGCCCACAAGACCTCTGCAGCCGTAATAACGCGGGTTAAGAATTTTTGGTCAGCCATCGAGACTTGGGGTAGTGGTATAGATTGTAGATATTCGGCTATCGCTTCTGGACAAATGTGAGAGTTAGAGGCGTATAAATCAGAATAAAATCGCGTAAAGCGTTGCCTGATGTCCGCATTGGAAGTAAGTATTTCCCCCTTTTCATCTTTCACCTTTACTATATTAAGTTGGGCTTGCCTAGCCTTCAACTTACGTGCCAAATTTCTCCCCGCCTTATTCCCGCCTTCATAGAAAAGCTGTTTTACTCGTTCTAATTGATAAGCTACCTGGGCCGCCTCAATTTCCACCAAGTGCATACGCAATTTATCCATTTGTACAAGAGTACGAGGATCCCCTGTTCTGGAATGTAGGAGCTCCAGGCCTTGCAAATGCTGAATAGTCTCCAATTTGTCCCTCTGCTTTTGTTTCTTAATAAACGCCCCTTTAGCTATGAGTTTACCCCGTACGACTGCTTTGAGGCAGTCCCAAAGCGTTGTCGGAGAAATATCGGGAGTATCATTAAGTAATAAATATTCCTGAATATCGGAATACAAGAGGGCACAGAAATCCTCATCTTCTAACAGGCTATCATTTAGCTTCCAATATCTCTGGCCTTTGTCGTATGCCGTAATAGCCAGCTGTAAAGTTACTGGACCATGGTCTGACCATGTAATAGCCCCAATAGTTGGTTGAGTAACCTGATTAGAGCAGCTCTTATCTACTAAAAGATAATCAATTCTGGAGTATGTCTTGTGAGCTCTCGAATAAAAGGTATAATTTCTCTGTTTTGGGTGCCATACCCTCCAAGTATCAACTAGGCTATAACGGCGTACAAAGCTGTGAAAACTCAGGCGCTCCTTCCGCTTATTTTGTGTACACCCATTAGAATTGTCCAACCTAGGATTAGTAGTTAAGTTAAAGTCCCCCCCAATTAAGAGATGCCCCTCTGCACTCTGATCAATAAATTGAGATAAACGATCCAAGAAGATATCCTGAGCAGCATTGGGAGCATAGACACTAAGAATGGAATATTTTACGCCAGCAATGACCACGATGACCAGTACATATCTTCCCTCTGGATCTGGGTAACAAGCTATATGTTCATAATGCAAGTCTTTATGGATAAGGATACCCACCCCTAGATATTTATGAGCTAGAGGCCGGGCAGCCCAGTATTGCCCGGGGTAACTGCTATTTCGAAGCAAGCGTTCATATCTTTTCTTTAAATGCGTTTCTTGTAGCAGCGCAATCATAATATTTTGTTGGGCCAAATCAGAAAAAAGGGACTGGCGCTTTAAGGGAGTATTGAGCCCCTTAACATTAAGGGACAGTATGTTGATGGTCGTCATGGTGATCTAATATTAGGCATAATCATTACAGGCAGAAGGCCGTCCAATGATAAGCACCGAGCCTGCACTCTAGATAAATATCTTGCCTTTCCCCTTCGATTAAATAAATAGGATTGTGAACCCACCTCTTTTCCCCCTCCCCGCTTTCCCACCCCCCTTACAGCATGTTCCTCGTGAAAGGCCCATACCGTTTGTATATGGGAGGACAAAATCATTCCCGCAGTAGTCAGCCTCCCCCCGACAGCTAATAACCTGATATATTACTCCAAAGTAAGCATACAAACACTCCTATGTAGAAAAGGTAACAGTCGCAAACCTGATATTCAATTGGCACTAGTTCAAACATATTAAACAGTATATAACATAATCGTAATCAGAGAGAACTGTCCTGATTAACCTGTAACGCAGCAAATAGAACTGTAAGGGCAGGTAAACTCAACACCGTTTACACACAGTGCCGGCACAATTTCCTTCTGCCCTTGTAAGGCATTTAGTGGCAGCGTGGTGTCCCGCCTGAAGGGCCTCAGCCCTGTGGTTCTTTCTCTGGGTTCCTCCTCAGCCTCTTGTCCCCGCGGTTAACCCTTTGCCATCTCGGAGGATCTTCTTTACGTGTGGAAGGCTTAGAGGGCACAGGGAGCTCCGCGATCGCACCATAACCGGCCTCCATTAAAACCTGTGAGGCCTCTGCAGGAGTTTTCACACGATGTGAGTCTCCTTTTACGGAAAAAGACATCCCAAAGGGGAACAGCCATCTATAACGGATTTCTTCCCGCCGGAGGAGCTCCGTAATCGGTTTAAAGTCCCGCCTTTTCTTGATTGTCAACGGCGAAAGATCTATAAAGATCATTATCTCGTGTCCTTGCCATTGCCATTTGTTTTGTCGCCTAGCTATGCCCACGAGTTTTTCTTTTAGAACATAGTCCTGAAAGCAGGCAATGATATCCTTAGGTAGATTATTAACCCGCGGACCCATAACGCGATGTGCCCGGACTATCTTGATCTCTTCCTCCTCTGCCGAAATCTGGGCCGTCGCCCCGTCTGCAAGCAGCATGGCGCAGATTTGTACCACCACTGCAGTACAGTCTAAGTAATCCGGGAGCTCTGGCACTCCCCGGAACCGAAGGTTGTTCCGCCGCGATCGATTTTCAAGGTCTTCGACCTTCTCTTGTAATTGAACCACGTCAGATCGCATAAGGGTTAGGTTATCACGGTTGACTTTTACCTCCTCACTGTTAGCTTCTGCCCTAGTCTCCACCTCAAAAAGTCGCCGACCGTTCTCCGCAATTTCTCCTTTAATTTCCTCGATAGATGAGCGAATGTCGGCTGTATTAGCAGCTAATTCGCATTTCAGTTCCTCGAACCATCGTTTCATATCCGCCTTAGTAGGCAGATCAGAATTATCTAACTGCTCGTCTGCCGTCTCCGCCATCGATTCTTCAGCGTCCTCATTTCCGGCCGCCATGTTGCTTCCCAGCAATTCCCCAGCCAGCGCCAATTTATGGTATGAGTATTTCTTAAGATCAAGCGGTTTCCGCCTGCTCGACATCAGTTAAGTCTTATGTTGTCCCGTGTGCGTTTTGGCACCGATTGAAGCTGGTTAGAGTGCTTGATGCAGCTAGATGCTGTCTATAGTCAGAGGAGACTCGGTTTTAGGCTGCCATCTGCATGGACGACATCACTTCCTCCCTTCAACTTATACATTTATACATGGTATTTAGATTGTTCAGCCTGTATGTGATATTATGCACTGACTTTCTGAAGTACGTCATCTCTGCTGTATTCAAGAATGCTAGTTTGAAATTAAAGGACACAAAGGACTCTGCTACGTGCTGGAATGCGGCCAACACCCCAGACCCATTAGCTGATTGGTCTAATATATTCCCAAATCAGAAGCCCTGCACTTATCTAGAAATAACACTCTCAGTATGTTCTGATTGGTCAGTATGGAAGGTATAAAAGGTTCTACACATTACTGGAACTTTGAGTGATTTGGTAATTATACATTTGTATGGACCTGTCGCTCCCTGGAACAAACTTATCTGTACTTTGTTCCAGTATCTGTCTATTCCCTTTGTCTCTGTCTTTCCCTAATAAAGTCTCAAAGTTAACTATTACAGCTGTGTTTTCCTTTAGATTTACAAGCCTCTCGGTCTTCCAATACAGACCGCACACCATTTAAGTCATTCGTCTGGATGGCCTCCATCCTGACTCTATCCTCTTTGAGATACGATATCCAGAACTGAACAAAGTACTCCAGGTAAGGCTTCATCAAGGACCTGTAGAAGGGCATTATCACCTTACTGATTATTCCTATCTCTAAGCAGCCCAGCATTCATCTGGCTTTAGCAATCGCCTTGTCACATTCCTTTGCCGCCTTCAGATTGCCAGACACTATCATGCCACATTAGTCTTTCACCTCCCATCACATACATCTCTTTTGGATTACTGCATCCCAGATGCACGACTCTGCACTTCTTGGTTTTGAATCCCAGTGACAAACCTTCAACCACTCTTCAAGCTTTTTAAATCACTTTTCATTCTCTCTACTCCTTCAGGCATGTCCACTGTTGTAGATCTTCGTATCATTTGCAAATAGAAAATTTTACCTTCTATCCCTTATGCAGTGGTGCTCACAAAGATATCAAACAGGACCGGTCTCAAAACCAATCCTTGTGGCACTCCAGTTAACACCATTCTCTCTTCAAAGTAGGTTCCTTTTACCATTACACACTGTCATCTGTTAGTCGATCGGTATGTAACCCACTCCACCACCTTAGTGTCGCAATCCAAACTTCTCCTTTTATTCATGAGCCTCCTATATGGGACCACATCAAAAGCTTTGCTGAAATCCAAGTAAATCACATTGACTGCTCTTCCTTGATCCAATTCTCTATTTACCTAATCAAAAAAATCAATCCGATTTGTCTGATAGGACCTTCCCCTGGTGAATGCATGCTGCCTCAGGTCGAGCAACCCACCAGTTTGTAGATAGTTCACTATCCTTTCTTTCAGCAGAGCCTCAATTAATTTTCCCACTACTGAGGTGAGGCTAATCGTCCTGTAGTTTCCAGCCTCCTCTCTGCTACCATTCTTGTGAAGCGGGACTCACGACCACTATTCTCCAGTAAATGGTATCACTCTTGCTTCCAGGGATCTATTGAGCAAGTCTTTCAGTAGACCTGCCAGCACATCTCTGAGCTCCCTCAGTATCCTGTAATGTACCTCATCTAGCCCCATGAACTTGTCTACTTTCAGTTTTCCTAGCTCTTCCCATACATTCTCTCTAACAGAGTTTTGTCTACCCTACCACCATCTATGGTCTTCACAACCAGCAATGGTCCTTCGCCAGGGTCTTCATTAATGAACACTGAAGTATTTGTTTAATATTTCTGCCATTTCTTTGTCTTTCTTCACAATTTGCTCGTTGTCACCTTTCAGTTTCACTATACTACTTCAGGCCTCCCTTCTTTCTCTGATATATCTGAAAAATGTTTTGTCACCTCGCTTTACCTCTTTGGCAATCCTTTCTTCCACTTGACCTTTTGCTTTCCTGATTTGTCTCCCTCAGTTTCACCAGGTATTCTTTATACGACCTGAATGCTGTTCTTTTTGCCTTTATTTTTTCAACAACCTCCTTTGAGAACTAGATCAGTTTATTTTTCCTCTTAATCTTGTTTACTTTACTAATGTATAGATTAATTACCTTTGTAATAGCTCCTTTTAATTTTTCCCACAGTTCTCCCACATCACCTATTTTCTCCCAGTCTTCTAGCTCTTCCTTCAGAAACATCCCCATTTTGACAAAGTCCGTATTTTTGAAATTCACAACTCGGGTCTTCGTTTGACTTCTCTGTAGCTTATTTGCGATAACAAACCATATCGTCTGATGATTACTGCTGCTCATGTGGGCACCTATATGAAC
This sequence comes from Rhinatrema bivittatum, assembly GCF_901001135.1. NCBI lineage: Eukaryota > Metazoa > Chordata > Amphibia > Gymnophiona > Rhinatrematidae > Rhinatrema > Rhinatrema bivittatum. Next base: position 228,029,117 of record NC_042617.1, on the reverse strand, counting down.
ATTAGAGATGCTATGCCCAATTGTGAACACCAGGTCAATTATCACACCCTCCTTCGTATGTTACACTACCATTGGTTTGAGCGGAGCCCCTTGAAGGACATTCTCTCTCTCTCTACTTCTTGTAGATTCTGCAGAAGGGATACTGCAATCTACATCTGGAGGATTAAAATCTCCAACAAGCAACACTTCCCCCTTTTTCCCACCTTTTGGATGTCTTCGACTAGATTTCTGTCCTGCTTTTCTGTCTGAATCGGAGGCCTGTAGATTACACCGCTGTAAATAGAAGCACCATCTTCTCATTTTAAGATACCCCATAATGCTTCTTCCCTACCACACATCTCTGGCATTTCAGTTGCTTGGATATAGCAAATGTTGCTTACCTGTAGCAGGTGTTCTCACAGGACAGCAGGATATTAGTCCTAACATATAGGTGACATCACAGGATGGAGCCGTGTACGCAAAACTTTCTATCAAAGTTTCTATAAAGCTTTGACTGACACTGGCACACTGAGTGCACTGAGCATGCTCAGCCTGCAATTATCCCTATGAACCACAGGTGTCTCCCTCAGTCTCGTCTTCTGGTAAAAGCGCAAGCGAAACTAAAATAAAAGTGAAAACGTATACAGACTCAACTCCGCGGGGTGGCGGGTGAGTTTCGTGAGGACTAACAACCTGCTGTCCTGTGAGAACACCTGTTACAGGTAAGCAACATTTGCTTTCTCACAGGACAAGCAGGATGGTAGTCCTCACATATGGGTGAGTACCGAGCTGAGGATGCCCGAGAGTGCACCAAATGCACCCAAGACGTGCGAAAGGCGCAATGTCGAGGGTGGAATTTGGAACGGAGGGCGTCCTGAAACCCTTAACGGGTTGGTGGAAGGATGTTGGGTGGTTAAACCGAAAAGAATAGGAGTAGATGGACTGGCCAAACATGGAGCATGCCAGCTAGTCATATCAGGCTCCAGGTTGCAGCCTGATAAATATGTACAAGCAGCACCGGCCGAAGGGAAGCTATTGAGGCTGGGACGGACGCAGCAAAGTGTGGTTACACACAGTGTTAAAGGGAAATGTCTGCTTGTTGGTAGGAAAAGAGATACAGACCGTCAATTAGGAGGAATAGGTCTGTTTGCCCACTGGAACTCGCAGCTTGACTCTTGCCACAGAAGGAAAGAGTTAGTTGGAATTCCTATGGAGTGTAGTGCGATCTAGATAGAATGCATGTGCACTATTACTGTCCAAGGAGTGGAAAAAATCTTTCGCTTTGTTGAGAAAGAGGTGTTGGGAAAAATGGGCAGAGTAAGGTGAGATGCAACGTCTACCCTAAGGAGGATATGAAGTTGAATACGTAAAACCACTCGGTCACAGAGAAACGCAGGGTCGGATGAGTATGTAACAAGGTGTGTAACTCACTGACCCTGTTGGCAGAAGTGACTGTTATGAGGGAAAGAATTTCCCATGCCAAACTGTGAAATGAGAGGAATGGAAAGGCTCGAACGGAGAATGTATGAGATTTATAAGCACGAAATATAGGTTCCATTCCGTGACTAGTGAAAATAGTGACGGCTTGATCAGTGGATAATCTATGGTAAGCTGATTCAAAAGGGGTTTACTGTTAATCGGGTATCCCCACTCCCAAACGATACACAAATTGAAACAGAGGTGTAGCTATGTGGAAGATGTCTGGGGAGCAGAATCCGAGGGAGCAAGAGAAAAGAGTTGTGTAGAAAAAAGAAAAAGGGTAATACCCTTTTGTATGCGTCATGTGGTAAATCATGCCATTTTGAATGGTAGGATTTATGTTTGGAAGGTTTTGTGACGCTACCAGTACCTGAGAAAATCAGTGAGTCTACGATTTGTGACTGACTGGTGAGAAGGCGAATTGGTTACTGGTGTGATAGATTGAGAAGTATGGGAAGCATACTGGTCTTGGCCAGGACGTGGGTCTGAGGAACAGTGAATCCCTTCCCAATCCAGCATTAGAAGAGTGCTGGCTATGAGAGGCAGCAGAAGAGACACATTTAAGTGTAGGGAATAGAATCTGTGCACCGTATGGTTCGATTCGGACGCAGAAAGCAAGTTCGGTTGACCTCAGCGTTAGAAGATTTTTTTCCCGCTACACATGTAGTCCAAGACCATTCGAGAGAATGGAAACCTACATGGAGAAGGTCTGCTAGTGCATTCAGTAAATCTCTTAGATAAGTTGCCCGAGGATGCATGGAGTGAGCAAGGGCCAAGGGTAGAGCTGCGCAGCTTCCTTGCAGAGTAGCTAAGAGGTTGTGCGTGCTCGTGTGTTGGAAAGCACATTGTCCTTATGCTGTCTGTCTGTATTATTGGAAGGCATAAGGGCATAACTCATGGCTACAAGCTCCAGGAAGTTCATGTGAAACTGTGCCTGGAGTGGAATAGACGCATATTAGGTTGAGAAGATTTTAGGTCAAACTTTACAACCCTGAGTAAATGCGAGCATGAGCAGAATCAGACTAGGTTTTGGTTCTAGATCTGCAATATGGATGAGGTACGAAAGTGGTTGAACAGCTTAGACCCACTGAGAATGGAAATTCACTGAATCTAACCCATAGCAGTTTTGGATCTATGAGGAAAGTGCATAGTGAAAAAACCCTATGGTCCGACAATGAAGAATTGAGGGGCTGAGGTTATGGAAAATGTGTGCAGGGACATGTAAGAATTTATTAGAATGTCTGCGCGTATGCTGGACAGGAAGGTCATTGTGACTGTGGTGTCCAGAAGTGTTGTATAAGGGATTTATGGCAGTGACAATAATCCCAGGTAGTAAATGTATAGCGAGTCATGAAGAAGTTAAGAGCTCCTTGCGTGGACTGACTGTGGTTATGCAGCTGTCCATGCAAGGAAAAGCGTGAATGATGTTGCACTCTGCAGAGAAACAGCAGTCACAGATAGTGATTCAATGAAATACCCCAGCTGCCGAAGCTGGTGCAACTGGCAGAGCTTGGGATTGTAATATTGTTGACTCACCATGAAGCACATAGAAAGATTAGAGGTAATGTACTTACTGCGATATGGAAGCATGGTGACGAGAGATACCATTTTACCTGTGCCTTCTGAAGAAAGTTGGTATTTCTGAGGTCCAGGATGGGTGGAGAGTAGCTACTTTATGTTGAAAGAAAGAATAGTGTAATTAAAACTCCCCAACACCCCCCCCCCCCTTCCTGCGCTTTGTAGCGTCTGGGGGAGTGTACCGGGAACCTTGGTACAAAGTGGGGTGGCCGCTCTGATATCCAGCCAGTTGGGAGACCAGGTTGTGTCTAATTGGAGGGGGCTGATGTAATCTGGATATCATGTAATCTCCCACGGGAGCGTGATCAGTAAAGTCTTACCCGCATTTCTGTGTGCTGTACAAGGAGACATCGAGACCTGTCATCAGGCTTCGAGGTGGACTTGCACTTGAGGTAGTATTTGCTGGATCTCGTGTTTAGCAGATCAGCGAATGCATCTGGAATTTTGGTTCTGAATTAGGAACCAGAAGCCAGAGTATTAATCAGTACATAGCCCCGTTGCTGAAAAGGGAGGATGTCCTGATGTTATCCCAAAGAAATGATAGAGAGGTTCTCTTGGTATTGTGGCTGACATAGCTGGCATAGCGATGTGTGACACTAATACGGTTCTTGGAAGGTACATGACATAGAAATTTTCGAACCATATGGCCCAAATTAGAGAACACATCTCAATAGGAATGCCGCAGAAGCGGGTACTTACCATCCGATGTAGATCGCCGAAGGATGAGCCGGTGAAGATTGCTGGCTCCGTGGATTTCAGGAGTCATCGAGGGGTAGCCTATCTAACGTAGATGTCAGTCTCAACTCTGATGCCTAGTATGGTGGCGCAGGTATAGAGGAGACAGGCTGAGCGTGGCTGGCGCTACCACCGTAATTAGTGGAGGTCCACAATCCCGCACCAATGTTTGTGGGCATGCCTAGGGAACAGGGGAGCCATCTTTGGCTCGTGAACCCAGCCCTCGTAGCAGCGGCTCAATGTCTCGTGACGCCAGTGCAGAATTCTTCGGAACTCGTTCCGGGGTTTCTGGAGCACCAAGGACTGCCAGCACTGTGTGGAACAGTGGTGATGGCAGTGGTGATATTGCTCAGCCCGGGCATTCTCCAGCACCGAGAAGGCTAGCACTGATGTGCTGGATGGCATCGGTGGCAGACGGTCACAGTGTCCGTGACGATGCATGCCACGGTGCTCGGCCCGGTCTTTCCCCAGTGCCGAGATGGATGCCCTCGCTGTCTTGGATGGTGACTGATGACGGACTGTCAGCATGCCTGCACTGCTCCTGGCACTATGTAGTGTCGTAGGCTAATATGGAGCTTTAATAAGAACCCAAAGCATGGAGCACTGTGTTTAGGCGAGGGCATTACGTGGAGTTGCTATGTCGGTATCGATGGCAGCCGAAGCGGACTCGAGGGTATCGTCAAAAATATATATGAAAAAACGTCGATGACCCGGGCAGAGCAATGATGACAGTGACGGAACCACTGACGGCATCGGTGTAGGTATCTATGGAAACGATGTGGCATTGGATAATCGAAGAAACATCGTTGGCATCGGAAAAATGATACCGGCATCGACGGAGTCGATGATCACATCGATAGGAACGTCGAAGACACCGATGGAAACAAAGTGGGCATCGAGGGCATCAATGTATGGAGGTGGGCGCTGATGGCATCGGTGGCATGGCCATGGGCATCGACGGCATGGCCACGGGCGTCAACGGTATTGATTGGATCGACTCTGGCACCAATGGAGTCGATGCCATCGATGCCATCGACCCTGGCATGGATGCCATCGGTGGAATCAACCCTGGCATGGATGCTATCGATGGAATTGACTGGCATCGATGCCATGGACAATGGCATCAATGGAAGTGCCCTGGGCGATGGTGGCATCGACGAGACAAAGGTGTGCGTCAATGGCATCCATCAGGGCAATGATGGCACCGATAAAAAGAGGAAAAATCAGTGCCATGGATGAAAAACATGGATGGCACTGATAGAAACGATGCAGGGACCGATGGCATCAGTGTACCACGGGGGGAGGGGTACCGATGGCATCTAAGAATCCAGGACGGTCTGAAGGGGGTACAGACTGTAGCAATGGGGGCATAGACTGCGCGAGGATACCGAGGAAATCTAAGGACCTGAAATCGACAAGGGCCTGGCGGCAACAAAAACTGTAGAAGTCCCTGTCCCACTAGCGCTAATAACCAGGCAGAGTGTCACAGAGGGACACTCACAGGCTATGTGTGGCTAATTGAAAACATAGGGAGAGGGAAGGCCACAGTCAGTTGGCAGGCCAGGGAGGTGACAGGAACCAACCGAAAAAACAGGGCATAGTACTCACCGAGTGTCGAATAAACGTATGCGAAGGGAGACCTGTGCAGGGAAAAGTGTTTATGAAGTAAAAGTTTAAGTGTTTCCGTAAGGAAAAAGTGTTAGAATTTCTCACAGAGCTCCTAACCGCTATGTTTACTGCAGAGCGGAAAAAAGAAGACTGAGGAAGACACCTGTGGTTCACAGGGATAATTGCAGGCTGAGCATGCTCAGTGTGCCAGTGTCAGTCAAAGCTTTATAGAAACTTTGACAGAAAGTTTTCCGTACAGGGCTCCATCCTGTGATGTCACCCATATGTGAGGACTACCATCCTGCTTGTCCTGTGAGAATGGTTTTGACATAAATTGCTATTCCTCCCCCTTTCCTGTCCTTTTCTTAATAAGTTATAGCCTAAGATGACCATATCCCAATCATGAGACTCTGTGAACCATTTTTCTCTAATAGCAACAATATTCAAATTCAACTCCACCATTACGGCTTGCAGGTCAGGGATTTTATTACCCAGACTTTGAGCCTTTGTACTCATAGCTTTCCAGTTTCTCTCCCTTAGCTTGCTGCTCTTCTTTTCTGCCCTATTCAGCTCATTTTTGTTAATTTCTTCACCCACTTCCTGGCATTATCAGGTGTGACATTCCAACTTCCTTCTGTCACCCCATCCTCTAGTTTAAATGCTTTATGGTATATGATTTGAATTTTTCACAGGATCCTTTTTTCTGCCACAGAAATATGTCCTTCCCGCTTCTCCTCATCATGATCTCTGTCCAAGGAACAAGAAAGACATCCTGCGCTGTCTGTCTCTGACTGGGCCAGACTGAACAGAAACGAGGAACGAATGCCGATGTGCATGATCGAAGATGAGAAGCACCTCCCTGCATAGGGACCATGAACCGGACTCGCCTTGTTTGTTTATGTAGAACATTTCTACTTGGTTGTCCGTGTATACCATGACCCTGCGGCCCTGCAGATGAAGTAGGAATGCTTGCAAGGCGTTTCGTATAGCCCTGAGTTCCAACAAATTGATCTGAGGTTCTGCTCTTGGCGAGACCACAGTCCTTGTGTTTGCAAGAGGTCCAGATGTGCCCCCAGCCATTGCGAGAGGCATCGGTGGTAAGCACTGCATTGTGTGGGGGGAGACTGAACAATGCCCCTTTAGATAGTGTCGATTTGCTGAGCCACCAGTCTATATCCGTCATTTCTGCAGCGAGTTCTAGACGTGTTGTTAACGGTTGTGACTTGTTTCCATTGCCATTTCAAACCCCACTGCAGACAACGCATATGCAACCTGGTGTTGGGTACCGTAAAAATGGCTGCTGCCATGTGACCCAATACTATTAGGATTTGACGTGCTGAAGGTCTGTGCGTAATTTTGAGGGAGCGCAGTAGCCGTTGCATCTCTCATTTCCTGACCTCTGGCAGGAATGCTCTACTCCGTGTGGTGTCTAAAAGAGCTCCTATGAACTGTAGAACTTGTGTTGGGTTCAAGGTTGACTTCTGGTAGTTGATTACGAGTCCCAACTTGTCCAAACATTCGATCACTTGTTGAAGATGCTCGATGAGTGTTGCGGGAGTCGAGGCTACTAGAAGCCAATCGTCTAGGTATGGAAAGATTTTCATGCCCTGTTTCCGGAGGTATGCCGCCACCACCACCACGCACTTGGTGAAAACTCTGGGGACTGCCGATAGGCCAAACGGAAGAACTTTGTATTGGTAGTGCTGATCCTTGTATCGGAAGCACAGGTAGCGCCACGACGATGGGTTGATAGGAATGTGGATATAGGCATCCTTCAGATATATTGCGTACATCCAGTTGGGTTGAAGGAGTGGTAGAATGGATTTTAGGGATACCATTTTGAATTTCTCCTTGATGAGACACTTGTTCAACTCACGGAGATCCAGAATTGGATGAAGGCCACTGGATTTCTTGGGAATTAGGAAATATGGTGAGTAGAAGCCTTTGTCCCGTCGTGTAGGACTTCTCTTATCACGCTCGCTCAGAGCCATGCCATCCGTCGAGCTGCAATGGCTGCTGCTGAAGCCCTGGAAAAGGTTTCAAAGCCCTCATAGATAGTGCGAAGTAGGCGCCTGGTGCCCTCTTCCATGCCTTGGAGTGGCTGTTGAACAGGGTTGGAGGTGAGCATTCCCTTTGTTGCTTGTATACACTCGTACAGGTATTGCACCATGTAAAATTGATGATGCTGTATGCGAGTGGCAAGCATAGCATTTTGGTATGTTCTTTTTGCAAACTCATCCAAACAGCAATTTTCTTGTCCAGGTGGGGTGGAGGCATGCATGTTGCATGGCATATTCTACCACTATCGACGAGTGCGGTAACTGTGGCAGGGAGTAATAAGGTGATTTTCGCATCCTGAACTTTAAATCAGTCTTTCTGGAGACTGGTGGAAGTGTGAAAGGAGTTTCCCAGGATTTCTCTAGTACTGTCTTCAGTACTTCATGAGGAAGTAAGGAGGTGGGTTCACTGGGAATATCGAAAATTTTTAATAACCTTAATGTCTCTGCTCTTGGATCAGGGAGTTTCTGAATATCCAAGTGCAGTATGAATCCCATTTTGTCCAAGAATCTTGGATAGGAAAAATCCTCAGGTGGTGAGTACGGTTCCAGCAGCTCTCCTGGCGGGTCCGACAGTTATCCTGTGGAGAAACGCGGCGAGGATTGACATGAGTCAGGGTCCCAGAGTGAAGGAAGACTGGGAGCCGGTGATGTGATAATGCAGGGTTCTGGTGACTGTTCTCTCGTGGGTTGTGGTGTCCCCGGAGAACTTGAGGAAGATGTGTGAGGCAAAGTAAATGTGGATTGAAGGGTTTGGAAAACCCTGACAGTGCTTCGGACAACTGAGAGAACGCCTGCTGGGTCTGTGGTGGCATCTGCTGGGCGATTCAGTCTTGGCGGTGGCATTGCTGACAATAATATGTCAGAGTCCGGGGTTCCAGACTGTTTATTCTTCGGCAAGTTATCCCCCGTGACTCTCCTCTCCTTTCGTAAGGGTTCTGGTGGATCACAGCCTGATACCGACGACATGTCAGAAAACCCCTGTGAGGAGGTCGAGGAAGAGGTTACATGCACCCACTCTTCTTCGGAACAAGAAGTGGCCTTTGGAGTCCGTTTCCCGTATGAAGAACTGGACTGATGAGAGAGATGAGGGCTTGACATTGATCGGGGTTTGTCACCAGATTCTTCTCTATGCCTTTTGCGGCCTGTATGTCGGTGTTGGCATTTCAGAGTGATAGTACTGTGCATCGTAGGAAATCTGGTTCCAGCCCCCGGTGACAGTCGTCGACTTCTATGCATTCTTTCAGTACCCTGTGACGATGTTGATGCTGGCGGCAGAGAATGCACCGGCGTTGACCTCTCCGGCATCGAATGCGTCGATATCTTCGTTTGTGTCATCTTCTGTGTCTAGTGCACCGGCTTTGGCGTCGAGTGCGCCAGCTTCGGCGCCGGTTGTATCACTTTCGGCGCTGGGTGCGTTGGCGGCAGTGTTTTCTGTTCCCCATGCCGGTGCTTAGACGGCGAAGTGGGTTTATGATCTCCACCGTGCGCCATATCTCCCGGGAGCGATTCCCGCCCCACTTCAGATTTTTTTTCCCCGATGGGTCTTTTTAGAACTGTGAGGTTCTCGTCTCTTACGGGTACCTGTAGATCCCATGTCATCTTCAGGCCTGGAGATCTTATGATCCAGTGAGGACGCTCATTTAACTGTTGGGGCCTGCTGTGTTGAAGGGCCTGGGGAAGAATGAGCCTCAGATGGAGGGGCATATGAACCTCCAATGATGCTTTAGAGGCCTTTAATTTTCTGGGCACATTGTCTCTGGGCCCTTGGCGATATGCGGCCACAGTATTCATATGTGCTCATGGTCTGGTCCCAGGCAGCAGTAACACATATCATGCCCATCAGTGATGGACATGATTTTTCCGCAACGGCAGGGTTTGAATCCCGATGTCGTACAGCCTTTTTCAACATTTTCTCATCAAAGACAAAAAAACAAGATGAGGAGACTGAAGCTCCGCGTGCGGGAACGCACGTGGAAAAAACAGACTGAGGAGGATTCTGTTTTCCTGCGCGGGAATACACGCGCAGATGCAGAGAGCAAAGCTCTAACCTCTACTTAGGAAGCTCCGCCTCCTGGGCCCTGAATGACAGTTCCCATGACAGCATGGCTAATTCAGGCTTAAGAACATAAGAACATAAGAAAATGCCATACTGGGTCAGACCAAGGGTCCATCAAGCCCAGCATCCTGTTTCCAACAGTGGCCAATCCAGGCCATAAGAACCTGGCAAGTACCCAAAAACTAAGTCTATTCCATGTAACCATTGCTAATGGCAGTGGCTATTCTCTAAGTGAACTTAATAGCAGGTAATGGACTTCTCCTCCAAGAACTTATCCAAACCTTTTTTAAACACAGCTATACTAACTGCACGAACCACATTCTCTGGCAACAAATTCCAGAGTTTAATTGTGCGTTGAGTAAAAAAGAACTTTCTCCGATTAGTTTTAAATGTGCCCCATGCTAACTTCATGGAGTGTCCCCTAGTCCTTCTACTATCCGAAAGAGTAAATAACCGATTCACATCTACCCGTTCTAGACCTCTCATGATTTTAAACACCTCTATCATATCCCCCCTCAGTCGTCTCTTCTCCAAGCTGAAAAGTCCTAACCTCTTTAGTCTTTCCTCATAGGGAAGTTGTTCCATTCCCCTTATCATTTTGGTAGCCCTTCTCTGTACCTTCTCCATCGCAATTATATCTTTTTTGAGATGCGGCGACCAGAATTGTACACAGTATTCAAGGTGCGGTCTCACCATGGAGCGATACAGAGGCATTATGACATTTTCCGTTTTATTCATCATTCCTTTTCTAATAATTCCCAACATTCTGTTTGCTTTTTTGACTGCCGCAGCACACTGAACCGACGATTTCAATGTGTTATCCACTATGACACCTAGATCTCTTTCTTGGGTTGTAGCACCTAATATGGAACCCAACATCGTGTAATTATAGCATGGGTTATTTTTCCCTATATGCATCACCTTGCACTTATCCACATTAAATTTCATCTGCCATTTGGATGCCCAATTTTCCAGTCTCACAAGGTCTTCCTGCAATTTATCACAATCTGTTTGTGATTTAACTACTCTGAACAATTTTGTGTCATCTGCAAATTTGATTATCTCACTCGTCGTATTTCTTTCCAGATCATTTATAAATATATTGAACAGTAAGGGTCCCAATACAGATCCCTGAGGCACTCCACTGTCCACTCCCTTCCACTGAGAAAATTGCCCATTTAATCCTACTCTCTGTTTCCTGTCTTTTAGCCAGTTTGCAATCCACGAAAGGACATCGCCACCTATCCCATGACTTTTTACTTTTCCTAGAAGCCTCTCATGAGGAACTTTGTCAAATGCCTTCTGAAAATCCAAGTATACTATATCTACCGGTTCACCTTTATCCACATGTTTATTAACTCCTTCAAAAAAGTGAAGCAGATTTGTGAGGCAAGACTTGCCCTGGGTAAAGCCATGCTGACTTTGTTCCATTAAACCATGTCTTTCTATATGTTCTGTGATTTTGATGTTTAGAACACTTTCCACTATTTTTCCTGGCACTGAAGTCAGGCTAACCGGTCTGTAGTTTCCCTGGATCGCCCCTGGAGCCCTTTTTAAATATTGGGGTTACATTTGCTATCCTCCAGTCTTCAGGTACAATGGATGATTTTAATGATAAGTTACAAATTTTTACTAATAGGTCTGAAATTTCATTTTTTAGTTCCTTCAGAACTCTGGGGTGTATACCATCCGGTCCAGGTGATTTACTACTCTTCAGTTTGTCAATCAGGCCTACCACATCTTCTAGGTTCACCGTGATTTGATTCAGTCCATCTGAATCATTACCCATGAAAACCTTCTCCATTACGGGTACCTCCCCAACATCCTCTTCAGTAAACACCGAAGCAAAGAAATCATTTAATCTTTCCGCGATGGCCTTATCTTCTCTAAGTGCCCCTTTAACCCCTCGATCATCTAACGGTCCAACTGACTCCCTCACAGGCTTTCTGCTTCGGATATATTTAAAAAAGTTTTTACTGTGAGTTTTTGCCTCTACAGCCAACTTCTTTTCAAATTCTCTCTTAGCCTGTCTTATCAATGTCTTACATTTAACTTGCCAATGTTTATGCTTTATCCTATTTTCTTCTGTTGGATCCTTCTTCCAATTTTTGAATGAAGATCTTTTGGCTAAAATAGCTTCTTTCACCTCCCCTTTTAACCATGCCGGTAATCGTTTTGCCTTCTTTCCACCTTTCTTAATGTGTGGAATACATCTGGACTGTGCTTCTAGAATGGTATTTTTTAACAATGACCACGCCTCTTGGACATTTTTTACTTTTGTAGCTGCTCCTTTCAGTTTTTTTCTAACAATTTTTCTCATTTTATCAAAGTTTCCCTTTTGAAAGTTTAGCACGAGAGCCGTGGATTTGCACACTGCTCCTTTTCCAGTCATTAAATCAAATTTGATCATATTATGATCACTATTGCCAAGCGGCCCCACCACCGTTACCTCTCTCACCAAGTCCTGTGCTCCACTGAGAATTAGATCTAAAATTGCTCCCTCTCTCGTCGGTTCCTGAACCAATTGCTCCATAAAGCTATCATTTATTCCATCCAGGAACGTTATCTCTCTAGCGTGACCCGATGATACATTTACCCAGTCTGTATTGGGGTAATTGAAGTCTCCCATTATTACTGCACTACCAATTTGGTTAGCTTCCCTAATTTCTCTTAGCATTTCACTGTCCATCTCACCATCTTGACCAGGTGGACGGTAGTATACCCCTATCACTGTAGTCTTCCCTGATACACAAGGGATTTCTACCCATAAAGATTCAATTTTGTATTTAGTCTCATGCAGGATGTTTATCCTGTTGGACTCTATGCCATCGAGGACATAAAGCGCCAAACCTCCTCCCGACTGCTCCTCTCTGTCATTGCGATATAATTTGTACCCCGGTATAGCACTGTCCCATTGGTTATCCTCTTTCCACCATGTCTCTGAGATGCCAATTAAGTCTATGTCATCATTTACTGCTATACATTCTAATTCTCCCATCTTACTTCTTAGACTTCTGGCATTAGCATACAAACATTTCAAAGTTTGTTTTTTGATTGTATTTTTATTCTGCTTTTTAATTGATAGGGATAAGTTAGAATTTTTTAGCTCAGGTGAGTTTTTAGTTACAGGCACTTGGACTACTTTTCTAATTATTGGAACCTCACTGTCGGGATGCCCTAATTCTAATGCATCATTAGTATCCTTTAAAGATACATCTCTCCGAACCATGCGCTGCTGAGCGACTGTCGGCTTTCCCCTTTGTTCTAGTTTAAAAGCTGCTCTATCTCCTTTTTAAAGGTTAGCGCCAGCAGTCTGGTTCCACCCTGGTTAAGGTGGAGCCCATCCCTTCGGAAGAGACTCCCCCTTCTCCAAAAGGTTCCCCAGTTCCTAACAAAACTGAATCCCTCTTCCTTGCACCATCGTCTCATCCACGCATTGAGACTCCGGAGCTCTGCCTGCCTCTGGTGACCTGCGCGTGGAACAGGGAGCATTTCAGAGAATGCTACCCTGGAGGTTCTGGATTTAATCTTTCTACCTAAAAGCCTAAATTTGGCTTCCAGAACCTCCCTCCCACATTTTCCTATGTCGTTGGTGCCCACATGTACCACGACAGCCGGCTCCTCCCCAGCACTGTCTAAAATTACAAACAGTCTAACTTTAGTTAGTCAGCCTGAGTGACTCACAGCTCCCTTGATTAACAAATGTTGTTCCCTATTCAAACCTAATCACACTACCTCAACACCTTTCCAAGGTGAGTAACTGAGCTGAACTATTCAACTTTTTTACTTTGGTATATACTGCTCCTAGCTTATTTCTAGCTTCTGGCTACTTTTTTGTGGGGGGGGGGGGGGTTTGTGTTTTTTTTTGTTTTTCAATACAATGCACTCAGTTATTTATTAAATAAAACACTTAGCTCTTTAAAAGTCTGGAGGACACTTTAATAATCAGGCAGACTTTTAAAAAATAAACACACTACCTACTGCTACCTTATTGACTGACTAAATACAAACAGTCTAACTTATTTATTTATTCACTGCCAACCTACTGCTACCTTATTGACTGACTAAAAATACAAACAGTCTACCTTGTGTATTCACTGCCTACCTACTGCTACCTTATTGACTGACTATTTAAAAATGCAAACAGTCTAACTTGTTTTATTCACTGACTGACTATTAAAGGCACAAACACACAAACACACTAAATAATATTCCCAAATAGTTAACTTTGCCCCAATACTTTTAAAAAAGTCAATGTCCCAAGCAAAAACTTACTGATTCCTTTCAGCCACCAGCAAGGTGATCCTCTCCTCTCAGTGTTTCCACTGGAATGCTATCAATGGGAAAACAGGTGGGGCACTTTTAACTAAGAGTGGGGTTCGGGGGGTGGAGTTGGTTTGGGGGTAGTTTTATATACACAATAAGATGTACAAACAGCAAAGTTGACATCACTGAAGACTTTCTGCTGTTTGAAGCTAGATAGAGTGCGCACTGTACAAAACTCCTCATTTACCTTTCATCAATTCAAACATCAGAAATTCCTCAGTGATTTCAACTTTGCTGTTTGTACCTCCTATTTTGTATGTAAAACTGCCCCCTCAAACCCCACTCCAAGCTAAAAGTGCCCCCCTCTTACAGAGTATAAATAGTACAGTAGCAACCAAAAAGAATAGATCAATAAAACAGGGATCCTTTATTATATGTATAATTTGAATCAAGAGCCCAACTCTGGCCAAGTTTCGCTTGTAAATCGAGCCGATTCAGGGGCTAAACAATCATAAAACACAAATTAACATAAATAAAATGTATAATACATATTAAAATTAAAACTCAACATATAAAAAAATATATTCAAAAAATATATAAAACAATTAAAAAATTAAAAAATTAAACAATAACACATACAGGAGTACACACATACAAATCATTGATTCTAAAATATTAATGTATAACTGCAATTATTGCCTAAAATAATACCTGTAATGTTCAGACCAGCTTTTACAAAGGTATATTAAAACCACATTCAGTTTCAGGATTTCCTCATATCTGATACAGTGTTGCACTTAAGCATATAAGATATTACTAAAAATCGGAAAGAAACATGGTGTCAAACTGTAGAAATAGATATATAGGTACTGGGGCAATAAGCTATAGTGTGGTGGCTTATCAATGCAAGATGGAATCATCTCCTTACAATAAATAATTTAAAAAAAAAATCAGTTGTGCTATATATATATTTTGAATTTTTATTTTAATATATGTTTATTATATGTGTTTTATGATTGTTTAACCCCTGAAGCAGCTCGATATACGAGCGAAACGTGGCCAGAGTTGGGCTCTTGTTTCAAATTGTACCACATAATAAAGGATCCCTGTTTTACTGATCTACTCTTTTTGGTTGCTACCTTGCTACATTGGATCGGCTTCCGTGATGTTTCCTGGGACCTTTCATAAATAGTAGTGTGACATGGTGTTCTTGTTCTCTCTCTCTCTCCCCTGCCCAAACTGCTTATGCGATAAAACATTTTCCCGGTAACGCATAGCTACTGTAGGGACAACGCATAAAAAAAAAGGTGTAGTTATTTCTGGCAATAAATCCCACATTGCTGTGCGTTACTCTATCACATTTGACTTTAAGAGATGCTCATTACCATTAACTCTGCCAAAACTCCTCCCACTTGCATAGCAAATGTCGCATTTGTATACTAATGTGCATTGCGCTATTTAACGTGAAATGATAAATGACCCAGTTAGCCAGCTATGTCTAAATATTGACCTCATAGTGGCTAGACTGCTTACTTTTGTTCTCTGTAAGCTGTATGCATGCAAACAAGTCATGAAACATGTACACACAGGAAAATATAGACTAACAAAAAATGCAGGCCCATGCCAGATGCCCAGAGCCCTCAGCTAGCTTGGCGCATGTGCCCTTTGTTTCCCGCACCCCCACCATTCTCAGGAGGGGAGGGGGTGACTGGACAGCTGACCCCCATTCCTGCTGGGCTTCTCTCCCTCTTCGCCATGCCATGGAGGAGGTCGTGATGATGCAGACAGCAGAGCAGCCTGGAAGAGAGGAGGCCTGGCGGCTCTTGAAGATGTCAGCCGGCATTGCCACACCCTCTCCTTTTCATCCAGCACAGCATTCCCCTCCTACCCACCCTAGTATTGAGCTTTAAGTTTGAAAGGCACAATAAACATCAAAATCTCTGGGGACAAGAAGAACTTTGTTTTAAAAAATATAAAGAATGGAATAAACACCAAAAATAAAACTATGTATGTATGTATGTCGGGACACATTACCTGTACATATGTATGTATGCATAATTGCGCAGCCATAATTAGAGTGTGTGTGTGTGTATATATATATATATATATATATATATATATATATATAGGGAGAGAGAGCGCGAGAGATCTATATATATAGATATAGATAGATATAGATAGATATATAGAGACAGAGAAAGAGAGATAGATATAGATATATGTATATACACACACATCTATATATAGCACAATATTAAATATGGTGCCAATACATAAAAACACAATCAAAAATATTCCTCTCAAATATTTATACAATACTCCATTAACTATGATTTGCAACAGTGTGTAACGTTTATCATTAATAAATATTCAAAAATGTTTATCTCTTTAGAATTTCATACCTATCACCCAGTATAATAAACCTTATTCACTCACCCATACATACCCCATTAAAATCCCAATATCAAATTGTACCTAAACTTCTAAGAAGAACCACACAAGTGGCAGATAGCGCAAGAACATATCCAATGATACTTTAATTATGAGATTAGTTATAATTTTAATTTCATAATTAAACTAATTGTATATAAATGCTCATTAGATTCATTTCTCCCATCTGTGCATGAAATGTTCTACCAGTTATTGTCATTCTGCATATCCAACAAAATACCTCTGATGATATGTTCTTTATAGATATTTTAGGCAGGATGAATTGTTGCTTGTGCAACAAATTTACATCCTTAGCTTGCTCCTCATTGATCTTCCAACTGAGCATCTCGCTGTTTTCACAATTCTGAGACTGGTGTACGATGTGAAATTAACCTAGTCGTTGCAAATGAAAGACCCAACAAAGGCCTCCATTTCACCCAGCCACAGGCTTCCTCAGGGGGAATTACCAATCTTTCACTAAACATCACATGGAAACAGTCACTGTATAATTTCACCCAGGTCGGATACATGTTCTAGTTGCCACTCTGCTGAAACAGTCACAGCCGATTAGTTATTTGAATATGCATTGCCAGTTATCCAGTAGTTAAATCATCAAAGCTATCCAAGACCTGGTACATCATGACAGCTAACTGGTCTCCAAAAAGTTAATGGACTATTGTATAAATAACTGAGAGGAGGAGGAGTATTTTTGATTGTGCTTTGTGTGTGTATAGGTATATATGTATATACCTATACACACTCAAAGCACAATAAAAAATATTCCTCCTCCTCTCATAGAATCATAGAAATGACGGCAGAAGAAGACCAAACGGCCCATCAAGTCTGCCCAGCAAGCTACGCACTTTATCCATTTTTTTTCCCTTTTTCTCTCTCCCACCTGTTACTATTGGCTTCCAGTACCCTCCAGCCCTAATTCCCCTCCACCCTACCACCAATTTAGAGAGCAGCTCCGTATCTGCATCCAAGTGACATCCAGCTCAATTAGGGGTAGCAACCGCTGTAACAAGCAGGCCACCCCCTTGCCCCATACTCTTACCCACCCCCGGTTTTTATTTTGTTTGTTTTTTTTATTTATTTTTATTTTTTTGGAGATAGCAGCCCTCCATCCTTCTGCTCCGTGAAGGTGGAACACCAACTACTGGCCACTGGCATCCCGCTCCGTGAATGCCTCTGTGGCTACTGCCGCTCCGTGCAGTGTTTGAATGCCGCTGTGGCTACTGCCGCTCCGTGCAGTGTTTTGCTGCCTCCACTTTATTCACGCCCTCTAGACTTGATGGATCCACAGTGTTTATCCCAAGCCCCTTTGAAGTCGTTCACAGTTTTAGACTTCACCACTTCCTCCGGAAGGGCATTCCAGGCATCCACCACCCTTTCCGTGAAGAAATACTTCCTGACATTGGTTCTTAGTCTTCCTCCCTGGAGCCTCAGCTCGTGACCTCTGGTTCTGCTGATTTTTTTCTGACAGAAAAGGTTTGTCGTTGTCTTTGGATCATTATAGTTTTTGCATGCCATCCAAATCTCAGTTATTATGCTGTTATATACTGTGCAAAGAACTCCCAATGTTCAGCTAGCTTCTCAAATTATCTTTTTATTGTTATTCTTGAATGTCACAGCTA
The DNA here is from genome assembly GCF_901001135.1 of Rhinatrema bivittatum. NCBI lineage: Eukaryota > Metazoa > Chordata > Amphibia > Gymnophiona > Rhinatrematidae > Rhinatrema > Rhinatrema bivittatum. Next base: position 228,011,289 of record NC_042617.1, on the reverse strand, counting down.
GTAGGTAGGGTAGGGAATTCGAATCAGTGTGCATTTTAGTGCTGGATGTGTGTTTGCTACACTGACCTTCAGAGTCGGCGCTAGGCAAAATAATGGCTATAAGATCTCATTTCATGTTGGGCCTACATGCCCGTAATTCAACAAAGACAAGGTCATAGTAATGCCCTGTAGAGGGCCATTTGCTTGGTAAAATGGCGAGGGGCCGGGTCATCGTTGCCACCTTTCTAGCCACGTGGCTGAAACTGGGGCAACATAGTTAGCAACAAGGTCTTGCTCAGGAACACTAAGATAGCAGTTTTGTCAATCTGGAAATTTATTAAATAAAACTGACTGCGGCCTTTTTCATCCAAAATAATAGTATGCGCGGTTTCATTGATGTGCCATCTGAGTATGTATGTGGGGGGTGAAGGCAAAGGGCAAACACATTCATCACCACTGCCGGACTAGAAAAAAAGGAAAATAGAATGTTGTTTCAAAGAACACTATATACAAATGTGTGCACTATGCTGCATGAGAGAACATTTTTGTGCACACAGCCCACAAAAAATTAGAGGGACCATTGCTTAAAGGACCCAGACAGAGGCAAATTTCCCCAACTTTCCATATACTGCACTGACTGCCAGCAGAGTATTACTCTAAATTTTAAATTCATTCCCTTACATTTAGGGTTCTAAAATGGCTTGCAACCACTGTATCTTAGTGACATTTTATGGCGTATAAACCATCCAAAGCACTACACTCAGAAGAAGATTGGTTACTACCAATGTCCCCTGTACATGAAGCAAAGCTATTTTGTACACGTCAAATAGCTTTCTTTAGCATGCCATCCAAATTTTGGAATAGACTGCCAAGAGATATCCATTTTCTCCGTCAACAAACACGGCTAAATTAACCATAACGTGCGTGACGCCATCCGGCAGCATCAAACGGACATCACTTTGAACTAGTAAGGCTTTAGCTCTACTGAGCATGAGTGGGAGTTCCTGCTCAAGGTGTTGCATCATGAGCCTGCTCAGTCTTTTTTCATCCAAGCACCAGCAAGGGCATGTACTTCTCTCTATATATTTTTCTGTAAAAATTTTTATAACTTCTTTCTTAAATTTGTCTCACTGCCTCATCAGCCCCCAAACAATTTTTCAATGCTACCTTTAAAAAAAAAAAAAGAAATTTCCTCAATGTCTAAGAAGAAGAAAGTCATAGTGAGTGATTTCAAAGACTATGTTTGCGGTAGAAGAATGTCTTATCAATGGACATTACTTATACTACCAATGCCCAGGATCAGACTACAACCAGACCAACTATTACAATTGTGAACAGATGTCCACACTTACCCAAAAATCAAGGGCCTAGAAAACGGAGAAACCTCATAAGTCTCTTAGGAGCTACAGTCAATCCTCTTCCCAAAGTGCAGCTTTGTCTGCCTCCCTGGGAATGGAATTAAGCAGGAGCTCCTCCAAAGTACTGTACCTCATCCATCAGTGGAACAGACCAAATCCTTGGGCTCGAGTAAATAGAAATGGTATGCATCAAAGAAAAAGAGGCACCATTCTGCAGAGTGGCTGGAGCAACCAGCACTGAAGAGCCTTGAACGCATCAGCACCATCAAAGCACAAGATCACAGAGCCATCAGCGCATACTTCCTCAATCTCAACCTTTCAAGCCCCGGATAATCAAACCTCGACACCTCTGGCC